>NC_016134.3:12841869-13150869 GCF_000005505.3 Brachypodium distachyon | reverse complement strand
GGTCCGTTGGGGTTTTACAGTGAGGTTTGTGCCGGAGATAGGGAACATGAGAGTGGACGGGAGGCGACCGCCGCATAGTATAGTAGGTCCCGTGCGCAGGCTATGGATCTCAGGAGCAGAACGGAGCCCGGCAGTGAAAACAGGCTAGCTAGTGAGTCAAGGATGGGTCATACAATCCGAGTTGAAGTCTCCACGGTCCACAGGCGCACCGCTGTGGCCCAGACACACAACCCATTACACAGCCCACTGTGGCCTGTTTATGGGAGGCAGCCCAATGGACCCCTCCGGAGTGGTCTTCTGCGGCCCACTAATCCTTGGTCGGCCGGAAGACGGATGATGTTGAAGAGCTGGGCTTCCGCGGTCGGCCGGAGGGCGCGGCTCTGGGGTGGTGTACATGGTGCCCGGCGGCGGCGGCGGAGAACGACAGCACGTGGCAGAAACCCTTGACGCCTACACCCTCACCGCCAAGAACATGGTATGCGGTCGCCCGATCCATTGCGAGACGGTTGCCCCTTTTTGCGGCGTGATTTCTGTTCCTTGGGTCTATCTACTTCCTGGATCGAGATCCGATTCCCATCTTGGGGTAGTTGCCGTCTGCTAGCTGTAGAAGGCACCTTGTGGAGATGATCAGTGCCAGTGTATTTCAGTACTACTAGTATATTGGTCTTTTTGATGAATTGACTGGTAGATCCGGCAAGGAGTGCAGATCCGCTGCAGCTTAATTTGCCTTTGAAAGGGATTCGCTTGGGCAACGAAATCAAGTTCTGTTCCCCTTTTTTCTCTTATTGAATTAACTACAGTAACTGATTTTGTTTTTACTTTTGGATTTTTGGATATTTTTCTGGATTTGGTATAATTCAACAAGAAAAAAATAAAAATTTCGACAAATTCCTTTTTTATTATGTGATAATTTTTTTTTTGAAACAGGAAAAACTCAATTAACTGGAGAAAGATCAGGGTTACATAAGTTGTTTGCCACATCATGCTCCCAACTCGGAGGCAAACCAGCTAAACTTCTTGAAGAGTTAGACTCTCTAGCGAAACGTGCCAAGGCGTGAGCCGTAGAGTTGGCATCTCTGCGGATCCAACTGAACTTACAAGATAAGAAGCAAGAAGCTAGCTGCCGGATTTCCTGAAGAAGGAAGCATAACTCAGACCTGCTAGCAACATCACCCTGAAGGTAATGGACAAGGGACAGGCAGTCACTTTCAACCACGATATTAGCATGATGCTGGCCATCCATCGCCTTCAGAGCCTCCAAACAAGCCAGGGCTTCAGCCTGTAGAGCCGACGAGCAGAAGCCACTAGCTCCCCAGGCGGAAGCGATAGCATTGCTCTCGTTGCACCGCAGAACAGTGCCCCACCAAGCTTGATCCATCTCAGCAGAGAAGCTGGCATCAACATTCAATTTCAGCCAGTTCTGAGCAGGGGGTTCCCACCGAACCCCACCGGTTCCATGGAGAGAAGGACCAGGAGGCCTCCGGGAAGGAAGCGCCTGGCTTGTGATCCGTCCATCGCTGAGCCGCTGAGCCGATCTTTAGTCCCGTTGCTTCCGCCCAGGCAGCACAGGATCGTTTCGTCGTCGCTTCGCAGATTTTCCATCGTCGTCGAGTAATTCGCAATAAAAGTGGCCGAGTCTTCAATTGTAGCTTTGCCATTACCAAAGATGACATCATTCCTGAGATGCCATGTCCTCCACCACAGGAACAAGAGATGTTGTCTCGTCACCATGTCCGCCGAATATTATGTGATAATTATGAGAACCAATCCTACTACTTCTTTTTTTTGCGAGGAAATCCTACTACTTCTCGTCCCGGTGGTTGTTAATTTGTTCCTCAGCAGCAATTAGGGCTAATTTGGTTGCAAGGGTGAAAGTATCTTTCAAGGGCAGGTTAATGGAGTTTGGTAGATCGGGAGCTGGATGCACACGTGCTCTGGCAGAAGCCCAAGCTCGGTTGACGACGAGACAACGGCGATGAATGATCTCAGCAGCAGTCAAACCTGCCCTTAGGAAAAGAAGGATTGGACGCCCGAAAGGCTAAAATGCACAAACGGGAGACTTATACTATATACTCGCTATTCAAACCCCATTTCCATACATGATCCACAAACTTTTCAAAAGTTCCAGTAGCCTTCTCTGGATCATATAAACATCAATTTCAAAACTACTCCATCTGACCAATACATTTTTCAGTGGCATTCCAAATTCTAAGTTCAAATCTACTCTGTCACCATGTGAAGCAACCCCATGGCATGTCATCAGAATATCCCCCAACTATTCATACTAGAAGTCCAGATATTTATCCTCATCTCTCCCTCTATCACTACCATGGTCATCATAAAATACCCAATCCACTAACTGTATGTTGATTTTAGGATTCCATGGGTGATTGCTAACGGTGTCCATCAAGGCGGACTCTGCATCAGCACCTTCACCCCCAATTTTCACGGAGATCTCCTTAAGACCCGTCAAGCGCTCGATGTTGATACGTGCAGTGCCGTGTTGATCCACCGTCGGACCATTAAAACCAAGCTTGAGAATCTGGAGATTTGGCATTGCGTATGTCTCAAATTTCAGCCAAGGTACGCTGCACCTGAACTTGAAATACTTGAGAGCAGAGAATCCTGTCTTTCCAAAGACGACCCTTTCTGCAACTCTTGTCCGGACGTAGAACGAGACAGCAGTTAGAGCAGGCAATTCTTGGAGATTGGCCACATCATTCATAGACAGTGCCTCGATGGAAATCTTCAGAATGCAGAGGCTGACAAATTCTCCAATCCACTTGGGAACCCTGGAAAGTATGCAGCTGCAGGGCAGCCACTCGAATCTTTGAAGTTGGAGAAGAGGCGTCAACCCATCCCAGGAAACAGTTGTTACTTCGGATGCACTGCCACCGCGGACAAAATTATTTCTACAAGTTCCAATAGGAACAATGGTTAAAGTTTTCAGCTTGTCATGTCCTCCGACCAAAGAGGAGAGAGCTTCCATGCTTCTCGCAAGATGGTCGGAAGGCGGCACAGAACATGTGAGGCGAATATCCCTAAGGTTGATGAGCTTTCCACTTCCAGGGCTCCCCGGGCTAATGGATCCTGTGCTGCCAATACAATCAAACTGCACACTTGTCTCGATAGGAAGATGGAGGTGAAACAGGCATGGAAGATGAATAATATCCAATGGAACAGCACTCACTTTTGCATCCATGTCCAATGTTTCCAAGTATTGCAACCCTTTCATATGGTTTGGTAGTTCTACGCAGACACCACGTGCAGATGCAACCTTCAAGTATCTCAGCTGAAACAGTTCAGAAATCCCAGTGAGGTCTAACCTGTCGTCACCGTGATGACCAGATAATTCAATGTTGAGAACGCGAATAAGCGTTAGTTCTGCAACAGAAGGCATGCACTTGGATAATCCAGAAAATTTAAAAGACCGAACTTGTGAGGTTCTGATGTTTGCTGGCATCTTTGCATATTTTGAGTCGCCGAAGTGAAGAGATAGGCGATGAACATTATCAGAAAGTGCCATAGTTTTTCGACGATAATCTGCTGCCGTAATGAAGTTCTCTTCTGCAGACTTGTGTGCAACAAAATCATGTATCATGTCATGAACCGTGCAGGACAGCACCTCATTGTTGTGGTTCATACATAGAGGTTGGAGGAACCTTCGCTGAACAAGTTCATCAAAATAGCTTGCTGCAACTTTCTCCATGTCTTGCCCTTCTGCTGCATTGATAAAACCTTCAGCGACCCATTGTTTCACCAAATCATCCTTGCAGATGGTACGGCCCTCTGGATACATACTAAAATAGAGCAAGCATGTCTTCAAATATTGAGGGAGATTGTTGTAACTCAGGTTCACTACTTGTCTCATTTCTGAGGTAGAATTTGCGCGCAGAAAGGTGGTTAACGAATTACGTATGTGTATCAACATATCCATTAATATGACAGGCTGGCTTGCTAAAAGACCAGCAATGCTGGCGGTGGCCAGCGGTAAACCACCACATAATCCAACAATTTCATTTAAATCTTCTTCAATTTCACTTTCAGAGCCAAGAACTTTGTCAAAAAATAGTTTTCTTGAGTGATAATCATCCAGAGGTTTCATCTCAAGTACATACTCAGAGCGATAACAGCAACATGATAATGCAACATCTTCGTTTTGTGTAGTTGTTATTATTATGCTGCGTTGATTATCCTTTGGAAAAGCGTGACTGATAATATCCCATACTGATGCATCCCACAAATCATCAATAATAAGCAAATACCTGCATGCCAGTAATTTTTGCATGTTAGGTATGTTGAAATATATCAAGAACACTTCCTAACAGTTTGAACTTTAAACCTTTAGGTTAATTGGTTGGTGCATCTGTTTAATAAGGTCTCAGAGTTAAGAAGTCTCTAGTTCAAACCTTGCCAACACACTATTAATTAAATTAGTTGGTAAGGGGTGTGTTCCCTCCTAAAAAAGGATATATTTTCAGGCTAATAATACTAAGATCGACATTACATGGAACTAAGTAGAAGCAATATTGTTCTGAGATCTTAGATAAAAATAATCAACACAAAGTAAATTGTTGAATAGCAAGAACCAAGTAGATATGTGTGTGGCTTATTGGTGGTATCACTCGAGGACAACCCTTGAAATGACAATAGGCAAAAAATATGAAAACTGGAATCTGGTCATGCCAAATGGGAGCTCGTGCTCTCTCATCAAGAAAATATTCTCCATACATCCGAAATATTTGGTAAGAACCATAGATGACAATGTCCGAGTATTATGCGCAGGTTTTAAGTTTATTGAAACGTGGAAAAAAATCAACTACGTTGATTTTCTAGCTCCTCATGCTTCTAATGTTTATGTAGAAGGCAAACAAATTCATTTTATCTTGAAATTTTTGCAGATGTATAACCCATTCCAATATATCCATACAAGAGTTTTTTGGGGAATATATTGCACTTGCTAGACACATCTTTTGAATTTTTCAAATTAAAGAGATCTTATGGTTCTAAAGCCATACACTGGTCCTCATTGGGCAAAATGCCCATATATAAGTATATAATTACGACTACATTAATTGGCTATACCAAAGAAGGCGAGGTCTGAGCAAACTGCAGCGTAGTGAGTAAGTGAGCAAGGGATCTATGTTTATAAGATTCTTTGATAAAAATGCCCATATATAAGTATATAATTACGACTACATTAATTGGCTATACCAAAGAAGGCGAGGTCTGAGAGCAAACTGCAGCGTAGTGAGTAAGTGAGCAAGGGATCTATGTTTATAAGATTCTTTGATACATTTGGCAATCTTTAATATAAAAGTTTATGGACATACATGGACAAAGGTCGTATATAAATTATAGAGTAAAATACATCATTAGTCCATGAACTCGGCAAAAATGAACACTTAAATCTTTAAACTGGGACTATTGTGTCACTTTAGTCCAAAAACGGTTCGGCGAGGCTCAATCCCACCACGTGCCCGCCACGTCGGATTCGATCACCCTTTCACCTGCATCCTCTCGTCAAAATTAAGCATTGTGTGCTTGATAACAACCTTAGGCGAGGCGGCGGCTGCAACGGCGTGGTTCTCAGGGGTCAGGATCCCTGTCTGGGTGAGGCCGCCTTGCCCCTAGCGAGCGGCTCGGGCATGATGATTTTGCAAAAAAAATCCTGAGAAAATCGAGTAGCTGCCCGCGGTCCTGACCGAAGCTGACGTGGTGGCCACGTGGCGTATTTAAGCCTGGATGAACCGTTTTGGACTAAAGTGACACGGTAGTCCCAGTTTAGTGGTTTAAGTGTGCGTTTTCCGAGTTCGTGTGTATTTTACTCTAAATTATATGTGTGAGAAAAGAGGTATTACTAGTAGTACCTCTTATCTTGTAGATGTTTCCTGATGCTGTCAATAAGCTCAAGCTGCTTACAATCTTGAGGGGGCTGTTGACGTTGGAGTTGCCAAAGAATGTCCCTGAAAACCCTCTTCATATCAGGCTTTTGGGACACCCGAACGAAAGCTCGGCAATCATATTGCCCACCAAAATTCTTGTAGAACACTCTGGCAAGTGTAGTTTTACCAAGACATCCAGATCCAACAAGAGATACCACCTTGAGTTGTTGATCCCTATTGTTAGCCAGAGAGCTGATAAACTCGCTCCTCCAATCATCAATTATTACATCAAAAATTTCTTCGAACGGTGCCCTCTGAAGCATAGGACCGACAGACACACATCTACGCCTCAAGCTGCGACAATCGAGATCATACCTCTCATGCCGTTCAATGGCCTCCCGGACAAACACTCTGAAGTCCGATACCGTGTTGACGATCTTCTGGTGCCTGTTGACCCTCTTTGGGAGAGGAGTGATCTTAACATGTCTAGTTTCTGCCACCAGTTTGCTGCTCTTGACATTCTTCCGGGGACGAGTGATCTTAACACGTCTAGTTTTGGCCACGAGTCTTCTGCTCTTGATCTTGGCACGGTGGACGACGACAGGGACAACAGGCTGCAGCACAAACTTGTCCATGTAGTCCTCGATGTCGTAGGACAGCTCGCGCACCTCTTTCATCCAGCACCTGGCCGTCAGGGGAGGGTCCTCCACCTCTGACAGGTTCTCGAGGTATGCGACTATTTCCTCGAGATCATCTTTGAGGAGTCCCACCCTTTCCTTGACCATCTTCGGCAGAGTCCTGGTTCCGGGTCCGGCACCGGGAGCCAGCAGTGCGTGGAGCTTCCCTAGAAGGGATCCCATGGCGCCCAGGGAAGCACAGTGAGGAGAGCTTCTTTGAGGTTGAGAACCAAGCCAGGAACAGAACTGCAGCTCGTACTGGAGATCGTGCTCCTCCTCTTCGTCCCACCCCCCTAGATGCAAGGGCAACGGTAGTGCAAGCGCGGTGTTGCTGCTGCTGGTGAACAGCTCTTGGGGCAAACCAGGGAGCGCATGCGCATGTACTGCTGCTATTGCCGGTGCTGCTGCAGACCCGTCGACGGACGACTGTGCCAGCATCGAGGTGATCCTTTCGGTAATCCCATCCGTCAACCCATCGACGAAATATGCCGGCTGCAGGGCATCATCATCATCATAAAGGAATTTGAATGGCGACGCATTATTCAGCTCCCAAATTTGTTGTGCATAGGGGAGGTGGTTGAGCCGCTCCGACCCCTCCATGGTCAACGATGCGGGCTCTTTCATCTCCTTCTCGTAGCTCATCCGCCGCTGTGCCAGCGCGGCGGCCTCATGAGGGAAGTTAAGCCGGGGAGAGGACTTGCCTTGGAAGTCGAAGCAGGCACTGTCGTAGGCCCGCGCTGCCTCTTCAGGCGTATCGAACGACCCCAGGTAGAAGCGCCTTTTATTGCGGGTGATCTCCGCCACAAACTTTCGTCTCCCCGGCCGCGTGCGCACGCCGCGGTAACCACGTGCTACCGCCAGCGGCGCGGGCGACGCCGAGGCTGTCACGTGCGTTGTCTCCTCCTTTGCCGCCGCCGCCGTCGCCGTCAACTCCTCGCCCTTTCCGGAAGAGCTAGCCATGCTCGCCATGCACCAGCCAGCTGCTCCTGCAACGAATTGTACTAGTATCTAACTGGGGAGTAACTTCCGGCTTTGGCCTGCTTAATCAATTTTCTCCGTAGGTGGATGGGTGGAACAAGACATACATCCACGGGTATGGACGGGTACTCCAAAGGGCAGCCTACGAGGTGGAGAGAAGAAAAAAAAAAGGGGGCCGACGCTAGGTGCCAGTCGGTGATGCATGGGAAACCCCGTCCACCGTGCGTGATCGTCGCAGCATGCATCATTTTTCTTTACGTTTGCAACATTCGTTACTCGCAATGTCAAAATCCCATTTAGCATTTCGTTGCAACGTAGTACATTGGAACACTTGTGACTTGTAGTCTTTTCGTTCCATAATTTTTTATACAAGTTCATTCTAAAATAAACGAATGTACACACTAAAACGAGTCTAGAACTGCGTCAAGAATTATGAAACGGAGGAAGTAGCATTTAAAAACACTGTTTGCTACATTAAAAGAAACACCGACCTCTTCTAATCTCTGCAGGCAGCTCCAGCGACGGTAGCATAGAAGGGCTGTTGTTCCAGCAAGGGAAGACGAGAGCGGGTCACGCATCCTCCAGCGCCGGCAAAATTTTGCAGGTAGCAAGAAGTCTCGGTACTGTAAGTCTGTAATAGTAGGGACGAAACAATTTATGGTGTGTTCGGACGTGGTATGCTCCATCGATCCAGCTTCTCATCCCGATTCCAGCTTCCCGTGTAGAGCTAGAAACGTTCGGTACTGCTCTGCTCTACTATTGGGCTCAAAGCCCATTAAGCAAAGTTGGCCCAGCCTGTTGTTGCCTCCTTGAGCTGGTCGTGACGGACTGCCGCCTCCACGACGTCGTCGCCATCCTCCGCTTCATCTACGACGCCACCATGGTCCTACACCGACGACCTCCTCATCGCCGGGAGTAGACACCGACGATCTCTTCACCGCCGGGAGCAGACCATGGGGTGGCCCTCGTCGCCCTCGCCGAGTCTGATCGCCGGCATCGTCATCCCACTCCAAGGAGGCGAAGCCAGCGAGGGAACCTGAGCAGCCCCAGGAGCGATGGTGGGGAGCCGCTGCGTCGCCGTTCACCACGCCTCCTGCTCGTCCTCCGCCTCCCGCCATGAGCCTGACCGCAAGAAGCGAGAACCCGCCTCCGCCATCTAACTTCTTGGAGTTACGGTGTTCGGCATTGCTCTAGTTTGGAGAGTTGGTAAGCTAGAAGCAAGCGGACTTCCAAACACACCTTTAGCACACCTTTTTTGTTTGCTCCAATGCTTCTAAGTATGACATCTCTGTATGGCATACAACCTTCCTCTGTCAGCATAGTATTTCGAATAGAGATAAGTGTCTTCTTCGTCCATAAACTATTGTGTGTCTGCTAACTTCGTCTCTCAGCTTGCAATATCGGGTCAATCTTGTCCTCTGAGCGGTTTAGGGTGGTCAACCACGAGTTAGAACCGACATGGGGATGTTTTCTTTGACACGTAGGCAAATTGAGTGGCAAATTTGGTTGGGCCGTAAACATTTAGGTTCATTTGGGTGAGGATTTTTTAATCTCGGACTTGTGTGGAAGAAAACATCAGAGAGGGAGGGAGAGAAAGAGATGGAGATGGTGTCGGTGGGCCCACCAAAATTGTCAAACCCGGTTTGAGCACGCTAAACTGGGCTGAGGATGATATTGATCCGATATAGCAAGTTGAGGGACGAAGTTGGCACCAAAATTAGTTGGGAGACGACGTTTTGAAATACGCAATAGTTGAGTAACGGAAAATTCAGTTATCTTTTGCGAAAAGAGCATGTGCCTTATGTTGGTCTACATGGAATTGTTATAATAATATTACAGTTTTGCTATAGAGTAGTTGCCTATTTTTAAGTTAGAGATCAGCCGACTTGTTTGGCTGTTGGATATTATTAAACGACAAGAGAGGGAGTAGTGGAGATGACATTTGGTAGTAGATTTTAATTTAACGACTCTTATACGTTAACTTAAATTTAAGTCTTTTAATTTACTTAAAAATCAGATGACCGAAAAATAGCCACACCCATAATATTATGTTAATAGTAAAAAAAAACTATGAATAGTTCAGTTAGTTGAGAGGGTAGCTGGCACAGTTTCACTACCTAGGTTTAAGTCTTTGCAAATGCGAGTTTAGGTTTTTATTTATACTTTCCGGCTCGGTCCGAGGCCACGTTGGCTTGGTCCGGCTCGTCCTGAGCCTGCAATACGTCCAGCCTGAGCCGAGAAATATTTTGGGCTCGTTTACGATCGAGCCGAGCCTAGCTCGCCTCGGACCAGACGGCGGCCCATCTTAGCGTGCTCTCTTCTGAATTCTGATCCCCTCTGCGCAGTCATTTTAATCTATTCCCCTCGATATTCCTGGCCATCGGGCCGACCCGGCACGGCCCAGGCACGAGGAGGCAGTGGCCCCGCAAGGCACAGCCCGGCACAGGTCGGCATGAAATGGGTCCGTGCCGTGCCGGTTTGGCCCACGGGCCTCATCTGCGAAAAAAGCCTGGCATGTAGGGATTTCGTGCCTGGTCCGACGGCACGCTAGCCCGACAAGCCCAAGAAGGCATGGTGGTTGCTGGTTCGGCCCGTTCGCCTGTTTCCACCGTTGGGCTTCGGTCGATTCGTTAGAAGGGCACGATCCAGAGGTGCCGTTCGTGCTTCCGATAGAAAACGGTGTGTGAACTCAACGCTCTCGCGAAATCAGCGCTCGAAATCAACGCCCGCAGGCTGCAGTCCCGTACCATTGGCCGGTCGCCCCGCGCGCGCGAAATCAACGTGCCGCGTGACCACGCCTGCGCCCGATTGGCCTCGCGTCTGCGCCCGATCGGTCTCGCCCGAAATCAACGCGCCTGCCTAGCGCGGACGACCGGGGCTGGCTACTGGCGGCCTGGCGCGGACGACCGAAGCCCGATTGGGTCGCGCGGTTGGCCCAGAAGCGGAAAATCGGGATCATGCTTCCGTGCGATCGTTCCTCTCGTTCTAAAAACCGTGTCTCGTACCACTCGTTACGGCTTTTTTCCTGCCGTGCCGTGCCGGGCGATTTCGTGCCGATCGTGCCGGGCTCGTTCCCGTGCCGTGCTAGTCCCGCGATTTGTCATGTCGTGCTCGTGCCAGCCCACGGGCCGCATCTAAGAAAAAAGCCTGGCATGTGATGGGCTTCGTGCCTGGCCCGGCCCGATTTGCCCGTGCCGTGCCGTCCCGATGGCCAGGAATACCCCTCGGCCACTCAACCCGACCCGATCCCTCCCCCAACCCCGCCGATCTAGCTAGCCGCCCCAACCCCGACACGATCCCTCCCCCGCTGTGGCACCGGGCCGCCGTCGCCACGCCATGGACAAGGGGAAGGAGCGCAGAAACTCGCAATATCTCGGCCGGTTTTCTCCAAATCTGGCATCTCCTTCTCCCCCGACTCCGGCGTCACGCCCCACGAGCAGCAGCTTCCAGAGCTTGACGGCGCGGGCATCTTCTTCTTCTCCAACCTCCGTGGACCAGCCGAGGTGGACGCGGACGTCACCGGCGACCAGCTCGCGGGCCGGACTGAGCCACGTCCGGTCCCAAGCCGAGCTCGCCGGCAGCCACGGACTGAGCGGATCGCCTCGTCGACGTTGAGCCCGGCTCGGACCGGCTCGTGTCCATCCAAATTAGTAGTAAGTCGAAGGAGATCTCTCTAGGAAACTCAGCTGGTCTGGTTTAGAACATCACGTCAAGATAACGACTTTCTCGTGGAGCTCAGCTGGCCGGCTTCATTTTGTCTCCATGCCTGTGTTTCTGGCCTCTTTCCCAAATCCACCATATAAATTCTAACGAGGGAAGGAAGGAAGTTGGCAAAGCTGTGGAGGAGAATGGAGACGGCGGTGGCCACCGCTTTCCTCGGCAAGATCGCGCCGAAACTATTCGCATTTCTGAAGGAAAAGCATGCGCAGCGGCGGAGCCTGGAGCGCGACATCCAGTACATCAGGAAGGAGTTCCGCATGATCACCGCCGCCATCCAGGACCACGATCGTCGTCGTCGTCATCTACGGCATAGCAATGGCGGCAGCGACGACGACGTGCAGACAGTCTGGATCCAGCTCGTGCGCGACCTGGCCTACAGCATCGAAGACTGCGTTGACCGCTTCACGCACCGCGCGAAACTGCCTCCGGCAACGTCGTCGTGGCTCCGGCAGACTGTCCACGGAGTGAGGACGGCGACGACCCGCAGCAAGTTCGCCGCCGCGGTCCGTGAGCTCCGCAAGATCTCAGAGGAGGCATCCAAGCTGAGATCGTGTTATTATGTCAGCAGCGGCGGCGGTGAATATAACACCTACTTCTTGGATTCGGAGACGCCGACCCACACCATTGCAGCTGATCTGGTGGGCATGGACGAGCCCCGTGACGAGGTCCTGGAGCTGATAAGGGAGACCCAAGGCCAAGCGAAGCAGCTGAAGGTGATCTCCATTGTTGGGTTCGGTGGTTTGGGGAAGACAATTCTTGCCAGGGAGGTGTACGAGCATGAGCGCTGTGGCCGGCAGTATGAGCCACGTGCTTGGGTTCATGCCGGGGAGAGAGGCGCCGGTGATGTTCTTGAGGAGATTCTCGATGAACTCGGCATGCCGGTTGATGCGGCCACTAATTGCGGCAACGTTATCAAGCTCAGCACAAGAATCAGAGACTTCCTTGGGTCCAAAAGGTATTCATTTTAAGAAACCTTTATAGCTAGCTGTTCGGAATGAGTAGTTGTCCTGCTCTGTCTCCTGGATTTTAATGTTTCATTTTCTCAATCGGACTCTTAATTAGGTTCTTCATTGTGATCGATGACATGCGGAAAGAATTTTGGAACATCATAAAGAACGCCTTCCCTGCACTCAATGGCATGAGCAGCAGAGTCATCGTGACAACGGCCGTTCACTCCATAGCAAATGCCTGCTCTGCTCATGGCCATGTGTACATGATGAGAACTCTTAACGTGGAAAACTCGAGGAGGCTGTTCTTCAAAGAAGCTTCCCTGGTTGATCCACCGCCTGATGCCGAGCTCGGTTCCGAGGCGCTCAAGAAAGGCGACGGTCTGCCACTTGCTCTTGTCACCATTGCCCAGTTCTTGCAGAGCAGAGGCAATCCGACAAGGGTAGAATGGGCAAAGGTGGGCAACAATCTTGGTGAGCTCCTGGAGACAAATGACACCTTAGCAAGGATGAATAAGGTGCTCGTCCACAGCTACAGCAGCCTCCATGATCATGTCCTCAAGGCCTGTTTGCTATACATGGGCATTTTCCCGGGTGGCCGTCCGGTCAGGACAGAGGGCCTGATAAGGCGATGGTTAGCCGAAGGATTTGTCGAAGATTGTGGTGCTGCAAATGACAGATTCAGGGAGCTTGTTGACCGGAGCATCGTTCTGCCTGCTGCTCTGAACAGTAACAATAATACAGAGGTGAAAACATGTCAGACCCATGGTATGATGCTCGAGTTCGTGTTGCGCAAGTCGGTACGGGAGAGCTTCGTCACGTTGTTACATGGCCAAGATCGCCCACCCGGTGATGATAAAATCAGGTGGCTTTCTCTTAACCATTACTCGGGGAATCCAAGCAATGATTTGTCTCATGTCCGGTCTCTGACCGTATTCGGGAAGACGCACAAATCTGTCCTGGAATTCTCCAGATACGAACTGCTGCGGGTGTTGGATCTAGAAGAATGTGATGATCACTTGGATGACAAGCATTTGTTGGAGATATGCTACCTGTTGCTTCTCAGGTATCTAAGCCTAAGAGGCAATAGTACCATTGAAGTGCTTCCCAAGGAGATCTCAAAGCTTAAGTACTTGGAGACGTTGGACCTAAGAAGGACGAACATAACGGTTCTGCCTATACAAGTCCTGAAGATGGCATCTCTGATTCATCTGTTTGGAGCGTTTAAGCTCCAAGATGTTGGCCGGAAGCTGATGAGTAAGCTACAAGCATTCCTGTCAGAGAAGAGCAAGCTGGAGACACTATCAGGATTTGTTACTGACGAGAGCCGCCAGGGATTCGCACAGCTCATGGGTCATATGGAGCACCTGACGAAAGTGAAAATAAGATGGGAGTCCACTGTGGATGACAACAGCAACCACAATCATCTCTCAAGGGCCATCCAGGGCTTCATTGAGAGAGGCACCAACATGAACGATACCCGTTCACTATCACTGGGCTCCACCTCCAGTACAGAATGGCCCCAAGACTTGCTCAATTTCTCACTGGAAAATTCATGTTATCTTCACTCGTTGAAGCTACATGCAAACAACATATGCAGCCTGCCACTGTTTGTCACCATGCTGAGTGGCCTTACTGAGCTATGCTTCTCATCACCAAACAGTCACCTCAGTGGGGATATCCTTGTTTCTGTCAGTAGAGTGAGCTGCTTGCATTACCTCAAACTTACAGCAAGCCAAATGGGCAGTTTGGAGATAGAGAATGGGGTGCTCGATAGCCTGCGAGGCCTATGCATAGTGGCCGAATCCATGGCCGGATTAGAGATCAAGCAGGGTGCTCTGCCGCGGCTCGAGTCGCTCCGGCTTCTCTGCAAGGATCTAAATGGCCGGGTTCTTTGTGGCATAAAGATGGAGTGGCTCGGACGACTTAAGGAGGTGGCTCTCCACGATGGAGTGAGCGAGGGAACGAAGCAAGATTGGAGAGAAGCAGCAAAGAAGCATCCGAAACGGCCCAAGGTACTGTTTATGCAAACAGCACATGTTGTCGACAGGATGCAGATGGGAAGTGGTGACGAAAATTCAGAGAGCTACGTAGCACCAACTCCCATGGCCGAAGACACCGTCCAAGAGGAGGTTAACTACGAGGGATCTGTCGTGCGGAAGAGGCCGGCAGGAGTGATTGCCAGACTGATCCATGGTTCCAAACTCTGTGAATGTGAATATGAAAAGCAGAGGAAGCAGGAACGGGAAGAGGCAGCGGGGATGCACCCGAAACGGCCCAAGGTCTCGTTTGTGGATACAGTAGTGGTGGAAGAGGTTGAGGTGATGATGCAGATGGAGCAATCTGCGGCGGCAGCAGCTCCCATTGCTGTGGGTGACGATGAACTGCGGCCGGGAGAAGGACGTGAGCTCTCTGTTGCGGGGAAGATAGCCGGACTAACACGACACTTCAAACGACGTCGATTCTTCTAGCAAGGAGGCCCAAGTCCTGATTCCTGAGGAGATGTGCTTTTACAGTGTCCTGCATCTTTTGTTTCATTGAGGGAACCTGAATTATCTCCCTTGGCAGTTTATGATTCATAGATTACATATTTTTCTTGTTTTTTCAAAGAGGAGGGCAACTCTCAGTCTCTGCATATCAATTGAAACATAGCAGTATGGAAATCGGTAACAGCACAAAATTCCAGATGACATTAAAACCATTCTGTATGTTGCCTTGGATTATTAAATTTGTTTCCCCAAATTGGCAGAACTTGGAGACGGCTGTGTAGAATGATCAAAAGCTTCCGGCAGTTTTTATTGTTTTGTTATCCATGTTCAGAACTCACATCAATTGAATATAGCAGTCTGGAAATCGGTAACAACACTAAATTCCAGATGACAGTAAAACCATGCTGTATGTTGCCTTTGGATTTGTAATTTTTTTTCCCCAAATAGGCAGAACTGAGACGGCTATGCAGAATGATAAAAAGCTTCTGGCAGTTTTGATTGTTTTGTTATCCATTTTGAGAACTAGTATAAAGTGTGTTCTTATAATGTCAAAAGTATGCTGGAAACTAATTAAGTAACCTCGTTGCATAGAATTGATGTAACCAAAAGTTCTTGCACATACTTCTAGTACTACTTGCATGGTTACTTGAGAAATCAGAAGATAGAAATAGCAGGACATAATTCAGATAATTCAATCTATAGATTCTGTTACTTCAACCGGAAGAGATCACGGTGCAAGCTTGGCTCTGGAATAGAGGAGCAACTGCTCTTGAGGTGCTCAAAGCTCTCGCTTGCCATGTTGCCTTTGGATTTGTAAAGTCTTTCCCCTAATTGGCAGAACTTGGAAACGGCCATATAGAATGATAAAAAACTTCTGTCAGTTTTTTTAATGTCCATGTCGAGAACTATAAAGTTTGTTCTTGTAATTTCAAAAGTTATGCATGAAACTAATTAAGTGACCTCGTTTCATAATATTTATGTAATCGAAAGTTCTTAAACATACTACTAGTACTACTTGCATGATCATTTCAGAAATCAGAAGATAGAAATAGCAGGACATATAATTCAGATAAATCGATCTCTAAATTCAGTTACTTTCAGCTGGAAGTTGTCACGGTGCAAGCTTGGCCACCAGCTCCTCTAGAACAGAGGGGCAACTGCTCTTGAGGTGTTCAAAGCCCTCGCTCGCCATGACGGCCTTCAGGTTGCCCGGAGAGGCGAGGAACTGGAAGCAAGCCTTCTTGAGCGCACTACAACCATGCTGCTCGGCCAATGCCAACGTAGTCGCCACCGTGCTTCTGTCTATGAGATTGCACAACTTCTCCTCACAGATGAGTTTCAGCCTCTCCATGTTGTACCTGTCAGCAACTACAATCAGATGTTGAGCCACTGCTGCCGTGTCACCGTCGTCCATCTCAGGCAGCGAGTCGGTGTAAGTGAAGTGAAGAAGTGCCTTGAAAACTCTGGCTTCCACATCCTCAATCTTTACACGAGCTGAGGTCTTCTCCTTCATTGGACCGAGAAGCTCCGCCTTGAAGACCGATGACCGAGCGGCGAGGATGAAACGGTGTGCGGCGAATGTCTCCCCGCCGACATCAAAAGTAACATCTGCAGCATCACCGGACGAGAGAAGCTGGCCAAGATGACATGCCACGTCGGACGGTGGCACCAGGACGGGCGGCGGAATGGGCTCAGTGACGACGATCTCCTTTGTCACGGTGACATCGCACCTGACGCGGAAAATATCATCCCTGAGGTAAGATGATTCCTCCAAGTCCTTCCTTTTGATGAATTCATTGAATCCCCATGTTGATCCTTTGCTGGAGAAGGTGCGAACCTGGCTGCTGCATCAGACGTACAAACGGCACTGGTTTCCTATCTTGGTCGAGTAAGCTTATCTTGAATCCAGCTTTGATTCCATCAACACCAACGCAGTCAGAGCCCAGATAAATAGATATCCAGTCGGCATCATCCGAGCCTTCACCTTCGGGGTAGTAGAGGATGTACCAGCTATGGCTTCCGACATCAAACTGATGGGTTCGTTTCATGGAAAACAAAAAATTTCGTACGAGAAGTGCGGAAGAAAGCCAAGATAATATCTACTAGATGTAATAGATGTAATAGATGTGAGGGATTATGAGTATCATACCCTCGTAGACCACAAAGCGTTACGATCACGGGATCGTTGTTGGCGTAGTGGTACTTTTGATGAGATCGATCTCAATGCCGAACGTACGGCACCTCCTTGGTATCCACACGTACGGCTTGATGTCGTCTCCTCCTTGATCCAGCAAGACGAGGAGGAGAGGTTGACGAGATCCCGGCAGCACGACGGCGTGGTGTAGGATATGGTGGAGAGCTCCGCGGGCAGGGCTTCGCTGCGCACGGGAGAGAAAGAGAGGGGATCAGGGTAGAGAGATCCAGCTGAGGGCTTGGTGTGTTCTCTCCCCCTGCCCCTCACCTCTATTTATATAGGGGATAGTGATCAGGATTTGCCCCTCCTCCAAGAAGGGGCTAGGGCCGGCCAGGGGAGTCCCGGAAGGATTTTTCCTTCTATCCGGCCTCCCCACGTATGTGGAGTTCCACCACGTGGTGGAGAGCTCCACCAAAGGCTTCCTTTCCACCTAATGGGCCTTTCTCTAATCAATTACTACAAAGGCCCAATTAAATTCTCAGGAATAATCCGGAACATTTCGGAACCTTCCGCGAACTTCCGGAACCTTTTAGAATATTCTCGGTCAATACCGGAAAATATCCCGAACTTTTCCGAAACCCTGAAACAGCTTTTCCATATATAAATCTTTATCTTCGGACCATTCCGAAGCTCCTCGTGATGTCCTGGATCCCATCCGAGACTCCGAATCAATATCCGATATCACCATCTATTTTCTCATCGAACCCTAACGACATTAATCGTTAAGTGTGTGACCCTACGGGTTCGAGAACATGTGGACATGACCGAGACACCTCTCTGATCAATAACCAATAGAGGGACCTGGATGTCCATAATGGTTCCCACATATTCCACGAAGATCTCATCGGTTGAACCACGATGTCGAGGATTCAATTAATCCGGTATTCAATTTCCTTTGTCTCGCGATATATTACTTGTCTGAGATTTGGTCGTTGGTATGACCATACCTATTTCAATCTCGTTACCGGCAATTTCTCTTTACTCGTACCGCAATATAATATCCCCATGACTAAATACATTAGTCACATGCTTGCAAGCTCATTAGGATGTTATATTACCGAGAGGGCCCAGAGATATCTCTTCGTCACATGGAGTGACAAATCCCAGTCTTGATCCATACAACCCAACAAACACCTTCCGAGATACCTGAAGAACACCTTTATGATCACCCATTTACGAGATGAGGTTGATGTCCACAAAGTATTCTTCCGGTACTAGGGAGTGGTATGATCTCATGGTCTAAGGAAATGATACTTGACATAATAAAATCATTAGCAATTTAAACTTAAGTGACACGATCAACAGCTATGCTTAGGTTTGGGTCTGTCCATCACATCATTCTCCTAATGATATGACCTCGTCGATAAATGACAACACATGTCTATGGTTAGGAAACCTTAACCATCTTTTAATCAACGAGCTAATCTAGTAGAGGCGTATTAGGGACACGGTATTTGTTTATTTATCCACACATGTATTTAGTTTCCTGTTAATACAATTATAGCATGGATAATAAACATTTATCAAGAATAAGGAAATATGATAATAACAGGCATATTTCCAACAGTCTGCCACTTGCACTAGAGTCAATAATCTAGTTTACATTGTAATATATCTAACACCCATGGAGTGTTGGTGTTGGTCATGTTTTGCTCGTGGAAGAGGTTTAGTTAACGGGTCTGCGACATTCAGATCCGTATGTACTTTGCAAATCTTTATGTCACCATCCTTGACATATTCACGAATAGTGTGAAACCGGCGTTTAATATGCTTGGAATTCTTGTGAGACCTTGGCTCCTTGGCATTGGCTATGGCACCAGTGTTGTCACGGTAGATGTCCATAGGATCCAACGCATTCGGAACCACACCTAGTTCGGATATGAACTCCTTCATCCAAACTTGTTCCTGCGCCGCTTCTGAAGTAGCCATGTATTCCGCCTCAGTTGTTGATGTTGCCACAACGCTCTGCTTGGAACTCCTCCAGCTAACAGCACCACCATTCAAAATAAATATGTATCTGGATTGAGACTTAGAGTCATCCGGATCAGTGTCAAAACTAGCATCGACGTAACCCTTTACGACGAGCTGTTCGTCACCTCCATAAACAAGAAACATTTCCTTAATCCTCTTTAGATACTTAAGGATATTCTTAACCGCTGTCCAGTGCTCCATTCCTGGATCACTTTGGTACCTGCTAGTCAAACTAACAGCACGAGACACGTCCGGTCTAGTACACAGCATAGCATACATAATAGAGCCTATGGCTGAAGCATAGAGTATATTATTCATCTTTTCTCTATCTTCTGTCATAGCTGGACACTGAGTCTTACTCAATATCTTACCTTGCAACATGGGCAAGAACCCTTTCTTTGCTTGATCCATTCTAAACTTTTTCAGAACTTTGTCAAGGTATGTACTTTGTGTAAGCCCTATCAGGCATCTTGATCTATCTCTATAAATTTTGATGCCTAATATATAAGCTGCCCCACCAAGATCTTTCATTGAAAAACTTTTATTCAAATAGCCTTTAACACTTTTAAAAAGTTCTATATCATTTCCGATCAACAATATGTCATCCACATACAGTATCAGAAATGCTATAAAGCTCCCACTCACTTTCTTGTAAATACAAGCTTCTCCATGAGTTTGGACAAATCCAAACCCTTTGATCACCTCATCAAAACGGAGATTCCAACTCCGAGATGCTTGCTTCAGCCCATAAATGGAACGCTGAAGTTTGCATACCTTATTAGCATCCTTAGAATCGACAAAACCTTTGGGTTGCACCATGTACAACTCTTCCTCAATGTGACCATTAAGGAACGCGGTTTTGACATCCATCTGCCAGATTTTGTAATCGAAAAATGCAGCAATTGCTAACATAATCCGAACAGACTTTAGCATCGTTACGGGTGAGAAAGTCTCATCGCAGTCAACTCCTTGAATTTGCCGAAAACCTTTTGCGACAAGTCAAGCTTTATAGACGGTAATATTACCATCAGCGTCAGTTTTCTTCTTGAAAATCCATTTGTTCTCAACGGCCTTTCGGTCATTGGGTAAGTCTACCAAAGTCCATACTTGGTTTTCGTACATGGATCCCATTTCGGATTTCATGGCGGCTAACCATTTTTTGGAGTCTGGGCTCATCATCGCTTTCTCATAATTCGTAGGTTCATCATTGTCTAACAACATGACATTCATGACATGATCATTATGCCACTCAGGAGTGGTACGTGTTCTTGTCGACTTGCGAAGTTCTGTAGTAGTCTCATTCGAAGCTTCATGATCATTATCATTTGCTTCCTCTCTAGCTGGCGTAGGCTGCACAGGAACAGTTTCTGGTGCTGCGCTACTCTCAAATTCGAGAGAAGGTTCGAGAACCTCATCGAGTTCCACTTTCCTCCCACTCATTTCTTTCAAGAGAAACTCCTTCTCTAGAAAGGACCCGTTCTTAGCGACAAACACTTTGCCTTGGGATCTGTGATAGAAGGTGTACCCAATTGTTTCTTTAGGGTATCCTATGAAGATGCATTTTTCCGACTTGGGTTCGAGCTTATCAGGTTGTGGCCTTTTGACATAAGCGTCGCATCCCCAAACTTTAAGAAATGACAGCTTAGGTTTCTTGCCAAACCATAATTCATACGGTGTCGTTTCAACAGATTTAGATGGTGCCCTATTTAAAGTGAATGTGGCTGTCTCTAATGCATAACCCCAAAATGACAATGGCAAATCAGTAAGAGACATCATAGACCGTACCATATCTAATAAAGTACGATTACGACGTTTGGACACACCATTACGTTGTGGTGTTCCAGGCGGTGTAAGTTGCGAAACAATTCCACAATGTCTTAAATGCGTGCCAAACTCGTAACTCAAATATTCACCACCACGATCCGATCGTAGAAATTTAATTTTCTTGTTACGATGGTTCTCCACTTCATTCTGAAATTCCTTGAACTTTTCAAATGTTTCAGACTTGTGTTTCATTAAGTAAATATACCCATATCTACTTAAGTCATTTGTGAAGGTTAGGAAGTAACGATATCCACCGCGCGTTGTAACACTCATTGGTCCGCACACATCAGTATATATGATTTCCAACAAGTCACTCGCCCGTTCCATTATGACTGAAAACGGGGTTCTAGTCATCTTACCCATGAGGCATGGTTCACATGTATCAAATGATTCAAAATCAAGTGATTCAAGTAGTCCATCAGAATGGAGTTTCTTCATGCGTTTTATACCAATATGACCTAGACGGCAGTGCCACAAATATGTGGAACTATCATTATCCACTTTGCACCTTTTGGCATTAACATTATGAATATGTGCATAACTACTATCGAGACTTAATAGAAATAAACCATTCACAAGTGGTGCATGACCATAAAAGATATTACTCATATAAATCGAACAACCATTATTCTCTGATTTAAATGAATGACCGTCTTGCATTAAACAAGATTCTGATATAATGTTCATGCTCAACGCAGACACCAAATAACAATTACTAAGGTTTAAAACTAATCCCGAAGGTAAATGTAGAGGGTGCGTGCCGACGGCGATCACATCAACTTTTGATCCATTCCCGACGCGCATAGTCACCTCATCTGTTGCTAGTCTTTGTTTATTCTGCAGCTCCTGTTTCGAGTTACAAATGTGAGCAACTGAACCAGTATCAAATACCCAGGTGCTACTGCGAGTACTAGTAAGGTACACATCAATAACATGTATATCAAATATACCTTTGACGTTGCCAGCCTTCTTATCTGCCAAGTACTTGGGGCAGTTACGCTGCCAGTGGCCAGTCCTCTTGCAGTAGAAGCACTCAGTATCCAGCTTAGGTCCAGATTTGGGCTTCTTTGCGGGAGTGGCAACAGTTTTGCCACCCTTCTTGAAGTTTTCCTTCTTGAAACTGGTGGTCTTATTGACCATCAACACTTGATGCTCCTTCTTGATTTCCACCTCCGCGGTTTTTAACATCGCGAGGAGATGAGGAAGTGTCCTATCCATCCCTTACATATTGTAGTTCACCACAAAGCTTTTATAGCTAGGTGGTAGTGACTGAAGAACCCGGTCAATGCCTAATTCATTAGGAATCCCAATTCCCAATTTTTCTCAAGCGGTCGGCGTACCCAGACATTCTGAGCACGGAGCTGTTCTCCTCCATCTTGCAGTTAAAGAACTTTTCGGAGGCTTCATACCTCCGCACGGGCTTGGGTCTGAAACAAAGTATTCAGTTCCCCAATCATAACATTTGCCGTGTGGTGCTCAAAACGCTTTTGGAGCTCAGGTTCCATACGAAGCAAGAGGCCGCATCTAACTACATTGTGGTCCTCAGATTGAGTCAGCCAGACGTTCCTAGACTCAGTTGCTGCTGGTTCTGCACCAAGCGCTGCATCAAAAGCATAGACCTTTTTGGCAGCTTCGAGGATAATCCTCACATTACGGAACCAGTCCGTAAAGTTGCTTCCACTGGACTTCAGTTTATCTTTCTCTAGGAGAGTATTCATATTGAACATAGTACGATCCATTGATCTACAGCATATTTGCAAAGACAATTAGACTATGTTCATGATAATTAGTTCAAGCTAATCAAATTACTAATGAACTCCCACTAAAATCAACATCCCTCGGTTTGTTTAGTGAAACATGATCCAAATCCACTACACCAAGTCCGATCATCACGTGAGATGGAGTAGCTTCAATGGTGAACATCATCATGTTGATCATATCATTCATATGACTCATGTTTAAATTTCGGTTCCTTGTGTTCTGAGGCCATGCCTGTACATGCTAGGCTCGTCAAGTTAACCAAAGTCTTTTTGCATGCGTAAAACTGGCTTACACTTGTTGTATGCAAACGTAGAGTTTATAACACCCGATCATCACGTGGTGCTTCAAAACGACGAACTTTTGCAACGGTGCATACTAAGGGAGAACACATTATTATCTTGATATTAATAATGCGGGATCATCTTATAATGCTACCGTCGTCAACTAAGCAAAATAAGATGCATAAAAGGGATAAACATCACATGCATAAATAATGTGACATGATATGGCCTTTTCTTCATGTGCCTTTGATCTCCATCTCCAAAGCACGGGCATGATCTCCATCACCAGCCTGTCGCCTAGGTCCTCGGGCGTCAAGTATAGTTGCCTCCGCCAACTATTGCTACTACAACTATTGCTACTAGTAGCGATAAAGTAAAGCAATTACATGGCGATTAAAATGTTGACACGAAGGTCATACAATAATTAATGAGACAACCATACGGCTCCTGCCGGTTGCCAAACTCATTGACATGCAAGTCGTGAAATATTACAAAACATGATCATCTCATACATCAAATATATCATATCATATCTTGGCCATACCACATCACATGCTCCTACAAAAACAAGCTAGACGCTTCTATTTTGTTGTTGCATGTTTTACGTGGCTTTAGGGGCTGCACTAAAAGAATCGTTCTTACTTACGCAAAAGCCACAACGGTGATATACAAATTGCTTATTAACCATATAGGCCTCCCATTGCAAATCAGATTTCAACTATACTGGGAGAGACAGACACCCGCCAGCCGCATATGCAATACAAGTTGCATGTCAATTGCGGAATCGGTCTCTTGTGCGATGACAAGTAAGGTTGGTCCGGGCCGCTTCATCCCACTATCCCGCGAAATCCAAAGTGCACAAAAGAGGTAGCAACATGAACATCAACGCCCAGAACCAAATTGTGTTCTACTCGTACAAAACATCTACGCATAGATCTAGCTCTGATACCATTGATGGGTTCGTTGCATGGAAAACAAAAAATTTCCTACGAGAAGTGCGGAAGAAACCCAAGATAATATCCACTAGATGTAATAGATGTAAGTAACGAGAGGGATTATGAGCATCATACCCTTGTAGACCACAAAGCGTTATGATCAAGGGATCGTTGTTGGCGTAGTGGTATTTTCGATGAGATCGATCTCAATGCCGAACGTACGGCACCTCCTTGGTATCCACACGTACGGCTTGATGTCATCTCCTCCTTCTTGATCCAGCAAGATGAGGAGGAGAGATTGACGAGATCCTGGCAGCACGACGGCGTGGTGTAGGATATGGTGGAGAGCTCCGCGGGCAGGGCTTCGCTACGCACGGGAGAGAAGGAGAGGGGCTCAGGGGAGAGAGATCCAGCTGAGGGCTTGGTGTGTTCTCTCCCCCTGCCCCTCACTTCTATTTATATAGGGGATGGTGGCCAGGGTTTGCCCCTGCTCCGAGAAGGGGCTAGGGCCGGCCAGGGGAGTCCCGGAAGGATTTTTCCTTCTGCCCGGCCTCCCCACGTACGTGGAGTTCCACCACGTGGTGCAGAGCTCCACCGAAGGCTTCCATTCCCCCTAATGGGCCTGCTTAGGCCCATTATGGGATAATTAATTAGATTTCTCTAATTAATTACTACAAAGGCCCAATTAAATTCTCAGGAATAATCCGGAACATTTCAGAACCTTTCGAGAACTTCCGGAACCTTCTAGAATATTCTCGGTCAATATCGGAAAATATCCCGAACTTTTCCGAAACCCTGAAACAGCTTTTCCATATATAAATCTTTATCTCCGGACCATTCCGAAGCTCCTCGTGATGTCCTGGATCCCATCCGAGACTCCGAATCAATATCCGATATCACCATCTATTATCTCATCGAACCCTAGCGACATTAATCGTTAAGTGTGTGACCCTACGGGTTCGAGAACATGTGGACATGACCGAGACACCTCTCTGATCAATAACCAATAGCGGGACCTGGATGTCCATAATGGTTTCCACATATTACACGAAGATCTCATCGGTTGAACCATGATGTCGAGGATTCAATGAATCCGGTATTCAATTCCCTTTGTCTCGCGATATATTACTTGTCCGAGATTTGATCGTCGGTATGACCATACCTAGTTCAATCTCGTTACCGGCAATTTCTCTTTACTCGTACCGCAATATAATATCCCCGTGACACATTAGTCACATGCTTGCAAGCTCATTAGGATGTTATATTACCGAGAGGGCCTAGAGATATCTCTCCGTCACATGGAGTGACAAATCCCAGTCTTGATCCATACAACCCAACAAACACCTTCCGAGATACCTGAAGAACACCTTTATGATCACCCATTTACGAGATGAGGTTGATGTCCACAAAGTATTCTTCCGGTACTAGGGAGTGGTATGATCTCATGGTCTAAGGAAATGATACTTGACATAATAAAAGCATTAGCAATTTAAACTTAAGTGACACGATCAACAGCTATGCTTAGGTTTGGGTCTGTCCATCACATCATTCTCCTAATGATATGACCTCGTTGATAAATGACAACACATGTCTATGGTTAGGAAACCTTAACCATCTTTTAATCAACGAGCTAATCTAGTAGAGGCGTATTAGGGACACGGTATTTGTTTATTTATCCACACATGTATTTAGTTTCCTGTTAATACAATTATAGCATGGATAATAAACATTTATGAAGAACAAGGAAATATGATAATAACATATTTATTATTGCCTCTAGGGCATATTTCCAACACAAACGGTGAGGACTTGATGAATTTACTGTTGCCGAGCCCCGTGGTGAGGGAGTAGCCATCGATCTTGACAACGTGCGACCCGGACACGGCGTGGGCGACGATGGCCGACTCAGACGCCGAAGACGGAGAAGCGGCGGACATGGTGGCGAAAGCGATCGAGCTAAGGATCTGAATTCGGTGGTACTTACGGAAATGGATCGAGTTGCTTCGCACAGGACGGTTTCTTATATAGTCGGATGATATATAGCCGGATTATACACGATGATATACTCCAGCCAGCGCTATATAGCTGCGCGCGACACACGAGCAGTCGTCGTTGGCCGCCAGGCGAGGAGACGCTTATTGATCGTTGCGTGTGACCATTAAGTAATGTGTTGCATGCATGCTGATGATAGACGGAGGCGATCGAGGAGGCGAGACGGGAACCGAGAAGCCGCGCGCCCGTCTGGCTTTTCACGTTACTTTCTCCTTATAGTTGTTGTTGTTGCTGTTTAAGTATTATTTCAGTTTCTCTATTAAACAACTCTTGAATATTTTAAAAGAAATATTACATAAATTGAGTTATTTTAATTCAAAATTATCATCACTAATGCTAAATGAACTTTTGAAAAAAAATTGGTCAAATTTATTACAAAACTTGGAGATTTGGAACCTAAGTTTTAGAAACTTCTTCCGAGATAGTTCTTTTTATGAAGCTTGTAGCATTTTAAATTGTGTTTTGCTAACTTATTATTTTTATACAAAACTTAGTTGCCCATAACATGGCACCATGTCAAAAGTTTTGAATTTATGACAATGTTTATGTATTATTTCAGTTTTCCTATTAAACAACTCTAGAATATTTTCTAAAAACAACAGTTGCATAACTGGGGTGATTTTAGCTGATGATAATCATCATTAATACTAAATGGAAGTCTAGTAAAAATTGCAACTCAAAAATTGGCCAAATTATTAGAAAACTTGGTTCGAACTTCAAATATGGAGGTTTATTTCTGAGATTGTGTACATTGTGAACCATGGACCATTTCAAATTTGTGTATTACTTGTATTTTTATTCCAAGCTTATATAGCCATAACATGTCACTATGCATCACAAATGGTTTTGATGTTTGACAATATTTCGGTAACATTTCAGATTTTCCTATTTTCTATAAAATGGTAAAAAAATGTCTACATAAAAGGGGTGACTTTAATTCACATCACTCATCATTAATGCCCTAGTAAAATTTTCAACTAAAAAATGTGTGGTTTACACCATATTTTAAACAAAGAGGTGAAATGAGAAGAAAAAAAATATGACATTGGATTGGTCGATTGTCTTATGATGGACACTCAACAAAGAGGGTCAAGCCGACAGCCGCGATGGAGGACACAATGGGTCCACCGGCTTTGCTGTGTGCACTACCTTTGCGTAGTGTATTTCATCTATTTTGCCGAGAGTATTTGTTTGTTTTGCCTAGTGCTTTTCCTTGCCAAGTGTGTGTTGTATATTCTGCTGAGTGACATTGATAAAAAGCCACCGGCCTGGCAAAGCTACGACACGAATAGGTCTCTGCCGAGTGGCCGAGGAATAACACTCGACAAAGCCCTCGGCAGACGACAAAGAACCGTTTTCCTGTGGTGATCAATCTTACATTCTTACTTGCCAATATTACCTCTCTTCCTCAAATTAATATATCCTCTAGCAATCTAACGTTTGAGAAATATTGGATAAGAGCTTCTGATTTATGGAGGATTTATGCTCCGTGTCTTTTACAACATGTTTCAACCTGAATCTTTTTGTCGTCTAGATTTGTTCCTGATCTTGCACGAGAAACGGTGCAATGTTTGCCAAGCTACCTGGCAGCACAATACTGACATTGGTATCTAATCTAACTCACCGCCCACAACACTGTCAGCACACACGACGCCGTGGGCACTCCTGCATCGGTTCACCGTCTTCGCCACGCTGCGCCGCGACCACGCGACAGCCGTCGGCTTAATTAGACGCATAGCAGCACTGCAACTGAACTTAGCAGTACCGAGTTTGGAAATCGGTAGGAACACTAAGTTCCAGATGCCAGTAGAACCATATTGTATGTGTTGCGTTTGGATTTGTAAAAGCTTTCCCCTAATTAATTAGCATGTAGAATGATATCAAAAGATGACTGGTCTGATATACACAGGAAACTAAGTAAGTAACCTCGTTTTTAGAATTTATGTAACCAAAAATTCTTACAGACAACTAGTACTACTTGCATGGTCACTTCAGAAAATATAAATAGCAGGTCCAGTAGGACATATAATTCAGATAAATCTCCAGATTCTGTTACTTTCAACAGGTAGAGATCATGGTGCAAGCTTGGCCATCAGCTCCTCTAGAACAGAGGGGCAACTGCTCCTGAGGTGCTCAAAGCCCTTGCTCGCCATGTCTGCCTTCAGGTTGCCTGGAGAGGTGAGGAACTTGAAGCAAGCATTCTTGAGCGCGCCACAACCATGCTGTTCTGCCAGCGTCAACGTGGTCGCCACTGTGCTTCTGCTGATGAGATTGCACAGCTTTTCTTCGCATAACAACTTGAGCCTCTCCATGTTGTACTTGTCTGCCGCTACAAGCAAATGTTGAGCCATCACGGCAGTGTCTTCTTCCATCTCAAGCTGCAGCGTGTCAGTATAGACGAAGTGGAGCAAAGCCTTGAACACTTTGGCTTCCATGTCAAATATCTTAACATGAGCTGCGGTCTTCTCCTTCATCGGACCGAGGAGCTCTGCCTTGAAAACAGAGGACCGGGCAGCAAGCATGTACCTGTGCGCGGCGAACGATTCACCGCCGATATCAAAAGTGACATCTGCCCCATCGCCGGTGGAGAGGAGCTGGCCAAGATGACTTGCCATGTCTGACGGCGGAACCAAGACGGCTGGCAGGATGGGCTCGGTGAAGATCTCCTTTGCTACCGTGACATCGCACCTAATGTTTTTTTTTTGACGAAAGAAGCACAGCATGCCTTTCATTAATAAGTAGTCGAGAAAACTCAACCGGAAGAAAAGTAACAAGTTATGAATTTACAAAGGAAGAGAGAAAGACAAAAGACCCCAAAAGAAATCACGGGACATCATCGTTTCCCAGACAGGAGGGCACCAATCCCTAAAGAGTCGGCATGACTCCAAAGACGGGCGTCCTCTTGAATGAGCTCCACCGTCACCCTCGCCGAACGTCTGCGATTCTTGAAGATCCTCCCATTTCTTTCACTAGCATGGTGGCCCTCGCAAATGCGAGGGCAATGTCTAAAAATGTCCGTTAAATAGAATTTATGACTTGAAATGTATTTATATTCTACGAATAGAATCATGACCAATTCATTTTAATTATTTAGAAACTCATTTACATGTACTGAAACATATTTTTTTTGCGAATATGTATTACAATATGAGCATTCATCTGTTGGATCCTCCTATAATTATGGAGTTCGACCAACATATCCTCAGTCCTCACATACTCACTCCGTCCCATATTAAGTGCCTAAATATTACATGTATCTAGACGTATTTTAGTGTATATAGATACGTCCATATATAGACAAATTTGAGTCGCTTAATATGAGACGAAGGGAATATATAGAATGTGACATGGCACAACGGAAAAGATCAACAAAACAACTGCAGCTTTAGTTGATACCAAAACAGCATGCATATTTGCCGAATACATTCTTGACCAATACGCACCTGTTGTTTCACCAGTGTAGGCTGCTCTCTGTATGCAATACCACCAAAGAAAGCCAATATGAATTAAACCATTAAGCACGTAAAGCCTGGAGGTTCGCTAGATGTTGTATTATATGTGTTGATAGATCCACAGAAAGAAAATAAACATAGTGTTACATGTACCTTAGCCCTGGCCATGAAGCATAAGATAAAATGGAGCTCTTGGGCAGAACGCGCAGAAATGGTGATAAGATCGAGTTGATCATTTTGCGGCGGCTAGCAATAGCGTTGAGAGCCGCCAGGGAGTGAATGGCAAGAGAAAGTTTAGTTTGGAGTTAGGGAGAAGAAAGTCTACATTGAAGTATAGGTGGTCAATTCTCTTCAACTTGTTCTTAAAGTGGAACTTCAAGTTCTATGCATTGTTGTGGTTGATTAATGGACTCAAGTACTTGCCGGATGTATTGCGTTTTTGTACAATACTACATCCCATGGAAAAAAAAGCACTGTGTTTGAAGTATGCTCATTCTTAGTAGGTAAAGCATATATTGTTGTTTACAAAAAAAGCAAACTTAGCCATTGCTTATAAAATTGATTTCAGTACACCAAACCGTCAAAATTATTGCACTTAACACACTTTAAATAGCTCCAGAAGACTTAATCCAGCAGATCTCATCCTGACAAAACATTGGGTCCAGTGCAAGGCATATTAATTATGTTAAAGTTCAAGACCCTACATTAACACATAATGAGAAGACCTTATGTACTCATTTCTATTTTGAAAATTTAGTTTACTAATAAATGCTCAAAACCTATAGCAACTTTCTGCCAAGAGGAAAAACTAAACCATGGAGATTCTTTAGGTGAACTCACCTTTGAGCTACATTATTCTCTTTCCATTCCTCCTGAATTATACATGCATGTTCACGTTGATGTACCCATACGGTCAGGCCTGCCAATTAAAATGGCAGGTTTGATTATGGAAGTGCAAAATAAAGTGAGGCATATGATCAAATCTGTCATGAAGAATTTTAACTTCATTTTGAATGTTTGCACTGTACAGAGCAACACCACGAATTAATGCTTACCTCTTTTCAGATAGGCAATGAATTTTATAGTTTAAGTAGTAATGTGGGGGAATTGAAATCTATTTACACTGATTGAGCAGATTGTCCCAACATATAATTATAATTTGCTAGCCATTATATGTTTTTAACCCATGAATAAAATGAAAACAGAATGCATGATGCATTGTTTACGATTTGGTATAGCACCATAATTTCAGTGCGCATTTCGAAAATCCAACCGAGTATCGAGCTTCTCAATTATGATTACATGTTAGCTCAAAATCATTTTCGGGCTTATATTTTCCACAGCAGTTTCTGTACTCCCTACCTATATGGATTTTCTAAATATAGTATATGTCTACATATGCATACATGAATAAAGTTCTTTCCCCAATGGAGTTAAACTTGGCAAATGTTATTCACTGTCACAATGTTGAGTCAAAGCTAACATAATGTACTTCTAAAACAATTACGACATGAGTTGCAGTGGAACAGGAGATAATATGCTTACCGAAACCAAATCAACATGAAGTTCCCAGTAACATGTGAAAGTGCATTTGGTCTAGAATTTGCTTGTAATCTGCAGAGTTGTTAATATAACAACATCCATCGATATAAGCGTACCCAACGTGGTTGTAGCCAGATTTAGTATTGCTTCTCATTGTCGAAAAGCATTTACTTTACTTGCTTTTGCATTGATTGTTCTATGCTCTCGCATGCACAACTATGTGTTTTTAAATACTTATTCTTACTTTTTTGCTGTCAAGAATGAAGATACAACCATGGCACACTGATCACTCAAACATATCAAAATAATGCAGCCAGTAATATGGAGTGGAAAACGGTAGAGATCAAATTAGTTTATGACATACACCGAGGCTGACAGAGGAGGGTGTAGCGAGGGGAGGATGGAGGAGGCGCCGCAGTTGAAGGGCCGGCGGCTCTGCCTCTGCGGAGATCGGGAGCCTGGTCGAGATCGAGAGGCCGGTAGGTTGAGGCCTGGAGGCCCACGTTGATTAAGAAAGATATCAACGGCTCTGATTTAGTATTCTACCACATCAATGGCTAGATGTTTTGCTTTTTGTTGGAATTTTCTAGCCTTTCTGTCTTTTTTGTGGTTGCTCCGTCATGTACTTTTAGTATATAATAGATTCCAGATAGCCCATAGTGTAAGAAGGAACAAAGAGGTAGCCCCTTTGATTTCCGCTTTGGTTTTGCCGATGGAGATGGCATTCATCCTATCAGACCACCAAGAGATGACTGAGGAAGTGTCGTTCCAACTAGGAGGCCGGAGAGGGGGAAGATTGAAGCGGTTCCCAACGAGGCACCAAACCTGCCGGGCGAAAGAACAGTCAATGAACAGGTGCACAACATCCTCAGGCATAGATGGGCAGTGAGAGCACCATTTATCACAGTCGATCCCTCTCAACATGAGAACATCAGCTGTCGGGACCCGTTCATGCGCCAGCAGCCAACCAAAAAATTTGCATTTGGCAGGAGCACGACAATTCCAAATGAGTTTCGCAAGGTGAACCTTGACAAGGCCATGGAATTGAGCCTGATAAGCCAAGCTAGCAGAATAGACGCCTGAACTTGTTAGCTTCCAGATAATACTGTCCGGCAAGGTAGGATAGAGTCTGATGAAGGAGACGAAATGGAATAAATCCACGAATTGATGTAAGGCCGCCGCACTGATCGAGAACGCCCTTCAAATCATGAATCCAGTTATAATTGATGAGCGCCTGAGAAAGAGACCGGTTCTTCTAATGTTGAGAACATCATCCCTGAGGTATATAAGATGATTCCTCCAAGTCCTTCTTCTTGATGAATTTAACGAAGCCCCACGATGATTCTTTACTGGAGAAGGCGTCGATCTCTTTGCTCGACTTGCTGTACAACGGCACTGGTTGCATATATCGGTCAAGTAAACTGAACCCGAATCGTGCCGTGACTTCATTGGCGCCGCCGTGATCGAGATTCAGAAAGATGGATATCCAATCGGCAGATTCTGAATTTTCGCCGTCGGGATAGTAATGCAGACACCAGCGATGGCCTCCGACAGTAAACTTCTCGGATTTGATGGATTTGCCGTGCCCGAGGCCCTTGGTGCAGGAGTAGCCGTCGATCTTGAGGACATGCGACCCAGAAACGGCGTGGGCGACGATGGCCGAGGCGGACAGCGGCGACGTGCCGATGGAAGACGGAGAAGAGACGGACATGGCCACAGCTAGCAGCGACGGTTGGGATTAGGGCCCCCGTACTTGAGGGTTTTTATATATTGTTACCAAAAAGGCCTGCAAACCGGCCGGAAGTCCCAAACTAATCCACTTGGTGCACGAATAGGACTTTTATTTTGGACGCGGTGCACAAAATGACTAGTACAAGCGGACCCCGCAAGAAAACAGGCCGTCTGCGACTAGCCAGCAGCACTGCAGCAGGAGTAGAGCGGCGAGCTAGCGACTTGTTTTTAGGCATTTCTCTGATTTTTTTTTTAAATCGGTACTTCCTCTGATCTTAAATTCTTGACTCAAATTTGTCCAAATATGGATGTATCTATTTTTTAAAAACGTCTAGATATATGTAATATTTCGACAACAATTTAGGATCGGAGAGAGTACAATGTCGTAATTTTCTACACATAACATACAAATTCCACTTGATGATATATTTGTATCGTGTTTTTGGTAAATTCAATATTAGCATGTTTACTGTTGGGGAGTAATATTTGGGTTAAAAAAATCACTAGTTGCAGTATAAATCGGGAAAAAAAAATTATACATTGGACCACCCTGACGCAAAATCCTAGATCCGCCACTGCCCACTTGAACCGTGTTGGTCATGCACGACCCGTCCTTGACTCGCCGGCCTGTTTTTATCTTCTTGATTTATCCCTTGCAATCCAAATCTATCCAACGGTTCATTTGGAGGTACTAGTGTTAATTTACAAACCCTTTGAATTACCCTTGTACCAAACAAGGTCATGGGTAAAGCGGCGATATTACCGGGCCCGGATCCTCCCGGTGTGTTTTTCACCATTGATGGTAGCTTCGAGATCCGTGGACATAACTGTTCGTAGTGTTTATCAACTGTGAAAACGCACCCCGAAAAAAGAGTGTTCCCGCTAACGTGAGAGAATTGGGACCGCGCGCCGGAAAGGAAATTTGGCATCTAGTCCACATAGTAGTAGCAGGTTAGGAGCAGCTCGGGCAGAACCGTAGTTGTCACCGCCCCCTAGATCCTCCTATCCCCTCGCCCCTGCCAGAGGAAGCCGACGCGGTACGGTGGACGGCGGTGGCGGGGTCCTTTTTCGTTTCATGAGTCCTCGTCTCCTCGATCTTCACGGTGTGGTGCAGGCGTTGGTCCAGACACCAGCGAACAACTTCATCTCATCACGTGAATAGCTCAATTGGGGCAGGGTGAGGCCGGGGAGGTCGCTCTGCCTCACCGCGTGGCCGAGGAACTCCTGCCAGAGCTAGGTGGCGCGATGCCGCTGACAAGGAGTGCCGCCACCGCGTCTGGTCAGAGGCCTTGTGAAAGCGCGTCGCCCTTGCATGGAACCGTTGGGATGGGATTGACATCGGTCTTGAGTAGGTGCTTGACGATCGGCGGCGGTTAGAGATGGAGATGGCCGAGACAACCACGCGCTGGAGCCAGAGAGCTCCTAGCTCGCCATCAGCCGCCTCCGAGACCGACTCCGGCGACAAGGCTTACTAATAGCTTTTGTTTTTGGCTCATATTTATGTCTTTTTGTCATTGGAATTGTCATTTGACTTGATATTGTGATATGATGGTGTAAGTAAAAGGCTAAAGTCAAAAGTCACATTTTTACGTTTACAATTAATTTCATTTTTACCCCCTAATTTTATTTTTTTGACAAAATCTACTTTATTTAACATAATTTTGTTCTTCCTCCGTCCAACAAAGGATGTCTCAATTTTGACTAAATTTTTGAATGTATCTATACACTAAGTCATGTATAGATACATCCAAATATTAACAAACTTGAGACATCTTTTGTTAGACGGAGGGAGTATAAATTTAACTAATTTAAGCAAACTTGTGACACGAATTACCACATTTACGCTGCGGCAGAGACACGATGCTACGTATAAGCAATATTTTGCGCTATGCCCCTGTTAGTGCTATTAGCACGCTAAACAGTGCTATATGCTATTTCATATAGCGTCGCTATTTCTTTTAGCGTCCAAAATCAAAACAGTGCCCTGTCAGCCTAAACGCCCAGCTGGCCCAAACTGTCTCTGGCTCACCCGCTCAGACCTAAGACCTAACACACGCACTCGAGCCATCTCCAGCTCGACCCCGAGGGCGGCGGCGGCGCCAGCAGATCGTCCAGCTCGCGTCAGCCGTCTCGGCAGCGGTGGCTCCTAGCTCCGACCCAACCTTTCCCACCCGCACGATGTCGCAACCAACTGCACCGCCGGCAAGTGAGCCACCAGGCAAGTTTCGTTTCAACATTTCTGCTTTGTAGATGACTAGATGTAGCGAACTAGCTTGAGCACAGCTTGGCAGTTCATGACTCGATGTTAGTCTAGCTTGCGCCGATCTCAATGGTTGGATCGGCATCGACTTAGAAATAGTTATTTCTCGGTCGCCTTAGAAAGCAGCTAAACTGAAAAGAACAAAAAAGGTCCGACTATGACACACTATCATAGTAGACCTAGAAACAGCAATTTCTCATTCAATGATCATAATCGTCATCTACATAAAAAAAAGGCAAGACGACTGAACCCTAGGCGCTAGCAGAACTGAAGGAAAAATAATCATGTTACTGCCCCAAAAGTATGTTATCAGAGGGTTGTTAGCTTTGACTTATTAGGAATAGTTATTTCTCCTTCGTCTTCAAAATAGCAAAACCGAAAGAAAAACGGATCCGACTACGGCACTATTGCATTGATAATCGATCTAGTTTTGCAGGTCTTGTCCAAGTCAACGGGACTTGTCCAATGGGTACTGGAGATGAGGTCTCAGGGAAAGCAGATTGAGATACTAGGTCTTTGGGATGTACACTGAGAGAAAGAGGGCTTGAAGAACAAATGTTGAAGTTGCTTACAAGTGTATCAACCATAATCCTTGCATGAGGCCAAGCATTCAAGATGTGGTCTCCTGCCTGGACACTGCAGATGTGAACCTGCCGGTGGAGATGTAGTCAAAGGAGAACAAACCAATAGGAAGTAATCTTGTATTTCACCAGACTAGGTTTAACTTCATTACTCCCTCTGTCCAATAAAAAATGTTTCAAGTTTGTCAAAATTTGGATGTATCTGGATGTGACTTAGTGTATAGATGCATTCAAATTTAGTCTAAGTTGAGACATCCATCATTGGACGGAGGGAGTAGAAGGTTTTTCTAACAAATTGTACAGTCTTGTGTGTAGTGCACATACCTGTAAAGGAAAGGCCCCTAATCATCAGCCTATGTATTCAGTTTTTCCTTTTTTGTGTGTGGAAGCATTTCAGCTCGAGACTCAATTCCATGATCATCGGAAGTGGGTAAAAATCTGTTATTAAATTCATATTCATTCATTTAATTAGCTGTTCAGTGTACATACTTCCAAAAGCAATCATGTAAAGCATGCAAACGTGTGGGTAAACAATCTCAAGGTCTCAGGGAAGGCTGCGGATTTACATGATAGCTTTGAGAACGATAAATGACGTGGACTGTGTCCTTGCTTCAGCATTTCAACACCTAGTCTCACTCCGCAGTACAATACTATGAACTAATATTTCAGAATTTGTTTCATTCAGAAGCATCTCCTCATACTCTATAGGACTTCCTTTTTTCAGGAGGTTTATAAGCCTTTCTCAGGTGCATTACTCTTTACTTAAATTGTCTATTGTTTCCTATTATATGTAATCCATTTCTGAGATCACAAATACAGAAAGATTTCTTCCTGCCTAATTGCTAATACCATAAGAGCGTCAGTATAACCTAATCACGACCATATATAATCACAATGTGTGCCGATGCGAGGCATAGTTGATCTATTGAAGCGCCATTGATCCAGATTCCAAAGCAAATCCAACACATTGTAGCACACCTATCGGATTTCTTCAAACGCCATGAACAATCGCATATACAGCATTAAGAGGGTTTATGAACGGACGAGTCACGAGCACCGGAAGAAAAAGGAAGCAGCACACCAACCAAATCAAATGTCTAGGGCACCAGCAGGTAATTGTTGTACTGATCATTTATGGTAACGCCCTCGTGGTGGCTCACCGCCCTCCCGGTGCCGCCGATGATTGCGCCCCGCGGCGGGAGGGGCTGCTTGGCCTCGCGTACGTCTCTCCACGACGACGAGGGAGAGATCCTGGCCATCATCTACCAACATAAAAAATATGCGAACAAAAACACAACAAAGTGATCAAACTGTTCACGTGATCGACCGAGAAATTCTTACTTCTGAGGCGTCTGAGCCCCTAGCTAGCAGAACTTAAGGAAAAAAATAACGTCACATTACTGTCCCAAGACAAAGAAATCCGGCGCCCACACTGCTGAGCTCACATCACTCATCTCTGCGTTCCTCGTCTAGACATCCAGCGTCTCTCGTGCTTCCTCTCATACCAAATCCCAAACCCTAACTCCCCCAGATCCCTCTGTTCGCTATGCCGCGGTGTACAATCACCCACTCAACCAGCCATGCGGATCTGCGATGCCGCCAGCCGCGTGCTCGGTTCCGAGTACTTCGACGCGCTGCGCTCGCCGCCCAACCCTGCACCCCGATTGGAGCTTCAGGCCCCACGTCCGCCGCTGCGGCCAGCGAGGCCCCATCTCTGGCGCAGCGAATCCCATGCTGGAGGCGACAGCTTCGCAGCTGGGGCTTCCTCCGAGCTGCTCTGCAACACCAGCCAGTCGGTATCGAGCTTCGAGGTCCAACATGACCTCTCAGATCTCAAGGTCAGCACCCTATGCCCCCGGTCGTCCCCTCTCCTTGCTGCCGTCGTCAGTATTGCGATCCGCTTTCATATGTGTGCCATAAGATCTAGTCCCAAGCTCGCTTGGTATGAGGATGCTTTGTTCACTTCTCGCTGCTCGCTAGGGTTCATCCGCGGTTCAAAACGGGTAAGGAAGTAGTCGATCATGTCCAGGAAGTTTGAGATAGCAACACACATACGTGTTGCTATATGCACAGAAGTGTGTTGCTAGCTCCTATGGCAACACATATTCAACACATATAGTATGTGTTGTTATTGCTAGTGTTGCTAAGGTTGATCAACTGCAACACAATTTGAATGTAGGTATAGAAACAGAAATGTGTTGCAATGCAGCAACACTCTTTTTGGCATGTACCAACACACGTTAACATGACCGAGTTTACACCTACTAGAAACACAAAAATGCAACACATGTAAAAAAGTACATGCAGATTATGTTCTGTGTTCACTCAGCATGTGCAAATAATCTTTATCCGGTAGCTAGAGAAGCCAGTGGTCAAACAAAGAACAATCAGTATATATAGCATTGAATTAAGGAAACAATTACATATTAATTGTTCACATCATTCCAGATATAACAAGCACAGCTGATTTTAGTTGTAAACACTATGAAACACAAGAGAAAAGTTGAACAATAGTCGAGATTTTAGTTCTAAACTATGAAACTTAAGTAGGCCGATATATTCTTCACAACTTCAGTGCTTCATCTTTCTTTGGCTAATTAAACTCTCATCAACCATTGACCTTTTCAACCTGCACGGATAACAATATATTGCAAGCGCATAAATATGAATTATAATATATAAGAATCAGTGAATTTGATTCAAGCAAAAAATTTAACGTACAACAACTGAATGCCAAGCAATATATTTCCCTTTGGCATCACCAATTGTCTTGTACTGCCCCCATGGTCTTATGAGCTCCTCTTGTTCTTCAAGAGGGTAAGTAACACGCGCTTTCCAGAATTGGTTTCCTAACCTAATACCACCAACTTGTGCATCTGGATCAAAACTCAAGAGAGTAGCAAATGCTAGATTCACTTTGTTAATAGAGGTGAGCATGACTGTGGTGCCAACCTGTATTGTCCTTTAACAGATCATTAGGGAAACATTACTTTATCTACGAACAAAAAAAGTAACAGCAGTTTTCATAAATTAATCTGTACCACAATCATAGAAGGACGACTCTTCTTTGACGTCGCTTGGCTCGAGATCTTATTTTGACTCACTTGGTCCTGTTTTTTGTAGGTAGCATCTTGTTGGTGCTTTTGCTTCTTGTTCTGTTGTAGTTAGACAAAATATAAATCACAGATATAAATTTGAGGCCATATTTTACGCTAAAAAAAGGAATTCCTTTTGAATCACCATGATAATTGTGTTAGGAAGGACTAGGAGAAGGTAGGGGCAGATGAATAGAAGGTCGGGACGAAATCTGAAGTGGATAGTATGTGGATTTGTTTGATCAGTTTCTTTCTCTATTCTCATATGGTTTCACAAGTTTAAGATGTGTTTTGGATGCAACCTCCTTTGTGGAATTGGTTCAAATCCCCTTTTGGTAGCTAGCTGTTGTTACTGCCATGTTGTGCCAATGTGCAGTTCAGATCCAACTAATTATAGGGTTTTACTCCAGAGTTTTGGAGGAGTTCCTAATTTACATGAGGGAAAACTACGCTGATATAAAAATATCTGTTCTGGGTTTTACCACTAAGTCGAGCAGTAAAACCTTACTTCAGGTTTTTAAATGTGTGTATGGCAAAACATATTTTCAAGTAGATGGTAGTTCTAGTTATTAACTAAAATGAGATAATGGTAAAGCACTTAAATCACTGCATGTGGAGTTGTAGAAATATACTTATGAAATTATGAATCTGTCTGACTATTGACAACAGTGTATAGTGGGCTGATTTTGTATACATGTGGTTGCTGTGATTTCGGAACATTGACCAACCAATACTATCCACTAGGCCCCATCCAAAAATTTATACTGAACATGATATGAAATCCAGCTAGGAACAACAGAGTGTGACATCATAAATTATTTGAACGGATCAACAAAAATGAATTACCTTTTCATGTGGAAAATCATGTGCAGATCTTGATTCTTTTTCTAGGATGTAGGTTGTGGCCAGCAGTCAGTATGTCAGGGTTCGACCCTAGATATCGATCCACGCATGTTGTTTTAATTAACCCATGTCTTCTTTTTCTTATCTTGGTCGCTCAGGATGTGGACTTCGTCAACAGAACGTACTATGCTGGCATCGACGTCCCGGTTGGCCGTCTCGTTCCAACCAGCATAGGACAATGTAATGTTGTCGAGAACAAGGCTACCGAGAGTGAGCCAAAGAAAAAGGTAATGCTTGAGAGTGAGGAGGAAAAGGGCGTGGCTGCAGGAGGAGCGGAACAAGTTATCTGGAGGTGCAAGAAGAGTGATGGCAGGAGGTGGTTCTACAAGCGGATAGTGAGCAACCCCAATTCGCTCTGCTCCTACCATGCCAAACAAAAGTGTTTGGCGGCGCCACCGGCTCCACCAGCAGGATACAATCCCTCCATGAGCTCGAAGCTTGCAAGTAAAAGAAAGGCCGTCGACGCATATGAACCATACATATATTACGACGGGTTCGGCCCATCCCGCAGCAAGAGGTGCTAGCTAGAGTACTAATTTGCTCCACACTTAGCTTACCTTAGACAATACATGCAAACTGTGTGGGCATCTTATCTGTTTCATTATCTTTAGTTTCTCCGGAAACCTCATACTTCTATCAGTCAGATTTGGAGTTTGGACAGAAAACTTGTCCTCCGTATTGTGGAATTCAGGGCAGATATGTTGGTGCTCTTTTGTATGACAATATGACAATGTGACCCCACATTCGGAAAGGAAATCACATACATGCTCCCTCTATTTCAAATGTAGGGCATATAATTGTTGTCTGTCAAAGTTTATACAATTTGACCAAGTTTATAGCAAATCATATCAACATACACGGTGTCACACCAAGGTACTGTGATTCCAGTATATTTAATGATACTCATTTGACACCCCGTATGTTGATATGCTTTGGTATACAGGGGCGGAGACAGGTCCCAGGCACACCAGGCCATGCCCTGGGGTGTGAGTGTGCTGCCCTTCAGACTTTTAACCATTGTTCATTACAGTTCACTTGCTGTTTAGCACTGTTCAATGAGGTTGGCCTGGGGCGTGGCCCAATCCTGGCTCCGTTACTGTTGGTATATGGTTGAAAAAGGGGGTATATGGTTGGTCAAAGTCTAGAAACTCTAAACTTTGACAGTCAGCAAAAGTTATACGGCCTACATTTTGGAACAGGGGGAGTACATGACAACAAATCCAACCGCAAGCACTCCTGTGATGCATCGGCTCACCGTCTTCGCATGCTCTACACTGCGAACACGCAACAGTCATGTGCTTACATTTGAGTATAGCAGTATGGAAAGCAGTTGCAACAATAAATGACAGTCTAATAGATTCCAGTAAAGATACTGTATATATGTTGCCTTTGGATTTGTAAAATCTTGCTCCAAATTAGCAGAACTTGTAAACGACTATATGTTGAGAACTATGAAGTTTCTCAGTTTCTATATCGAATGATCAAAAGCTTCTGTCAGTTTTTTTAATTTCAAAAGCATGAAGAAATTAATTTAGTAACCCCGTTTAAATAGAATTTATGTAACCATAAGTATTAAACATAGGGACTAGCTAGGGCTCAGTCGACTGAGAAATATGATTTCGCGGTCGACCGGCCAGCATCCCTGTCCGTATGTGTCTGCACATGCATGTGTACGTGTGCGAGTGTGTACGTGTGTCAAAATAAAAAGCATTAGTCCTTATATTAATAAATCAAGTTCCCACTTGTATACTTCTCATGTGAATTGTTACGAGTTTGAAACAATGCTAAAAACTTGAAATTTGAAAAATGACTGATCCTGACGAATGCACAACCAAACTCCACGAACAAAAGGAAAAATGCAACAAAAAAATAAAAATAAATTTTCAAAATTGCAGCTAAAACTTTATGCCCGATTTTAAAATTGCAGGTAAAACTATATGCGCGATTTTAAAAATTGCAGGTGAAACTTTATGCGCGATTCTCAAGATCGCAGGTGAAACTTTATCATGATTCTAAAAATTGCCGGCGAACCTTTATGCCGATTCTAAAAATTGCAAGTGAAATTTTTTGCGTGATTTTAAAAATTGCAACTGAAAGTTATGCGTGATTCTAAAAATTACAAGTGAAACATTAAAATTGCATGTGAAATTTTTTAATTGCACTAAAATTTTCAGAATATGCAACTCGTCCAAAAAAAAATCGGGATGCAAAAAATAAAATAAGTGTACAAATTATCTTATAATGCTATTTTACGTTAGTGCACATATATAAAGTAAACAAAAGGTAAGAGAGAAAAATAAAAAGCAAAAATGAAGCGATTTGTAAAATAAAAAACAAAAATAGAAAAAGAAAAAGAAAGGCAGGGTTGAGAATCTAACCTGCAACCTCTGCAAGAGACTAAATATCAACACACCACCAGGCCAACTGCCTTTCACTAATTATTGTTCTGTTATTTACTTACTTACCTTTTCTTTTTTCCGCTGTCGGCTGATAAATTTGTTTTCTCATGCAACTGATCCCTAGGAAATCTGTTAAACATACTACGAGTGGTAAGACTTGCATGTTGACTTCAGAAATTAGAAGAAATAAATAGCGGGACATATAATTCAGATAAATCTCTAGATTCGATTACTTTCATGGTTCCCGGTCCAAGATGGGCCAACAGATCCACCAGAATAGAGGGGCAACTCTACTGAGGTGCTCAAAGCCTTCGCTCACCATGACGTCCTTCAAGTTGCCCGGAGAGGCGATGAACTTGAAGCAAGCATTTTTTTAGTGCGCCACAGCCATGTTGTTCTGCCAGCGTCAAAGTAGTGACACTGAGCTTCCGTCGATGAGATTATATACACAGCTTCGCTTCGCACATCAACTTGAGCCTCTCAATGTTGTACGTTTCACCACTACAAACAAATGTTGAGGCTGGTCATAGTGAGGAGTAACTTAGAGTAGTAATATTCTTGACTCAAATTTGCCCAAATATGGATGTATCTATTCTTAAAGAGGTTTTTTACTGTACCTTTTGATACTAGAGGAAGAAATGAGTAGTAGAACATTGATTAGTAGGGACCGGACCTTTTTTCCCTCGAAAAAAAAACCTTGACCGGGCTAGGCCCATCAGACCCAGAACTGCCAATGACAAGCCCAGAACTGCCGATTAGAATAGAAAGAAGTCCATATTTCACCCTCAAATGTCACGCTCCGGCCGCATAACCCCCTGAAGTCCAAAACCGGTTATTTAGGCCCCTAACTTCCGTAATACCACTTAAATCACGCCCCTAAGCGGTTTTAGAGCCCCTAAGGGGTCCGAATCGGTTAAATGGGGCTGTCTTCTTCCCGTAGCTCCCGAAATCCCCAAATCCGCCCTCGTGCTAACCCTAAAAATCAAGAGGCCCCAATCCTCGGCCACGGCAATCCCATCCCGATGGATCGCAGTTCCGGCTCATCGACAAGGTGGTATGGTGCTTCATTACCAGGCAGCTCCGGTGGTTCGAGCTCGTCGTTTCCCCCATTGTCGTCGCCCATCCCGTACCGTGAGAAGCCAATGGAATACTCGCCGGCAGTGCTACGCGACTGTGGGATGAAGTCGCCACGTTGGATTTCATGGAGCCTGAAGAACCCAGGGAGGAGTACCACACATGCCCCTTACGTCGGGTAAGTTTTGCAGTTAAATGGGGCTGTCTTCTTCGCGCTCTCTGTCTCTGTCTCTAAAAATTTAGGGTTTTCGTCATTTGAAAATTTCCTTTGTGGGTGTTTTAGGTTTCTGGCGGATGCAGCTTTTTTCGTTGGCATGACCCAGCAGCTACATCGTTTTTGAGAGATTTAATTGGAGATCTTCGTGACTGCTGTGTCAAATCGAAGAAGGAAAATGAAATGCTGAAGTCTGAACTTGGAGATGTTGAAATGCAGCTTCTTCAAACAAAACAGAAGCTGGATGACGAGGAGAAGAAGGTGGTTTCACTACAGAATGATGCCAACAGAACAAGGAATGAGATGCGAAGTCTGAAGATCTTCATTTTTTTTCCTAGTTTGTGTCTTAGTCTGTGTTATGTGGGCAGTGATTGGTATGTAGAATCCACTGAAATGTGGGCAGTGCTTCCTATGTAGATTCTGTTATGTGGGCAGTGGTAATAAAATCAGATTCTTGAATGTTGTTGTTTCGCATGAGAATGAGAACAGAAATTTGGCATGTTATGTGGGCAGTGGTAACAAAATCAGAACAATAAACCAAAACCACAGTGATTAATTGATTCCAGAACAATAAACCAAAACCATAGTTATTACTAATTCCAGAACATAAACCAAAACCACAGTGATTACTAATACCAAAACCACAGTGATTACTAATTCCAGAACATAGACACTTCCAAAAGACTTTCAAGTTTCACAACATTCCAAATGTAACTATTCCTATTACATGGATCACTTCTCAGATGAAGAGCCTTCGTTACCATTTTTTGCCATTTTGGCAGCCTTAAATGCAGCCAGGTTGAAAACACAATGAGAAGGTTGCAACATCTTCATTTTGGTTGGCTGGGAGCTTGTCTGTGAACTCTGGCTTCCTCCAATGTTGCAAGAAGTTTCTTTCCTTTTGCTTGGTGCTCCCCCAATCTTTAATGCAGTTTGTTTCCTTGTAGCTACTGATTCCTCTTGAGTATATATTCTTTCTTGTTCCTTGGTGTAGGTTGGGGTGCAGGATCCTAATAATTCAACTTGTGTTAGTATTAGAAAATGTACAGATGAGTATTGTAAATAAAATGCATACCTTTCCTTTACTAGCTTGTTTTAGCATTTTCAGCTTCAAAAGCAGCCTTGTCAGCTTTTCTCTTCTTTGTTGATTGCTTCACTATATGAGCATTGACATTATGGTTGACATTGGGGTTGTTCTTGCAGCTCTTCATGTTGTGGCCCTGTCTATGGAATAGTCTACATGTGATTTTTGTGCCAACCTTTGACATCTTACTTCCCTTAGGTGCCTCTCCTGGTTCTCTTCTCCTCTCTAGCTTAGGCCTACCTGGCATCTTGATGAAACCAGGTGCTAGTGGCCTAGGATGGTCTGCTGTTGGCCAACTTTCCTCTCCCTCAAGTGGCGCCAGACAGTGATCATATATCTTGTGATATACTGCAATAGAGAAGCAGTTTGCAATATAATCATCAACCTGCTTGGAACTCTTGTAGATTGCACTGATGGCATGGCAACATGGCAAGCCTGACAGCTGCCAATACCTGCAGGTGCAAACCCTGTTCTCCAATGAGACAGTAAACTTAAATCTACCATGTTCTATAACCTCAAACCCATCCTTTCCATTCCAAAGAACATTGCAATTTGCAGATCTGTTGATGTTCTGTTTCAACTTCTTGAACACATTAGGACATATTGTCCCTTTCCACTTGCTTGTCTTGCTTCTGCACTCCTGTATCCTCACCATCATCTTTCTTCTAATCCACTCTAGCATTGAGACAATAGGCAGATACCTTGATCCCAGGATCATGTTGTTAAATGATTCACACATGTTATTATCAACTGAATCACAGTTAGAACCTAGCTTCAAGTGAGCCCTGCTCCAGTGTTCAGGAGATGTTTTCATCATATTTGCTGCTCCTTCTGGTGTTACCTGAGCCAGCCTTGCCCTGTTATAATTTAAGAGCACTCTATTTGGAGATTTTGCACCCCTCCAGAACAGCTTCTGAAGATCATGGTCAGGGTGTTTTTTCTTCCAATTAGCATATATGTGTCTAGCACACATCCTGTGCTCAGCCTTTGGAACTAATAGCTCAATAGCTCCAATCAAACCCTGCAAGTGAGTTGTACATAGTCAGCATAAGCAAGTATTAATTGAGATTATGGCAGTGAGACAACAAATTACTAAGTTGTATACCTTTTGCTGATCAGATATGAATACCCATCCTTCTCCTTGGTCTTTAATTTTGAGATCTTTATCCAGAAAGTTAAGAAACCAATACCAGGAATCTGTAGTCTCCTTCTCAACTACTGCCCAAGCTATTGGGTACATCTGTTATTTGCATCTCTACCTAATGCACATAGCAACTGCCCATAGCAAGCTCCTTTGAAGAAGCACCCATCCAGCCCAACTACTCTCCTACATCCAGCTAGAAAGCAATTTTTACATGCATTGAAGCACATGTAAAACCTCTGAAATACATGCCTGCCATCAGGCTGATCTGAGTCTAGCATAACATGCACAGTACCACCTGGGTTGCTTCTCAACAATTCCAGCTGATAATCAAAGACTTGAGAATATTCACCATGGGTTGCATCAAACATTTTCTTCAACGCAATATTCTTGGCCCTTTTACATTTGGAAATGTGTACATCAACTCCAATGTCCTGAAGTACAGTTTCTTTTATGTTTTCAAGCTTCCATGTAGGGTTTGTCTTAATCAACTTTCCATATTTGGCAGCAATCACATTTGTTGTTACCAAGTTGTTGTCTCTTCTAGGAATACAATGATGTTCATCCACTAATGTAGAAACTTGCAACCACTTATTCTTGGTTGTCTTTGATGCATATATCATCCATTTGCAATCAGGCCATGAACAATGAGCTCTTATCTTATCCTTCTCATCTTTAGTGAAAAGCAGATGTACATGTTGTTTTATCCCATACCTGATGAGAGCCTTCTTGATGTGTTCCTTGCTCCTAAACACCATACCAAGCTTGAATTTTGCCTTTTTAGCTTTGCTGTCATACCTAGGCCATTCACTTTTCCTCCTTTTGAATATCTTTCCTCCTTCACCATCACTCTCCTCATCATAAGAGCAATCATCATCTGAATCGAAGTATTCTGTTTTAGACCCTTCATCTAGATCTGCTACATTCTCTTCAACAACATTATTATCATTGACAATTTGACCTCTACTGGCACCCATTTTCTTAGCCCTCTTCTGCCTCCTTATCTCTCTAGCAATCTTCCTTACTTGTTCTGCTTCTGAGTCCTCACCTAAACTGCATTCTTCTGGAGGTACATATTCAATGTCACTTTCATCTTCAGTATTTTCAGGTTCCACTTGTTCCATCTCACTTGTTTCATTCTTGGCCCTTTTACTTGATGGTGCTACTTCAGGCTGAGTTGATGACTTTGGACCTGGATGTTTCCTCTTGGCTTCGCTTGCAGCTACTGATTTAGGTTTAGGCTAAGTTGATGGATGTGGAACTGCAGGTATTAAGCTCCTCTTTGCTCTCTTCTTCTTATCTTCCTAACTGTAACCATAAAACTGCCTGAAAGACTCTAGTTGTGCATCTAGTTCATCCTTAGTTGGGGTCACATCTTTTGAGGTGTGTGTCCTTCTCAGAACTCTTGGGTGTGCTAAACCCTTCTCTCCTTGGTGAGATTATAAGATTCTCCATGTCATCTTTTATTGTTTCAACAGAAGGTGCATCACATAAAAGTGCAGACATAAATTCTGAATCCACTTCCTGTGCTTGGACTAGAGGAACTTTACTTCCTTTATGCTTTGAATATGTCTCACCAATTCTTATGTCAACCACACCATCATCTTGCTCCTGCTCCTGTGCCTCATTGTCTGCCTCCCAGTCACTATCCTCAGCATTTTCCTGTTCCACTTCATCAGAATCAAAATGCTCCACATAGAGTTCCGCAACACCACCATTTGTCATGGCATTATCCATCCTCTTTACTGAATCATCATCAAACAACAGAAACAGTCCATCCTCCAATGAGTTCCCAGGAAAGAGCCAATGAATCTTCAGTTGCCTCTTAGCATCATACCATTCTGTTTCAGCACAGATCAATTCCTTAAGGGATTCCTTGATTTCATAAAAGGACAGCTTATCTCTCTCCAGATGAAAAGTATACTCTGCCCCACCCACATACTGCAGTGTCCCTTTCGATCTAACAAATAGCCCACAAATGCGGCAACTGATTGAGATGTAATCGAGCGGGTCGAAATCCTCTGAGCCTAAAAATCGAAGAAACCCTACGTCAATTTCGGAACAATCTGCACTAACCCTACGAACTAACCCTACGAAACGAAGAACACTAACACTTAGATGAGAAGGAAGTGGAAAAATCTGATGGCACTGACCTTTATCCATGGTGAGATTCCGCTGACCGACCCGTGCTGCAGATCATTCGCACGCGCCTTGCTCCGATTCGCCGTGAAGGGTGCGTCGCCGCCACGATGGAGATGGCGACGGCTCGACTGGGAAGGGAGAGGAGATGAAATGACAGAACCGAATCGCACGGCGATTTGGTTCCCGTACCAACCGATTCGGCCACGTCAACGTCACCAAAAAGCCTAATCAGCCCCTACACCGCCCTAAATGTGCCACGTAGGCTGTAAAACCTCTTAGGGGCGTGATTTAAATGGTATTACGGAATTTAGGGGTCTAAATAACCGGTTTTGGACTTCAGGGGGTTATGCGGCTGGAGCGTGACATTTGAAGGTGAAATATGTCGATAGATCGATACCGTTGTCGCTGCCTGTGTCGTCGCCGCCTCCACCGTCTCCGCCCCATCGCCGTCGACGCCTCCGCCGGTGCCGCCCCGTCGCCGTCGCTGTCGCCGCCCCCTTCAAGCGGTCGCGGATCTCGATCTCCTCCGCCTCTCTGAGTCGGTAAGCCCAATCACAACTCTTGTTCGATGGTGCATGCGAGGTTATTAGGTTCGACGAACTCATCTGCTCTGTGGTGAACTACGCCCTACAAAATTCCTTCTGTAGGTTAATTATTAGATGAACTTAATCAAGTGATCTTTTTTGATGGGTTTTTCTTGTCCGCGGACAAAAACAGACAAATGTCTTGTATTTGGCTAGTGCCCTTGGAGATGCCCTTTATAGTTGTGGTACCGTGTAGCACGCCTCGCTGAAGTTGCGACAGATAAGCGAGGCACCCACCTACTCGGTCAAAGAAATCGCCCTCATCTTCTTCCCTCTTCATCTTCACCAGAAAGAGCCTCTCAAGAATCACTTTCTCGTGCGTGCAAAGAGGAGGAACGAAACGAGATGCAGGGCGCCGCGGGGAAGAGCAGCAGCACTTGGCCCTACTCCAACGTCTAGGTGAAGCAGGAACCTGGCGCCGGAGCAATCGTCGCGGCGGAGCAGCAGGGCTCTCCAGTTGGCATCACGGTGAAGCTGGACATTAGCGTGCTCCAATGCCCCATCTGCTTCCGCCCCTTCAAGCCTCCAATCTTCCGGGTACGCACGCACCTACTTGATCATCTTCTTCAGTAGTTAAACCTCCCATGGCCGTGGATCCATTCACCTGGAACGAAGGCAACAAAACATTTCTATTTTGTGTTACTTGTGCAGTGCAAAGGCGGCCGGCACACGGCGTGCGAGAGCTGCCTGGCGGAGATCCCGTACAAGCAGTGCCAGGAATGCGAGCATGGTGGCGGCTTCGAGCGGCCGGTGCCCGGGGCTGGAAGAGACAGTCTCCTCCGCCCTGATCCAGTGCGCGCATGATGGCTGCAGCCTCTTCGTCCCCTACCACGAGGCCAGCCAGCACCAGAGCGTCTGCCCGCACGCGCCCTGCTCGTGCCCGGAGCCCGGCTGCTTCTTCCAGGCGCCCCCCGTGGCGCTGCTTGCGCACCTCACGGCCTCGCACGCCATGCCGGTCCACAAGGTCCCTCACGCCAAGCTGCTGGCCATGGGCATGGGGCTGCCGCCGCGCCGGCACCTGGTTGTCGTGGAAGACGACAGCGGCTTCCTCCTCACCGTTGCCGGCTGCCCGGCCGGCATCACCACGGTGTCGGCCGTGTACGTCATGGTACACGGTGAAGCTGTGGGCCAACGGGCCGCCCCCGGCGCCAGCGCCGGGGATCGTGTCGGTGGAGATCGTGGCGGTCTGCTGCGCGGCGCCCGGGGCCGTCTACATGGAGGCGCTGCCCGTGTTGATGGTGCTGGGCAGCTGGGGAACTTCTTGGTCGGAGCTGGAGCGTCCAAAGAGCTGCGGCTCAACATTCGCGTCGAGAAGATGAGCTGACCGGCCGTATATGCTAATGCAGCCAGCGATTGTAAGTGTCGTCTGCAGGTGTCACTTCTTAATTAGCATCCGATGATCTAGCTCAAACGAAGCAGTAGCTGTTTGGATCAAGTAATTAACATCTTTAGGGTTAGAATGAGCCTTAATGTGATGCCTGTGCAGGCTAAGTGTTTGACAAATTGATGGCTTGGCATCTATGCTCATACCGTCTATGTTAACTGAATCCTACTACTTGCTTCCAATCTGATGTTACTCCTATGGGTGTATTATCTCCTTTACCTGATTTGCTAATACATTCGCATGCTCTAGATCACTGCTGGGTCCAACGCAAATGTTTATTCTTTGTTTCGAGTTAAGGAAAATGCAAGTGCTCTGCCACAAAGCCCAGAACAAATGTTTATTTTCCGTTTCCAGCTTAGGAATGTGCCAATATGTTCTTCCAAGATTGATAGCATGTTGTGTTATTACTAGACTAGAAATTCCATAGTTAGACTGTTCAGTTCATTTGCAATTTTGTGTGTGTCATCTGTATTTCAGGGTTGTTAATGAATCTAGAGAAGAAGCTCCTCTATTTTCTTAATCCAATCAATTTTGGAATCTCAAAATTCATCAAAATTAACATTGTCAATCTGTTTTTGTAGCATTGTCGAGTAGCAGTATTAACAGATACATGCAAGATCATCTACAAGTCTCGGCCTTTGTGTGTCCTTTGGTTTGGAGCGGTATGTTAGGCTAGACTTGTTGATAATAGGGTAGCAAGTGGGGGCCCACTTAAGTCCCACTTCTAGTTCATTTGGAATCTGCTAGTTCAAAATTTTGACTCAAAATTTGATCTAAAATCTAAGAATTGCACTAGAAGTAGGACTTAAGTGGGCTCCCACTTGCAATCCTAGTTGATAACATTTCAGGAAAGATTACGCATTTCTGTTTGCGAAATCAGAAGAAAAATAATACCTATAAATAAACCATAAACTTGTGATTGAGTGAATCGGCTATGTGATATTTATCAAACATGAAAACCATAGGAAGACTTGTTAAGTAGGATTCGAATCTCAGAGCATTGTACGGGTTGATTAAGATGGGTTTCTCTACTTGTGTCTTCTATACATTTTTCATTACCAGCTCCAACTACTTTTGAAAAATTGTTTTTTGAATAGTGTACTGCTCTGGTCTAACTTGCGGCATCATAGGTAACACCTCAAATTGCAACCTTTTTTTCCAAATATTCTTGGCTATTAGAAAATTGAAGTGCATTCTCTCCATATGTTTATATAGAAAAAAATTGAAAAATAACATTTGTGGCATTGTGAGTGTCAAACAAAGCTGCAATGTTATTGTTCAGACATCCCTTATTGGGATGTGAGTTTGTTTTCTGTTTAGTTCCTTATTAGACCTGAAACCCAGAACTGTCATAAAATGTGGTCTGAAGAAATTAGTGACCTTGGCATGGACAAATGTGATGAGTGGTTTATTGAGTTGCATTGTTTCCTTAGATTGTTGCACAAGGTGTGGGTTTAAAAACTTATCATCTCTATTTTGCAACACCCTTTTGGGTTAAAACTTATAATCTGCTTACTTTGTACTCTAACTGTATGAGTTGAACCGCGGTTGACGAACAGAGGACCGTGAATGATGGGAAATGGTGGGAAAGGGAAAAAAATTTGCCGATGCCACGGCGCCGTCCCCCCCTGACGCGGACCAGGGACATTCCCATGGCCGAGCTGCTGCCATTGAGCGTGCCGGCCAGTGACACAAGGAAGACGGTGCGGTCGTCTTGCCCGAGGACGAAGTGCCATGGCTGAGACAGTGGAAGGGTGAGTTTCAAAGGGTGGCCGTAGCTGACGGTGAATATGGCCCGCGCGTGGGCGGTGTCGAAGTGGCCGAGCAGCGCCAGCGGGGTGCCCAGGAACGAGCAATCGGGCTCAGGGCACAAGCAGGGCGCATGAAGGCATGTGCGCAGGTGGTTCATGGCGTTGTGGTAGACGATGTGGAGGCCGCAGCCGAACTCTCTGTACACGCACGACACCTTGGCGGCGGCGAGGATGGCGTTTAGCGCGGGGCGGGAGGGTCGTTCCGTGCAACTGCAGAGTTCGCCGTGCATGTGGCGGCAGTAGTCGCGGCAGCACACCCACGTGCCCCTCCGCCTCGCACTGCAACAAAGAAAGAAACCCATTCAAACGTAAGAGACCAAACAAATTTCATCTTTCCTCTATTCCTAATCGATCTAGAAATAAATATCTTTGCATCGATCGACAACTTGGTTGGGGAGACTCGCCTCGTAGAGTGGGGGCTTGAGGGGGCGGCAGCAGCTCTTGCAGTGGAAAATCCACGTCCATGCACGTCATTGTGTGTCGGAGGGGCGAAAATCCATGTTGGGCCTCCCGCCAAGCTCGTGCGCTGGTACGTGTCGATCTCCTCGCCCTCTCCACACGCTGGAGTCTATATGCCTTGAGTCGGCCAGCCAAGCTGCATGGGCTGAGAGGTAGGGATGGCTCAAAGGCCCATTTAAGATGGGCCAGGAGTAAAAGACAAAAGAGGGAGAGAGAGGAAATAGCAGGCCGGCCTTGTGGAACGAGCAGAAGGCAAAATCCATCGAATGTTTGAACCATTTTGAGTTTGAATAATAAAGCAATATTGTTTTATTCTGTATCCGTAACAATAAAAATCAAAATTTCAGTTAAAATATAGTGTTTTCCCTTTGGATTTCTAAATTTTGCACTATTTCACAATCACAGACCTTAGAAGCAATTTATGCAGAACTAATGGCTTTAAATTTCATATATTCGTGTTTAAAAAATATCTTGTGTTTTAAAGACCGGAACTACCTCACGTATGACAGTCCATGTACGATTTGTGTGCCATGAAAGGAATCAGTGGTGATTAGGAATGGTGAAATTATGATCAACTGTTGATGTGCATTGCAGTAAGAAAATCGTACTGCTTTCGTCGTACGTCAAGCAGTGCTCTAGAAAATCGTACTCCTTTCTTCTAAGGCAACCACAAGTTCTTAAGCATACTATTAGTAAAAGTAGGTGCATGGTCACTTCTAGAAAGAAAGAAAAATAGCAGGATGATTTGGACTAATCTGATACAGATTTTTTAACTTTGAATTAGAAGATGTCAGGACCTAGGCAAGGTTGGCGATCAGTTCCTCTAGAATATAGGGGCAACTGCTCTTCAGGTGCTCAAAGCAATCACTCTTCATTATTTCCTTCAGGTTTCCTGGAGACGCAAGTAACTTGAAGCATGCCGTTTTGAGCTTTCCACAACCATGCTGCTCTGCCAGCGTCAACGTGGTTGCCACGGTACGGTGCTTCTGCAGATGTGATTGCACAGTTTCTCCTCGCAAATCAGCTTCAGTCTCTCCCCGTTATACCTGTCCGCTGCCACAAGCAAATGCTGAAACATTACTATCGTGTAAGCCTCATCCATCTGGGGCACCATGTCGGTGTAGATGAAGTGGAGCAAAGCCTTGAACACTTTGGCTTCCATGTCATGAATCTGTATGCGAGTTGCCGTCTTCTCCTTCATGGGACCGAGAAGCTCCGCCTTGAAGACCGATGGACCGGGCAGCGAGTATGCACCGGTGTGTGGCAAATGTCTCCCCACCGACATCGAAAGTAATATCTGCCGCCTCGCCAGCCAAGAGGAGCTGGGCCAGATGTTGGGCCATGTCGGACGGTGGCACCGGGACCTTGGCAGTCAGCAGCGACGGCAGGATTGGTCCGGTGAAAATATCTTTTTGCACGGTTACATCAAATCTGATGCTAAAGACATCATCTTTCAAGTAAGGCGATTCCTCCAAATCCTTCCTTTTGATGAATTGCGCGAAGTCAAATAATGATGGTTCTTCGCTGGTGAAGGTACGACTCTTGCTGCTGGATCTGCTGTACGATGGTACTGGCTGCCCATCTTTGTCAAGCAAACTAATCTTGTACTGCGCTATGACTTCACTGGAATTGTTGTGATGGAGACGAAGATAAATGGCTATCCAATCGGCGTTATCTCCTAGGCCGTTGCCGACTTGCCGTCGGGGTAGTAGTGTATACACCAGCTGTGGCCTCCCACGTCGAACGCTTCAGACTTGAGGAATTTTCCGTTGCCGAGGCCCTTGGTGCCGGAGTAGCCGTCGATCCGGACGATGTGCGACCCGGACACGGTCGGGGCGACGATGGTCTATGCGGACAGTGGCGATGCGACACCGCCGGCGGCGGCGGCAGAAGAGGCGGACATGGTTTCAGCGGCGGAGCATGAGCAAAAGGGAAGAGGGGGCCTAAATAATTGAGTGGAAATCTAAATTAACAGAACATCTCAATCTCGATCAAATATCAGAATCACAAACGGGACAACGACATACCTAATAACCGGTAAGCACGGCGTCGGGCCGACGGCGGCTGGGCGCCGCCGATCAAGGCAGGAAGAGGGGTTAATAAGGGGGAATGGAGGAGATTTGAGGTCTTGAGGAGTGTGCTGATAAGGTCGCCATTGGGGATTTGAGGAAGAGAGCCGTCGGCCCCTCGGGTTCTAGGGATTATAGGTCGCCGACTCGCCGTTCGGGGGGGGGTTTGGGGAAGAACAGTCGGCTGTTGGATTGTGTTGGCAATGAAGCTTGTCCGCTGACGGGCTGCAGTATGGGCTGGGATGCTGAGAAGTTATACTGGGCCTTAGTATTTTCTGCACATCTGAGGGGTTGCGGCCCAGTTTGGCTCTAGTATTTTCTGCACTTATGAAGGATAAATTGGTGCTCTGAAAAAAAGGATAAAAGGAACAAGAAGGTGAAGCCATTTGTGTTCTCTTCGTTTCATAAAAGTTGGCGTATTTTGTTTCGTTAAGACAAGCTTTTGATCAAGAATTACCCTATTAATATTTAAGCTATATGATACGAAATCATGAAAACACACATATCAATAGAGTTTTTATTGATCAAAACCTTGTCTTAACGAAACAAAATATGCCAACCTTTGTAAAATGTGGAGGAAGTACAAATTGTACAATGGTTGACGATTTTAGGAACCGTCCAACCGAGTTGATCCAACGGTGGAAAAATAGTTCGTAAAACAAAAGTACTGAAAGTACTAGAATTATCGATAAAATATAGTTTTATAGGATCGATGAGACAAAATGCTGCATCTAGTTTCAGATTATGAAATAGGGGTGTCCTACAAGTTTATGGGAGGAAGCGGGCGGCGGCGATTCCAGGACGAAGGACGCCGGCGGCAGCCAGATCGAGGTCGACAACGGCGGTGGTGGTGGTGATTTCATGGAGATGACGACGGTTCCTGGAGGCACAGCTGCCTCTGTCCACGCGCACCGTGTCCAGCAGGCGGTTGCGGCCGTGCAGGAGGCCGGCGGCGGGTTTGATCGTTGCTTCTTGTAGTTCCTCTTTTCAGAGTCGAACATCAGAGTCCACGGCGGGGACAAATCAACACCGGATCGGTGGCTCATTGAGTTGCGGGCACCGGCGGACCTACGTTGGGGCCAAAGTGGGCCGTGGCCCGCCCTGGTTTTTGGCACAAACAAAATCTACTACTCCGCGGCAGCCCAGCAGCCCCGCAGAGGCCTACCCTCCTCCCCTTGCGCTGCACGACGGACTGCGACGGATCGAAGCTCGTAGAAGCCAGCGCCGGCCCGCACGCCCCCGCTGCTCGCCCCGCCGCGCCGCCTGGCCCCGCCCGGTGCGCTGCCTGGTCCACGCCCGTTGCCCTGCTCCGCCTCGCATCGCCGCGCCCGCCGCCACTGCTGCTCTGCCGCGCGCGCCGCCCCACCCCGCACGCCTCGGTTGTTCACCCTGGTCGGTTGCTGGCTTGCTGCCTTGCCTCCTCTTCCCCAATTTCAATCACATACGTTGGTTCAGTTGCTGCCCTGCGCCTGCTGCGTGCTGCCCCTCTCCACTACACTGACGTGCGCCTGCTGCCCCTCCTCTACTACTGTCATCCTCTATCGACGGCCTAATCGCTGAACTGCACCTGTTTTCAACAGGTAAACAGCCATGACGGAAAAACGGTCCAATTGAACGCTACATAAACCATTCGAACCGGTGGAAACCACCCCGTATTAGTGCATTGGACCAAACTTAGTTCAACATGATTTTTTCATATTACTTTCGGGCTGCGAAAACATATGTAATATTGATTTATGTACCAAATATAGTCAAAAAAAATTCAACATGACTTTTTTATCTGGACTTGTGATTGATTTATGAACGATACACATGTTTTCGCAGTCCGAAAGCAATATAAAAAGTCATGTTAGACTTAGTTTAGTCTAATGCACAAGTTCGGAGTGGTTTCCACCATTCCAGGTGGTTTATGTATCGTTTAATCGAGTCGCTTTTCCGTCTTCACCATGCACTCCACTTGAAAGTTGGTGCAGTTCAGCGATTGGCCCTCTATCAACACCACTGTCTATCAAGATATTTTTCTTTCTTTCCTCAAATCCCTAGTTTGCAATTTATCAATTTGATGAAATTTGTTTAGTGAAGTGCTATGATTCAGAACAAAAGTTTATGTTCTCTTTCAGTATGGCCCGTCCATGAATTTATGAATTTTTTTATAGCTCCGCCACTGATTGCGGGGGTACGATCGCTTTCCAGGATGGGCCAAGCGATTTGACCGGCTAGATGAACTCCAGTCGAAGCTGAGTTCCGCGTCTTCCATCCTGTAGCTGGTTCCGGCCAGAGGCAGCGGGTCTTCCAAGCTAGCGGATCGATCTGCATCGAGAAAACGATTTTGGTGCATACCCACGTTACAGCACATCAAAACGTGCAGATTGTTTCCTTGAGCAGCTTCTTCGTAATTCACAAGTGAAATCGGTTGTTGCTAGGAGCAAAATCTTGGCGACTAGCGATTTGAAACGGAGTACGCAGCGGTAGAGTTCGCCGGAGCAGCGATGAGACGCGGTAGGCCTTGATCCCATCTCAAAACTGAATGCCGGCTCTGATACCAAGGTAATCATCCGATAATCAACATACAGAATTAATTTCCGCGGGAGCATTGAGAAGTACTACTCAACAATCATCGTAAGAGCTCGTGTGTTAAACATGTCACAGTGCATTCTCGTATCTTTAGGAGACGTTTGAGCTAAAATATATGCAGGAAACTAATCAACGACGGTCCCATTCCCTTCTTCGAGGTAAAATCCAAACGGCTGCTACATTAATCAACAAATTTAACAGAGGGGCAACCTGTCTTGAGCTGCTCGAAACCATCGGTCGCCATGACTGCTTCCAGGTTGCCAGGAGCGGAGAGGAACCGGGTGCACGCGTCCTTGAGCAGGGAGCAACCATGACGCTCAGCCAACGCCAGGGTTGCAGCCACGGAGCCCATGTCGATGTTCTTGCATAACGCCTCCTTCGCAGATCTTCTTCAGCTTCTCCAGCTTGTACCTGTCCGCCGCTGCAAGAAGCGGCTCCGCCATCGCCTCGAGCTGGTCCGTCTCCGGCGCCGAGTTCGTGTAGATGAACTGGAGCAGAGCCTTGCACACGTCGGCGTCCATGTCGTCGATCCGTAGCTCGGCGGTGTTCCCAGGCAACTCGAACAGTGGCAGCGGCGGTGCGACTGCTGCAGGTTCCGGCACCGGCACGGCGGCGCCATCGAATTCAAGCCCAAGGTCGACGGTGACATCGCACAAGAGCGTCAGGGAATCGCCCTTGAGATGCTTCTCCTCGTGCAGATCAGCGTGCTTCATGAACTTTGCCCAGCCCCAGGTGCAGCCCGGGTGTTGGGATCTACGCGTGTGCAATGCCTTACCGTCCTGGTCGAGTATGCTCATCTCGAACTTATTAGCCGTTGCGTTTGCGGGCTTGATGAAGTTTGCCCAGCCCCAGGCCGGGGCGTGTCGGAGGAGGTAAACGGAGATCGATCCAATCCTCGTGCTCCTTGTGCTGGCCGTTCGGATAGCACCTTATTTGCCAGTCGTGGCCGCCGACGGCGAACGTGCTTGAGTGGACGGCCGCGCCATTGCCCACCGTGTCCGTGACTTGCGAGTAGTCGCGGATCCTGAACACATGCGACCCCGTCGCCTTTGTCGGGCGAGTCGGGCTGGACAAGGTGGAAGCCGAGAGCTGTTTCCGGCCGGCGGCGCGCAGGGCAGCCATGAGCGCCGACATTGACATGATATTGATGGGAGAGCGTGCGTAGATGCGAAGGAGAAGATCCACCGGGTAGGGGCAACTCAATGTGTGCTTTCATTGGCTGTCTCTGGGACCTTGAACGGGGCATTTGTTGTGACTTGATCCGCGCCGGTGTGAAGTGCGGAGCGCGTGGAGGGCGTTCAACGGGGCATTCGTTGTGACTTGTGAGTATACTGACTCCGATTGTAGGTATAAACGACAAACGTGTTAACTAGTTCATTCATCATTGTAATTTTAAACAATTGGGCAACGGACTCCGATTTGAGGACAGTTCGCTCGGGACTCGTTGCCAAATCCTGCAGTGACGCAGGTACAATACAATAACTAGCCCCTTTTAACATTCAGACTCGCTTTACAGAAGATTACCTTTGCTAGATAGATAAAAATAAAGGTATTCAGAAGAAGAAGAGGAAAATACTGAATTTTGACCGTCCAGAAAAAATTCAGTATTTTGTTTTGGACAACACAAATTTTTGGTGTTAACCGAAACCGTAACCGATTTCGTGGCTAATTCGGTTGCCGGTTGCTGCTAACCGAATTGTGAAAAAACCGAAAACCGAACGCCCAGTCCTTACAATAATTGGGCTATTGCAGGAGCAGCAGCTGAGTGTCAGCAGATCAAGGCCCAGGAATTCAAATAATGTTCTGTACCATCTGTTTGGGTGATTACAAGAGTGGCACATATCGCGAGGTGTCAGTGAATCATCTAGGATTCAGAACGAACGGGCGATGGGCCGTGATGCAGCGGGACCATGGTCCCAAAACAGGTCTCGTTATTCCACATTTAACATGATGGAAACAAAAAATAGACAGCTAACCAATCACTTGATCAAACCAGAAATCCTGATGCCTCACATGCCTACGTAGCCACCGAAGTTGGAAATTCGCTAAAGACGACATCAGAACAACTTGGTCGTACATCGTACTATATGGATATAGCTATATTTACATATATATATATATAGCTCGGTCAGAACTCTCAGCTCAGAGTTCTTTAGCTCGCTCGTCTCATATTTATAGGACAGAACGTGAACACATACATAATTTTTTTAGATGTTATGAAACTATCCGTCCCTCAGTCTACCTACTTCAATTTTAATGTGCACCTACCAACTCAAGTATTTCCTTCACTACCTTCACGGCTTGGCATTCCTTGCAAAATTACAACTTGAAGTAAGTTGGGAAAAAGAAAATAAAGTTACTTGGAAGCCTGCAAGCATGGATAGTGGGGCGACCCATGATAACTGTGGTCTTCATTTTCGGTTTAGAGTCACAAAGTTAACTACTCGACCAGTCCCATTGCTGATGTATTCGAACCGACCAAATGTAACTTGTGAGCAGATCACCAAGGTGTCCAATAGTAGGTTTAAACGACCAACATGTTAACTAGTTCATTCATTATAATTTGAAACAATTGGGCAACAGACTCCGATTTAAGGACAGTTGGCTCAGGACTCGCTGTAAAATCCTGCAGTCACGCAGTACAAAACAATAACTAGCCCCTTTTACCATTCAGACTCACTTTACAGAAGAAAATTACCTTTTCCAGATAGATAAAAATAAAGGTATTCAGAAAAAGAAGAAATTAGTGAATTTTGACCGTCCAGGACAAAATTAAGTAGTAATTTGTTTTGAACAACACAAATTTTTGGTGTTAACCGAAACCGTAGCCGATTTTGTGGCTAATTCGGTTGCCGGTTCTGCTAACCGAATTGTGAAAAAACCGAAATACGCCCAGTCTTTCTGGCATCAACAGTGTACAGTGAACCGACCAAATGTAACTTGTGATCAGATGACCGATATGTGTCCAGTCTTTCTGGCATCAACAGTGTACAGTGAACCGACCAAATGTAACTTGTGATCAGATGACCGATATGTGTCCAATTGTAGATAGCAACGACCGACGTGTTAACTAGTTCAAGTTCTCAATTCTTTTAGGACCATTCATCCTTATAATTTGAAACAATTGGGCAATGGACTCCGATTTGAGGACAGTTGGGTCAGGACTTGTTGTCAAATCCTGCAGTGACGCAGGTACGATACAATAACTAGCCCCATTTACCATTCAGACTCACTTTACAGAAGAAAATTACCTTTGCTAGATAGATAAAAATAAAAGGTATTCAGAAGAAGAAAATACTGAATTGAAATCACTTTGTCTGCGGATGCAGTTGTAGAGTGAGGCAAAGAAAAGTTAGGAGTAAATGATACTTGCACTATATGCATATACTATTCTCATCTTTGCTCCTTTTGCTGCATGTGAAATTACATTCTCAAAACATCGGCCGATAGATCTGAGTTCTTAACTTTACTATTGGTGTTTGGAAGTATGGGGAAAGAAGCAGAGCCATGTTGCTTCCATGTCGATAAATCGATGGGTTATTTCTATGTCCCTAACCTTGGGTGAAAAATTTAGCATGTGCGAACTGCGAAGGTGCATGGACGTAAGTTAGAAGTTCAGCTAAAACAGAAGTCCAGAGCTTGCCAGCCAATCATATGAAAATAATTGCTTAAATCTTTTTAAGCGGCAAAAGAATACTATAGGCCTTAGGCCCTTAGGTAAAGATATGCAAATGTTACACTAAGCTACGCACTTCAACTTGTTCAACGGAATCTCAATATTGCATGTTCCTGTACCAACAGAATAAGTGGTCTCTGCACTGTATTTGCTGGTTTCTCTTATGTTACCAACTGAGCTCTGTTTTTCTTACTACACAAAATCCTGGTAAATTTAGTGATTCTACTCGTTTCCAAGGGCAGATTCCTGATTGTTTGTAGATGATGCAGAAAGAACTGGACCAGTGGGAAATCACACGATCAAACCAGAAATCCCGATGCCTCACAAGCGTGGCTATATAACTGGTTAACCGAGTTGCGGGTTTAGGTTTAAGCCCGACGTATATGCATACGCACATATATGACTTGAGGAAGCATTTGGCTCTCTGTTCAAGTATCTTTTGCCCTCTCATTTACTAGTATTTATAGGACCAAAGGATATCACACCAATATTTATTGAGCTAAGGCCAACCCCCTCCTCTAACATCTTCCACCCTCGCCGCTACCTGAGAAGGCTGCCTGGCAACTTGGCAAGCCCACGGTGTCCCTGGTGGCAGGCATGTCTCTTAAAAATGAACAAGAAACAAAAGAATGTAAAGCATGCCTAAGGGCCTAAGCAGTCCTGTTGTCTCGCAGTCCTAAGCAGCAATTGGAGTATATATCTTGACAATAACTCCACCGAAATTTAAGAAAAGAAATGTAACTCCCCGGGCTCTGCAGAATGAGATGCATGTTGCCCAAGCCTTTATAGGAACCTATATGTGACTTAAGACGAAACATAGACCATGAAACCTACATATGACTTACACAGTTAGACGAATCATTTGCGACACACTCCCGTAGCTCTTCTGCTCTCCCATGTTATATATGATTCAGACGCATCATTTGCCCTGAAACCTGTATATGACACAGACGAATCATTTCCTATGAAACCAAAGCACTGAATATAGTTCACCGTGCACCTACCACTTCAATATGTTCATCAGTTCCTTTTCTTGTCCTGCAAAAGAGCAACAACCCATCCGATGAAAAAATTAAGAGAAATATTGGCTTAGAGACTTAGACTCATGCAGAGGTTCAAGCCTCCTAAGATTCTCAACATATAAAGGTGGCTGGCCATGAGACCAGAGCGGCAAGTGAAAAGAGTAAGACCCCATGTTGTTTGATTATTCCCCTTGCATGAGAGTGTAATAGAACATAATGGAAAGAGATTAAGATGGCATAGACACAAAACTCCAATACATAGCATGGCTCCAGGTTATATCTTGTTGTGTATGGTGTTCCGATCTCAAATTTCAGACAAAATGCTGAGAAGAGAACTAAGAGAACAATCAGTTCAGTACTGTATTTGCACTGACCAAGAATAAATTGTGATAAAATGGTCAGTGTCCTAACCATCAAACGTTAATTCAGTTAAGCATTTGGTCTATAAAAATGAACAAGAAACTCAAATATAAACTACCCTGGCAAACTCAATGGAATTATTAAAATAAGGATTCTACTTTTTGCTAATATAATTTCTATCCACTAAACAAAATCCTGATTAGTTGGGCTGATAATATGTTGAGCACACTCGAATAAAGCAACACTAATTTCTTCAAGTTCTAAATCAATGACACAGCACAAACTAGGAAGTGATAACAAAGTACTTCTGCCAGTTCTAAGTTGTAACAGCTGGATGCACAGGCCGTGGATAATAAATTTTCCAGTTTCCAGAAAAAGTTCTAAGTTGTCACGGTTGGCAAGAGATAGTTACTAGAGTAATTCTGCATCAATTCACAGTACAAAAAGCATATCAATCCACAGTACATTCATACTTTACATAAAAGGAAATTCGAGCATAAAGCCTTCTAAAGTGAGGAAAGAGAAGCTAAGTTGTACAGATGAATAGTATCTACAGTATTTACAACTACTACTTACCTCTCTCTCATGTATATAGTGTTCACAAACTTTAAACTACTTCCTCAGTTTCTTTTTATAAGACCTTTTGGCAAGCCAAATTAAGTTGCCAAAGCGTCTTATAAAAAAGGGAACAAAGGGAGTACATCCATAAATTGTTTGTGATAGCTTAGAAGTGCTTTTCATTGTTGGAGATAAAACAAGACAACGGCATTTTTTGCAGACACTACAAATTTGCAACAAATAGCATTTTACATGATAACTGATGGAAAAGAAAAAAGAATGTATGCACTGAACTGGTACAACCATAGGAGCATGCCAGGGCAGAAAGAAAATCAGATGCAGTCCTTTTTTCTCCCTCAACCGGTGTGTCCTCTCTTTCACAAGCTCCTGCTGTTTTGCCACTTCTGCAGAAGAACATTTCTCACTACTAAGCTGCTGTTTTTGTAACAATAAAGATTAAATAACCTGATTCGATTGGAAAATTAGAGAAAATACAGAACTAATTAGAACGATTTCTCACTGCATGGAACTAAACAGAATGGGAACTATATTGCACAGATAGAGAACTTATGGTCTCATGTCCGCACAATAAGATGTGTGTGACAACTAGTTTGGAGAACTGATTAAGCTTGGATATCACAACCAGTAACTTGATTCAGTTCAACATCAATTGTGATCCGAACAATTAAACAAACGAATCTCACTTGGATAGCTCAGCCTCATCATGATCCCTGATTTCATTGTGGAAGAGAATGTGGAGATACAACCAGAAAATCAAGTGTACAAATAAGAACTTGGGGGTAAAGATCTGCACTCCCAGAACCTGAGCATGTAATGTAAGCAAAATTTTGTGACCAATGAGTCTATATTTCTCAAAAGCATGAGCAAATGTGCAACAAAGTCTCCTTATATAGATAAATTTGTGTTACCAATCAAGGGAGTAAACCTACTGGAATGTTGACAATGGAATAGAAATGATGTTTAGTCCACGATGGCATGTCACATTGTACAACAGAATACAGCCATGTAGATAGATGTACTAGATATGTTGCCACTAGCTATCTTTTTCTGTTAGTGTGAGGTGTGTGTAACAGAATATGCCAGACTTGCAATAAACCATATTCAAATGGACATAAGGTGTAACAAATACTCAATTAGCAGGCTGTATATTGCCACCACTTAACAAGAATAACTATGCAATTTTGACTAATTTCTGCACTACAGATCTGTCGTGAAATTAACTGGTAAACATAATTAATGTCAGTTATGACAGTCAACAAGCTAAGAGACGGTTTGCACAATGACATGTGTAATTGCACCATGAAGTTGATGAAAGTATCAATTCCTATGTCTACCAAGACAGAGACATATGGAGTGGAATAAAGTAGTGTAGCTGCAAGCAGTAGCTCCAGTTTAGCTGTAACAAAAAAATGCCTGGAATTGAAAGAGAAAAATTGCTATGAGAAGTCCAGTGAGTACCATCAGCAAAAAAAATAGTCCCAGTCTCTCAGATGGGTGGGGATTGTACCAATCAATACCTTAATGTGTGGATGCAGAGCAAGGATGGGCGTGTAAGTTGATTACTATCCTGCATCATCTGTTAACATCTCTGGTTCACGAAATCTACGTAATGTCAGTGTTGGATTGTTTGGAAGCATACTGGCTGCAACCTGAATAGCAGCCTCTAATGCCTCGACCCCTTCAACTCTTGCACACTCACAGTAAATGTTGACAACGAGGTTCTTCAGAGCAGAGAGGTGGCGGATACCAAGATCAGGAGGACCAAATCGAGATGCAGTTTGCACCTCATGCACTATGATTTGAAATTCAAGAGTTTCAAGCACTGGCACAGCTCCTTCTAGAAATAGCAAGTTTACCCAATGGACAAAGTTGAACTTTTTTAGGCATCGGAATCCATTTTTGCTGACAACGAGACACCTTTCTTTGGGGTCAGCTGCATTCGAGTATAACTTCAGAAATTGTAAGGCAGGGAAGGCCCCAAGTAGATGGATGGTTTCCTGTCTCACTTGAACCTCAATATCCAGGTAGGTGAGGTTAGCCAGTGAGGCCATCCACACTGGAATCTTGCTGACAGACCAACCTTTGATTGCTAATTCCTGAAGGTGGTGAGGAGGAGGGGACCAAGATTCCAACAAGAAGTCTAGTGACCAAGGACTGATTAGCGTTAAATATTGAAGGTTCGAGCTACCTAGTTTGCCAAGGGATGAAACAAAATTATCTGCATATTCTATTTTATCCTTGTGCGAGCTGCTGATGCGCCAATCCAGTCCAAGGGTTCTCAATTTTTTCAAGCTGCCCAGCTCCTTTAACACAGTTACTGGGGTAGTGTAGTCCACAACTGTAAGCGACAGAAACTCTAGAGCTTGCATATTGCCAATTCCATTTGGCAATGTGACACGATTAACAATTAACCATTTCAAATGTGGAAGTTCAACAATACTTGCAGGCAATTCGCTTATATGGGAACAGTTGAGAAGATCCAATATCACCAACAACTGCAGCTCTCCTAATTGTCGTGGAAGTGTGATGTTACTTGCTCTAATCCGTAAGTACCTCAACTGAAATAACTTCCCTATATCTTCAAGATAGCAACTTTCCAAATTCTCATTGCCATCTAGATCTAGCACTCTCAACGCCCTAAAGTTTGAAAGAGGAGGCATTTGTTCAGAGTATTTAAATATGTTCAGAGATCGAACATGAGCAACAGACATGGAATGTGCTGTCAGGTTTTCTACACTAGGGTTGTCAAATGAGAGTCGGCGAACCTTAGATTGGGGGCACAATATGTGTCTTCTGTCAGAAACTACAGTAACAAAATTATCTTCAACCGCCTTGGATATAATTAGATCAAGAATCATATCATGCACCCGGCAAGCATATACTCTACCATCATATTGGAAATCTACTGGCTGGACCAGGCTTCTGTTTATAAGTTCATTGAAATAGCATTCCCCTTCCTCCTCTAAATTCCTGCAACCAGAAACCTTGATGAACCCCTCTGCTATCCACCTTCTTACCAAAAAATTCCTGTTGATCTCATGATCTTCAGGAAACATACTCATATACAATAAGCAGGTCCTTAAATGACTAGGAAGATCATTATAACTGAGAGATAGTATCATGTTCATCTCCTCCACATCAGAATTTTTTTCGAGTCCTGAACCAATCGAATCCCGAACCTTCATCCACTCTTCTGTTCCAACTGACTTAGTAGTCAATAGGCTAGCCATTGTAATGATTGCCAAAGGTAAGCCACCACACTTGCTTACGATTTCAGTAGAAACTTCTTTCAAATTATGAGGGCATTTATCTTCAGAGCCAAAAATTCTTCTAAAGAATAACATCTTAGAATCACCGTGACTTAACGTCTTCAATTCATATACAAGATCATAGTCAGGGGAGGAGCATGATTTGGCAACAGTGCCAATTCTGGTTGTCACAATAATTCTACTACCACAAATATTCTCAGGTAAAGCACATTTGATAATCTTCCATGCTTGGCTAGTCCATATGTCATCAATTACAACTATATACCTATCAAATTAAAGAAAATTATGATACAGGTATAACCTATAAATCTTATCTGCATGATGATAGAATATCAAAACTGCTACAAATAATTTTATATAGACAAGTTAAGCTATACTTTGGTTCCCTAACACCTGGTTAGTTTAGGCTCAATTTGGAAATGTAGCTCATATTTGATTTATAAAGTACTACAGCTGCTTTGGCATAAGGCAAAGTGGCTTCATGAAAAGACAGCTAAGAGTAATTAATCACATTTACGCACCTCTTGTCCTGTAGGAAATCCCTCAATTCATTGATGAGCTGCTCCTTATCACCTGATCCACTGACTTCACATTCATCCTTCTTGAGTTGAGAGAGCATGGTCCTGAAGACCATCCCAATGTCAGGATTCTGCGACAACGACACGAAGCATCTGCAATCGAATCGATCCCCGACGTTCCGGTACACCTGGTTAGCAACAGTGGTTTTCCCCAATCCTCCAGCCCCAACAACCGACACCACCTTCATCCTCCTCTCCTCCCCATCGTCCACCAACCTGACGAGCTCGTCTCTGGGGCCGTTGACGCCAACAAGGCCCCCCAAATCCGCGTAGAGCGCCGGCAGCCGTCGATCCACGGGCACCACACCGGAAGAACCAGAGCTGCCCGCCGCGGCATCGTCGATCTTGTACCGCTTCCGGCGGTGCCCGGCCTCGACGACCCGGGCCTTGAGCTCCTGGATCTGCTCGGCGATGCCGCGGCGGGATACCATCTCCCGCACGGTCTGCACGTAGCCGAGGACGAACCCTAACACGCCGCCGCTGCCGCCGGGGGGGAAATCGCGGCGTTGGCGGCAGCGGAGGTGGTCCGTGTAGTCGTCGACGCATTCCTCGATGTCGTAGCTCATCTCCCGCACCTGGCCCCGCCACTCCCTCGTCTGCGGGTCGAGCGGCGGCGCCCCGGAGGAGTCCGCATTGTCCAGCCGCTCGAGGAGCGCGTTCATGCTGCTCAGCTCGTCCCGGAGGAAGGCGACCTCCCGCCGCGTGCCGCTCTGCATCTGGTGGTAGTTGGACTCCAGCAGGGAGGCGAGCTTGGCCAGCAGGGACCCCATCGCCCCCGTCGCCGCGCTCGCTATGATCCCGCTCCCGTCCATCCTCGAATCCCTCCCCTTGTTGTCCCGAATCAAATCAGCGAGCTGCGATTCAGTAATCTCTGCTTGACAGTTCCAGTTGTTTCCTCCTTCAGAAGCTCGGGGATGAATTGCTTGATGCAGATTGCTGCAGTTGATGACACACCAGATTAAACAGATTCGATGCAAAATCATGTGAGCTGGACAACAAATCACCTCCTTGAGAAGCTCGAGGATCTGGGAGAAAACAGATGGGCAAACACGCGCCGTGCTCTGCGAGCGGCGAGTGAAAACGATAGACCGGAGACGGAATGGATATTCGCTGGGAAATTCGGAGAAGAAAAGTCGTAGAAATCTTTTGGGTGTTGGTCAACGACGCGACGCGGCAACGGAAGGAAAAAAAGGCAACATAGCCGGACAGCAGGTGCAATAGTGCAGGCATTACTTGCAGTTAAATTTGTTGCTTAAATACTTGCAGAATACTACTAGTACACTTGTGTGTCTTGTTTGCGCGATTACTGGGTGATGCTCCGAATGCTTCTGCTGGAAGACGAATGGTCATAATTTTATTACTCCATTTTTTCACCATATATTGCACAGGCTGCCCCTCTGTTCTGCTTGAAATCGTCGTGAAGAAGATCGCTGGACAGGAGCAGTAGCCAGACATTACTTGCAGTTAATTGTTGTTATTAATTGTAAGCTCGGCCATGACAGAGGCGTTCTCCACAATGGTGGCAGCCCCAGTTGCCTAAGAAAAAGACGGGCCCTATTCCAAGCAAATGGTTGGTTCTCGGTGATGGAAGTAGCTACTACTAGCAGACATATTTTATCCATACACATGGTGATTTCGTTTGTATTTTTTAGAGTAAATTACATAGAAACCCATATTCTGCGGCTCTCGTAACAAAGAATCACAAATCCAAAGGTTTTTAATTGATACCCACAAGTCAAAGACTAAGGAGTAACAAAAAACTCGTAAATCACAAGTTTAGCCAAGTTAATAATTCTGACCCACATGTCATACTCACGAGTCCGATTTTCTGGGTCAACCTTTTCTGAGCCATCAGCTTGAGCCGAGATAAGAGCTGAGCTGTGTTTTCCTTGGTGGCGGCAGATTTCCACGATGGCTCGTCAAGGTCTTGCCCGCAGCCGTCCGGCACCGACAAACTGACCATGGCCTCCAGCCACCCTCGCTGACGCATTTCCAGTCGGAATCGAGGTCGACCCCGCCTCCATTTTGCCCTCGACTCCTGCCGGCCGCCGCCTTCAATCCGGACGCGCGGACTCGCCGGTGCGGGTGTCGATGGCGGCTGCCACGACTCCGTAGCTGCCCTTGCCGACCATTTTGCCAACCTCGTACTGGTTCGCCTTGTCGATGCGTACGAGGAAGCGGAGTTGGTCAAACCCGCAATCTGGATCCCGCGGGTCGTCGCCCTCCCCATCTGGATCCCACTCCTCCGCTGGGTCTGCAACCTCCTGCGTGCGGTGGGCCGTGCTGCGGCCGGTAGTGGGCGTATGCATGCATACGGCGGGTGAGGTGCGCGCATGGGCAATGGATGATTGGGCGCGCCGCTGCGTCGATTGGCACCGGACGTCGGAGAGAGAGAGAGATCCATCCATCCTGCCGCCGGAGAGAGAGATATCCATCCATCCGGCCCCCGAAGAGAGAGATCCATCCATCCGGCCCCCGAAGAGAGAGAGGGAGGGGAACGGGAGGAGAATTGAACGGCTCGGCTCAACCGCGGCTCTGGCTGGTTGGGAGTGAGAATTGAGCCACATGAATGGCTCGTGCCTATGACAAGTGGGCCAGGATCGTTAACTTGGCCAAAGCTGCGACTTTTGGGTGTTTTGTTACGTATTAGTCTTGTACTCGTGGGTATTAGTTAAAATTACATTTACTCTATTTTTAAGGCAGTGGAGTCAAGGAACCAATGTAGCTGTTGGTGCAGATTGAGCTAGCAGATCATTAAAGTAATGAATATTGCACATAACAAAAAATAAATCAAACAATATATCTTCAGCATATGACGTGGCCAGTCTATACTCGTGCCCATAAATAGCGGGAGTAGAGAGAAGAGGAGCTAGCAGAGATAATACATACGGTTATATATGTAGGTTTTTATCTATCCATGATCGATGCACTTGTCTAATGTGTACAGTAAGTTCTAACTGCGGTGATTATTATAGGCCTAGGAGGTGTCGGGATCCGTCATGATGTCGTAACAACCCACAGCAACATGTTACCAAGGTCTCAGAGCCATGACCATATGCAGAACCTTCCTCATGAATCCTAAATTGCATCACAACACTCTGACTAGAGGTATTGACAACTGTAGTGAAAGCTCTATGATAACCAGCAGTGCCAGACTAAATGGGTCGTTGCCGGTCTGAAACCTCAGGTGTCAGGTTGCTGCAAATCCTTGTAGCGCAAGCACTGTCGACCTACCCAGCATGGCCATGCATTTCTTATCCATTTATCGACATGCCAATGCATGTAATGTCTTGTAGTTCTTTTGTTTTGAACATGCAAATGTGTTGTAGTTCTATGGCAGGCCTCCAAAAGTCAATCTTTCTTTTCTTTTTCCTAACTTAGTTCAAGTTGTACTTTTGCAAGGAGTGTCAACCAGTGAACGAAATACACACGAGTGGTAGGTGCACATTGAAATTGAAGTAGCTAGATTGCACATTTTTTATTTCATGAAATTGAAATTGATTGTCCGTTTCAGAAAATAAGCACGCACACCCTGCGGCTACTCCTCTCTCCCATCGACCTAGCCGGTCTATCCATCTCTGCTTCTGCGATTCCAATTTCTCAATAGAATTTGGGGCTATGCGCCTACGCTCCAATTGAAAAGAAGTATATACGGAGTACTACTTTTTGTTTCTTTCAATCCAGCGGTAGTATTTCCAGGCACCTTTAACATGAAATATCGGTAGATTCGTTATCAAAAATACTTCATAATATTTGTGTTTCATGTCATAAAAAACATATCTTAACATAGTAATTTGTGGTCAAAACCTTGTCTTAACGAAAGCTATTATGACATGTTTCAAGGAACGGAAGGAGTATATACGGAGCACTACTTTTTGTTTATTTGAATCGAGCGGCAGTATTTCCAGGCCTGATCAACTTCTTAATTTTCTTGAAGAGAACCATTGCTGAAGCAACTCTGGAGTCTGGACGCCTCCGGGCTGAACCACATCCTTATGTGCAGCGTTAGCTTTTCTGCTACTGGAAGTTCAATCTAAAGCAGAATATCTCCGGGTAATTGCAGGCACTAGGCAGTGTCTCCGCAGCCTCGCTCGACCGGCTCCGCCATGCGGACGCTCATGGTGGCTCAACAGTGTGCGGCGACGCTGGTGTGCCGTATATATCGAAGACGTACACACGAAAGGTGTATATATCGAAGACGTACAGCGGATCAAATAACCACCGCTATCAAACTATCCCAATGACAATCCTGACATCCTGCCCTTCAGATTGTGGTACTCCGGAGTACCACAAAGTACCGTGGTATTTTGTTTGATTACAAAAAAAATTATATCTATCAGATTAGATCGAAATGGATGGTTCTTATTAAACTGGAGGTACTGTAAAAAAGATTTGATATTTTGACTGTACAGAGTACTTCGTAAGGGATCTCTTTTAGGCCAGTCATAGTAGAAGTAACTTAGATAGTAACATAAGATGCTAACTAGGCATTTGTGACATGGCATGTTATTAAATGAAGAAAAAAAGAAAAGTGGTAAGTAAATATGTTACCATAACATCACACAAACCAAGGCAAGATGAGTTTGCAACCTAATAAATGACACTATGTATGACACCACATATATGTTACTACCCACTGTGAAGGTAGTAACTTAAGCTAGTAACATATACATGTTACTACTCTAAGTTACTCCCCACTATGACCAACCTTCGGGAACAGGGTGAAAATAGAGGTGCGCATTGAATTACATTGCATGCCTGAATAATAAATATGTTTGAGTGGTATAAAATGAAATACTCCCTCCGTTCCTTAAAGATTGGCATATTAGTTTTCCTTAAGACAAGCCTTTGACCACAAATTACCATGTCAAGGTGTGATTTATATGACATGAAATTAGTTTAGATTCGTTATCAAAAGTACTTGGAGGCGGTGGGGCTGGCTCGGTCCGCTGTGGCGGGTGCGGTTGTTGTTTCGCTGCGGCTCTTATCACTCGGTGCTTCGTCGGCTTTGGCGAAGACGCCGTGTTGGTGGTGCGGGTTTGGTACCGGAGGAAACCCTTGGCTTGGTCGGCATGCCCGACCACGATAGCGGTGACGTTTTTTGACGTCTCTCTCCTTCCTTTTGGCGTTGTCAAGGTACTCCCACACCACCTGGATCTAAGTTCCTGGGTGAAAACCCAAGTCCTCGGACTGGGTGGCGGCGGCGCTGGTGGCCTCGCTCTCCCCCTTGGGGACGTCGTTGGGGGAACTCTAGATCTATGGGTGAGGGGATATTGGTCGGCGGTTGGGCATCTGTGATCTATGGGTGGGGGAACCCAAGTTCAATGCGTCGTTCTCTGTCCTGGAGATCGGTTTGTGGAAGGCGGTGGCGGCTGATTCTGGAGCATGAGCATGCGGCACATGCTGGGAATTAGCTTGACCGGTTGTGCCTTTGTGGCCTCCGGATTTTGATGTTGGGCAGTGCTCTACGGTCAGGGCATACGGTTCTGATAATGGCCACCTTTCATCAGTCTAGTAGATACCGCTTGGTAGCTTTGGGTGTTCGATCGATGTATTCGTCTCTGTCAGGCTTGTTAACTAAATCAATAATAAATGGCTGTGTGCATCATAGTGAAAAGAGGCCAGGGTTTCAACCGCCTTTTCGAAAAAAAGTCTAAGTTACTTCCATACTTTGAGTTTCCATTTAGCCGCCTGGATTTAGAGTTGCCTGGTTAATTAAAAGTCATGGACTGATCGAGGAAAGCAGTGATGGAAATTATAAAATTGACTCCTAAGGCAGCCTCCTAAGTCCTAACTAAACCACGTCGATTTAAAAAAACCGTAGCCATCAAATTAAGACCAATTCGAATAAAACAACTATGATTTACTACGTAATACTTAACTGTTATTCCACCTTGCACGTACGTCAGCTAATTGGCCACGAGCGTACAGGTAGACGTGTATCTAATGAACATATGCATCGATTGGTTCAAACAATGTATTGTAAACTTCGATTAAATGTTCAATATTATTGCTTCCGTATCTTAATTTCATTTGAGGCGTACGGGCAGACAGGACACAGGTGAATTAGAGCTTACGAGCACGTACGGTGCACCATAGGAGTTCTATTCTCCTATCAACTTCCTTTCTACCGCGGCCTGGAGAAAAATCGAGTTGTCCTTTGTCCGAGGAGTTCAGGACATAATGTATACAATATCGTCATGCCTTTTTTTCAAACCTATTCGGGGCATATAAGCATCTAACCAGAATTTGATAAGACACTTATTATAAATCAGAAGTAGTACTATTTTTGGTAAGATATGTGTCCATATAACAGAACGGAGTGAAGAAATACCACACCGCAGCGGTGTAGTATACATTACACGCCTGAATGTGGGATAAAGTGAAATGAAAATGGTACATGTATTTTGCTACTTGTGCTTCCACACTTTTAATTTGGACTATAAAATAGAAGGAGGGGCAGTGGAGGAAAAACTTCCGATGAGCGGCCTGGTTTGTGTCCAACAAACATGCAACTTCAATGGCCATGCTTGTAGGGATGTGAGGCATCAGGATCTTTCGTCTAACATTCCTAGAGGCATAGGTTATGGATTGCTTATATTTCTTCCATTGAGGCACCTCATGACATAGGAGCGAGAGCACACGTCCGCCCTGGAGAGTCCATGTGCCAAAGCTCACCCATCCGTGTTGCTGGACCAGCACCTTCGCTCAAACAGCAGACTCTGACCACTCTGACCTAGCAATAACACCCCCTTATAATATTTAGGGCTTATTCGGTTTGAAGGATATTTAAAGGATTTTTACAGTATTTCAACGCTTAGGATTCTTTCCCACGTGTGTGCACATGCTAGAATACTAAAGAATGTGTTCAAACTGGCCTAATTGCTAAGGATTCTAAGCAATTGGCCTAATTGCTAAGGATTCTAAGCATTAGGTGAGACCTTATTTAAAAATCCTATGGGTTGGAATGTGCAAGACATTCCGACCTTCTACTTTTACTATTCCTATGAATTATAAATTCTTTGAACTGAATAAGCCCCTCTCCTCTACTGACAACACAAAGATGGTACAGATCATTCGGTACCCTTCATAATAAATGGCATGATGCGCCTTAAATAATCTTTCTTTCTCTCCGTTTCACCTGGCTCCGAACATCACTCGGTGTTTTCGAGTTTGTCGGAGATTGCGTCGTTGGATCGCAACAAAATTTCACGAGATTGTAATAGATAAAATTCCACACAATCCGAACGAAGGGATTGGCGAAAACTTTCCTAAGGTATTCGTGCTGTCCCACACGGCTGCGAGAAATCCAAACAACACTAGGTGTTTTCACGTTTTCTGGAGATTCCACCGCTAGATCGCGACAAAACTTTACATTGTAGTTACAAACAATTCTGCACAATCCCGTCGAAAGGATTGTCGAGACAATGCTTGAGTCCGCGGAAAACATGCGAACTATTCGAACCCTCGTGCTGTCCCGCACGGCTTCGAGAAATCCAACCAGCACTTGGTGTTTTGGAGTTTCCCGGAGATTTCACCACGACGAAATTTTAGAGGATCATAGTCGCCAAGATTCCGCACAATCCCACCGAGGGGTTCGTCGAAACAATGCTTGACGAACGCAGTGTGAAACAGGTGAACAAGTCAGACATTCGTAATGTCACGCACAGCCGCACGAAATCCGAACAACACACGGTGTTTTGGAATTTGCAGGAGATTCCACCGTTGGATCATTGACGGAATTTCACAGTGTCGTAGTAGACACAATTCCGCACAATCACACCATAGAGATTGTCGAAAAATATCTTGCGAGAGAGGGAGGAGGCATGATGAAGGAAAGAGCATGCGACGAGGGGAAGAAAAAGAAAAAAAACGTGAAAAATACCATCCTGACTTTCTGAGTTTGGGGACGGGGTGTGTACAGAATCTTAAGTTGTTCTAAGAAATACAATAGCATATATGGCGTGCATGCCAACATATATAGTGCAAACAACATGTGGACGATTTGGAAAAAGACCAGGCCATTTAGTTGTTCTAAGCAATATAACATACTTAGTGCAGACCAATCCATTTAGCTGTCTAATTAGATAACAGTATAGTGATTGAAAAAAATTAGATAACTGCAATTCCTCCTAACGACGAGGCGGTTCAAGGAAGAAAAATGCTAAGTCTATATACAAGCCATCAATATGTTGATTTAGTTCTGGTTCAAATGCCACGATGTAAATCCGCGATGGAAATGTTTTGTAGCGTTGCGTTGAGTACAGTCTGAGCTCGTGCATATGTTGCCACAGAACCAAATGAGTTCTTTTGTAAGTGCTGATTCTGGTTGTATTTTTCAAGGCAAAGGAGACGTAAAATACTGCAATGGTAGGTTCGCATTGATCTCGATCGCAAATTGCAAGCCATCATTAATCACACACACAAAAAAAAAAGACGTCGGCGCCTAGTTGGTCTCGCTTTGCCTATAAATGACAATGGGAAGAAGAGGAGCTCTGAGCTGATAGAGACTATTCATACAGCACATTGTTTAGGACTTATCTATTCATGATTTCTTTAGCCGGCCCTTAGTGTGCACAGTAAGAGAGTTAACGGAGGTAAACTACGATGGGCATAAGAGGCATCCGGATCCCATGCAACAATGCACAGGACTTCCCCTGGCTGGATGGGGCTGCTCTTGTAACAAGGATGTACATCTCGCCGTTCCACCGAAAACACAGGTCGCTGCCATCAGCATATACCTGGAAAGGACTCTCTCCAGCAAGAATCATGGAGGCAAACTTGAATGGTTTCACATACAGCGACGTCACTTCTATTTCCACAGTACTATGTACCTGCCTGTAGGTCCGCTTGGGCCTAGCCCAACCTTTTTCCCTCCTACATACATGCTACACTACAAACTTGCACATCTATGTTATAGAGGTAATTATACTGGTCCAACTAATTGAAAGGAGAGAGTATTTTAGTCCATTTTCTTGTAAAATGAATAACCTAGTTCTAAACCTTGTGACGATTGTGCAAATTAATCCAAATTAGTCCAAATTGGACATGTGGCAACAACCTAGACTTTCGTCGTGGGTGGCGGAAATTTCACAAAAAACCCTCGACCTGTAAGGATTCACACCTAGGTGCCCCGGTAACACATGCGAATGAATCAATGTAAATTTGACAGTTACCTTTTCATCTCCACCCAAACACATCATATTTCAGACCATTAAGTTACCAGATGTATCAAGATTAAGCCTACCGAAAACCGCCGACAAGTGTGATCAGCCGCTGCGTCGTCGTCGAGGCGCGAGGAAATCTACGGTTTGATCATGTTCTGTGAATTCATTCTTTTGTTTATTATGATGATGTATTCTTCTAGTATGTTTGAGATGCATATGCTAGTTGTTACCGTAGTCATTCTTTATAATCTGGAATTACTCATTAAATTGTTAATGACAAAATTGCTTAATATTCCAACAAGTCGGACTATATTCAAACGTCACCTTGACCAACTCACAAACAAGATAGTATCGATCGTCCAAAATTTTTGCAGCCGCCGTACTACTGGTCGCCCTGTCTTCTTTCGGTGCCGCAATTACCTCATCATTTGTCTGAGTTTAGTCGTTACCACCACCCTGATACATCCTAGACTCCATAGTGTACAGCACTATAAACAAACATTTAGCTTAACCATCCTTGGCGGGGGCTTGGGCGCTTGGCGCAGCCTCCCCTCCGGATTTTATTCGTCTGATTTGCAGCAAAGCAGCAGCGATCTCGGAGGGATAGGAACGTGCCAGGCAGACGCTGGGCCAGGCCGCATGAGGTGCGAGTTAGCTGGGCCGCAGCAGCCCAGGCCCATCCCAGGCAGCCGACCCATGCGGGAGCGTGCGCAGCACAAGGTCCATAAGATAATCCTAAGTAATAACACTAATATAGGCCCATAAGAAAGAACGAAAGCTGTGATGTTAAGTCGTCGTACTTTCTGTTCAGCAAACTGTGTGTGAGATTCTAAAAAAAAAAGTAAACTGTGTGTGCGTTTCATGGGCTAGTTAGATTAGGAAGAGGTGGAAAACCCTGGTAGTTTCCTGATTCAGTCTCTTATACTCGCTCCGTCCTAAAATAGATGATGCTACTTTAATTGATTTGATTTGTAACAGAGCTTGCCATGCTGCACTTGGTACTTCGAGCTTTTTGTTTTCCTGTTTTGTCTGTTTGATTTCGGATATGTAAACTTGTGAGCGCGCTCTATTATGTCTGAAAGTGGAGTATAGGGCCACCTTTGCGGACGTTTGGACAAGAAATCATTTTAGGTTGTTACCGATCCATAGGCCTACATTCGAGGTGCTAAATGAACTTCTTTTATACATTTTGTTTTCATGCACAACGGCCCGGGCTCACTACCAGAAGAGAAAATGCAACAGTCCACAGAAACAAGTTTCTGGTGGAGACGTACTATACTGCATTATACGCCCGGGCAGTAGTTACCCTCTGTATCCTTGATTATTTCAATTTTTGAAGGCAATGGAGTGAGGGGGAAATGCAGTTGTACCCTGGTAGGTGCGAACTATACTTGCAGATTGATGCGATGATTAATTACACAGGGAAAAAAATTGAAGTACAACATCTTTGGCATGCCGTGGTCGATCTTCTTTTGCACATAAATAGCAGACACGAAGAAGAGCTGCTCTTAGCTGCGAAAGATAGTTCATAAGGTTATGTACGTAAGTTTATACGTACACCTGAACAATGCACACAACTTCTTAGTTGATGTGTGCGGCACAAGATTACCGCTGTGGCCACATTAGGCATAAGAGGTATCAAGAGCTTTGATGTTACCAACCATCTTATTATCCTAGAGGAGACACAACTTCTTAGTTAATGTGTGCGACACAAGATTACCGCTATGGCTACATTAGGAATAAGAGGCATCAGGATGGCGCTTATTCGTGCAAGATAACTGGATGGAGATACAGCCTCAGCTTCTCTGGCCTCACCTGTTTTCCTTTGCACTGAAGAAAGATGCTACAATTGCTGAAATTCGGCTTGCAAGGGATCGCACTGAACATTTCAGGCCTACCTCTTTCCATTGAAGCTTACGAGGAATTTCAGAACTTCTCTAACCAATTGGATCGGATTGACCTTGATGGTGAGGATGACGCATGGGCACTTCTTGTATTCACCAGGAGCATATGGCACGGCCAAGATTTACCTCTCAATGGTTGATCACATTGAGATTGCTGACACCTTCGCATGGCTATGGAAATCATGCAGTCAACTAAAACATAAATTATTTTACTGCCTCCTCATTGTTGACCGCCTCAATACTAGAAGAATGCTGGAGAAGAAGAGCTTTGTACTGCCATCATATGAATGTCTCCTATGCCAGCATCACATGATCGAATCTCGGGATCATCTGTTCTTCGAATGCCCATTTGCTCTTTGTTGCTGGAGATATATGTTTGCCCACAATTTATCCCAACCCAATAATGTCCATGGAAATATCAAGGCACCTAGAGACCAGCTTAAGGTTCAGTTTTCAATGGAGATCAATAATCTTATTTGCTGGAGCATATGGAAAGTTAGGAATGACTCCATCTTTAATGGAACCACCCCTTCACTATACAAATGTCAAAGGATCTTCAAAGAGGAAATGAACCTGATCTTCCACCGGGCAAGAAGAAAAGCATATGCTGGGTTCAAGGATTGGATTTCACAATTTCGTTGACGTCCTCTCTCCTTTTCTGTTTCTTTCTTTTCATTGTGATAATCTTCTTGATTATTCATTGTACATTGGACATTGTCTTTGGACTTTCTTTTCGTTGACGTGCCGACAGAGTCGCGTTCATGGAGATGAAGGGCGTGGCATGGGGCAGCCTGTGATTGCGTCAGATAGTATTGCGGTCGAGCGAGGAAAGGAGCAGTGTTGGTTGATTTTTTGATACTAGAACATGTTATATTTATGAACGGAGGAATGTGAACACCTATCTTGCTCACAGGAGAAATCAACTAAGATCCGTGAATCAATCAACGAATTAGGGACTAATTGGTGTTGCTGTGTTTGTTCCTCCCATCCTCCCTCACAGCGAGTTCGATTACAAGAGATAAGTTCTATCCTAGCCTTGCCAAATGCCGAAAGCCAAATTCTACAAGCAACTCCTCTGGTAGATAAGAACTAGTTACAGGATCAACGGACCAATTCTGGGCTTGCAAGCCGCGCTGGTAATTGACGTTGTTTCATGGGCTGAGTTGGACGAGGCCCAGTCGTAGCTTGGTCCAGTTGCTCAGGGGCCAGCTCCTCCAGGTCGCTGACACCCCCTTGTTCTTGAGAATTGGCTTGTCCCCAAGCCAACGCCCTTGGAAATTGCTGTTTGAGTGACTCCAGGTTTTCCCAAGTAGCTTCAATTAAATCAGCGTCGCTCCATTGGATCAACACTTGAGCAATGGTTCTGTGTCCTTGTTGACGAACTCGATGCTGCAAAATGGAAACAGGAACACGAATAGAAGCTTGCTCTGAAGGAAAATGAGGTTGTACTTGGTACTTGGAAGACACCGACCGTTTCAATTGTGAAACATGGAACACTGGATGGATTCTGCTGGTAGAAGGAAGAGCCAAACGATACGCCACCTTACCAATCTTCTGCACCACTTTGTATGGACCATAAAAACGAAAAGCCAACTTATGATGAGCACTATGAACAACCGAGGACTGAACGTAAGGCTGCAGTTTCAGAAAAACCAGATCCCCAACAATGAATGAACGTTCAGTGCGGTGCTTATCAGCTTGGATCTTCATACGCTGCTGTGCCCGTAACAGATGCTGTCGAACTGACGCAGTTACAACCTGACGTTGATCAAGCCATGTCTGAAGGTCAGCAGGTAAAATAGTATCAGAAGCTGATATGACAAAATAACGTGGACTGTGACCATAGAGAACTTCAAATGGTGACTTGTTCAGAACTGAATGCCAGTTAGTATTGTACCAGAACTCACAGAGAGGCAACCATCGAGCCCAACGATTGGGATTCGTACTGATGAAACACCGGAGATAATATTGAATTTGCTGATTGACCCGTTCAGTTTGACCGTCAGTTTCAGGATGATAAGCTAAGCTCATCTTCAACTCAGATCCCGTTAACTTAGCTAAAGCTTGCCAAAATTGACGGGTGAAAACTGAATCACGATCTGAAACAATATACTTGGGCATACCATGCAATTTATACACATGATCGACAAAAGCTTCAACAACCTTTTGAGCATTGAAAGGATGATGTAATGGAATAAAATGACCATACTTGGTAAATTTGTCGATCACAACGAAGATGCAGTTAGAAGAACCTGATGTGGGTAGACCATTGATGAAGTCCATGAAGATCATTTCCCAAGCTTGCTGTGGCACAGGTAAAGGAGAAAGAAGACCAGGATATGGTACACGTTCAGGCTTAGCTTGTTGACAGACAACACAGGACTGAACTTGATCTTTGATAAAGGCCTTCATGCCTGTCCAATGAAATAAGGAGTGAATTCTTAGATAGGTAACAGGAAAACCTGAATGTCCACCCATAGGACTGGTGTGAAAAGCCAAGAAGATCTTGCGACGAACATTCAGAGAATGACCAATCCACAAACACCCCTTGTGCTGCAATAAACCATTAGCCAACTTGAAATGTTGTTTGGCAGCAGGATCAAGTGTTAGCTGCTGTAGAAGCTCCTGAGCTTTTGGGTCATCTTGGTAACTGAGAAGTACATCAGATAACCATGCAGGCTGGGAACAGGAAGCTGCTAAAATCTAGAGGTGATCGTGTGGCCGTCGAGATAAAGAATCTGCAACAGTGTTGGTAGAGCCCTTTTTGTAAATAATCCTGTAAGTCAACCCCATCATTTTTGTGAGAGCCTTTTGCTGCCATTCTGTATGTAAACGTTGGTCATCAAGATGTGATAAACTTTTTTGATCAGTTCTTATGATGAACTCCTTAACTTGCAAGTAGGAGCGCCACTGTTCTATGGCAAGCAAAATGGCCAAACATTCCTTTTCATATACTGACGGAGACTGGTTCCTGGGGCCCAAAGCTTTGCTAACATAAGCCAAGGGATGCCCTTCTTGCACTAACACTTCTCCTATGCCCACATCACATGCATCAGTCTCTATGACAAAAGTTTTGGAGAAGTCAGGTAAAGCTAACACAGGAGCTGAAATTAGAGCTTGCTTCAACACTTGAAAAGCTTGATCAGTGACTACTGTCCACTAAAATATTGCTCCCTTCTTCAATAGTTGAGTTAGGGACCTACTAATGATACCATAATGCTTGATAAACTTCCTATAATAACCAGTAATACCCAAGAAACCCCTAACTTCCTTCACATTTGTTGGAGTGGGCCACTTCTGGATGATACTGATCTTACTGTGATCTGTTGCCACTCCTTCACCACTGATAACATGTCCTAAATAAGCTATTTTCTATTGGGCAAAAGCACATTTGGATAACTTCACTTTCCATTGATGCTCAGAAAGAATTTGCAACACTTGTTCAATGTGAAGCAAATGATCCTCATAAGTTTTGCCGTAGATGAGGATATCATCGAAAAACACTAGGGCAAATTTCCTTAAGACTGGCGCCAAAGAGCTGTTCGTAGCACCTTGAAAAGTTCCAGGTGCTCCAGTGAGACCAAAAGCCATAACCTTGAATTCAAAATGGCCATTATGTGTTTGAAAGGCAGTCTTGTACTCTTCACCAGGGGCCAATCTGATTTGGTGATATCCTGCCTTGAGATCCAGCTTAGAAAACCATGCCGCACCAGCTAATTCATCCAACAACTCATCTATAACCGGTAGAGGATATTTTCCCTTAACAGCTAATGCATTAAGATGCCTGTAATCCACAACCATGTGCCAAGTAGAATCCTTCTTCTTAACAAGAATAACAGGAGAAGAGAAAGCACTATTGCTGTGCTGAATCATACCACTCTGCAATAACTCGGTAACCTGAGCTTCAAGTTCATCCTTTAAATGAGGTGCTATGCGATAAGGACGAATGGAGACTGGTCAAGCGCCAGGAATAAGTGGTATAGTATGGTCATAACAACAGCGAGGAGGCAATCCTTCTGGAGTAGTAAAGACATGAGTAAATCTATTCAGGAGTTGCTGAATGTCTGCTGGAATTAACTGAGGTTCCACATGAACAGTGGCAGATAAAGAAACTAGAGTGAGAGCACACTCCTCGGGTAATAGACCTTGTAAGGTAACGACTTCACCCTTTCTAATGAATGACATCCACTTCTAGGCCCAATCCATTTGCCTGGGACTATGAGCTGCTAACCAATCTAAACCCAAAATGCCATCATAAGTGCCCAAAAGAAGCAAACGAAAATCACTGAAAAACTGATGGCCATTGGAAGTCCACAAACAGTGAGAAAGTTGGTGCTGACAATTGATAACTGTCCCTCCAGCAACTTGGACCTTAACTGTTGGTATAGATTGTCCCTGTTGTAGCTGATGCACATAAGAACTATCCAAAAAGGTGTGGGTACTGCCTGAATCAACAAGAAAGAGGAATTTCTTGCCCTGGATCTCTAGCAATAACTGAAACGTAGTGGCAGAAGTGGCCTTACCCACTGCAGCAGCTGACAAGGACATCAACTGGCTAGGTTGTTCAGTTTCTTCCTCTGAAGAAGACAAAGAAAAATCTGGTTGCAATTGTTCAATCAACTCTTGCACGATATGTAACTGTTCACTCTGCCTGCACTGATGGTCCTTGCTCCAGCGTTCTCCACACACAAAACATAGGCCTTTTGCTTTCCTGTAACTGCGAAGAGCATTCCATTTATCCTCCATGGGAGCTGTTTTTGGTGTGTCGTGGATCTTATGCTCATCCAACTGACGGGATCTTGTTGGTGGAGGAGGAAGTGGTAATGGCTGTGCACGACGGGTTAACCCGGCCGGTGGCTGTGAATTAACTTCGCCTAATTCCTCATGAAGTAAGGCCAATTCATAGGCTGCATCCAAATCCCTAGGCTTCTGCAAAGCCACCATCAAGCGTACAGGCGCTTTTAATCCATCAAGGAAACGAGTGAGATAGTGTAAAGGATCTAGCACTTCCTCATATGCTGTCAATTGATCGTAAGGTCAGAAAATCGCTCAACATAATCTTCCACAGTACCAGTCTGCTGTATATGGAATAATTGCCGAATAAGTTGTTAATGTTGATTGCGACCAAAGCGAGCTTGCAACACAACACAAAACTCTTCCCAAGTAGCTCGGGGCATACGGCGTTGCACTGACTCAAGGCAACGAGCGGCAGAACCCTCAAATTGAGCAGAGGCATATGGAATCCAAAGAGCTGGTGCTGTTCCCCACAAACTGAAATAATCTTCACAGCGAGCTTGCCACAAACGTGGGTTGGATCCATCAAATCGAGGTAGCTCCACACGAGGACCCGAACCAAAACCATCATGAGCGTCAGAACCAGGCGAATTGAGTGGAGAAGTAAGATGCCTAGTGGATTTAGAATCGGATGCACCTCGAAATCGTGGTGGAATGTAGAGACCTTGTGGCTTTGGACGCACAGCCCTCTCCCCCGTAGTGTCGTCGAGATTCAAGCCAGGGCCGGTCTTGGGCAAGGGAGAGCTCTGAGGTTGTGGAGCCACACCTCGTCCTTCGCGTCCCATCTCCAGCCGGATCTGGCCGATGTCGATGCCGACATCATCACGCACTGCATCAATCTTTGTCGTGAGATCGTCGATCTTTGTAGACTACGGCCTTGACCAACGGATCTTGTTGCTCCTTGAACTCGCTCTTGAGCAAATCGTAAAGGACGCGCCCTTCTGGCTATAGACTCTCCATCGCCTGCACACGCCGCCGCTCCTTGAACCTGGTATGGTGGTGGTGGCCGGGATGCTCCAGGACCGTGGGCTCTGATACCAGATTGTGAACACCTGTCTTGCTCACAGGAGAAATCAACTAAGATCCGTGAATCAATCAACGAATTAGGGACTAATTGGTGTTGCTGTGTTTGCTCCTCCCATCCTCCCTCACAGCGAATTCGATTACAAGAGATAAGTTCTAGCCTAGCCTTGCCAAATGCCGAAAGCCAAATTCTACAAGCAACTCCTCTAGTAGATAAGAACTAGTTACAGGATCAACGGACCCATTCTGGGCTTGCAAGCCGCGCTGGTAATTGACGTTGTCTCATGGGCCGAGTTGGACGAGGCCCAGTCGTAGCTTGGTCCAGTTGCTCAGGGGCCAGCTCCTCCAGGTCGCTGACAAGGAAGTACTAATTATGAAACAAGAGTTTCAAAAGGCACACACAGGCTATTCATAGGAACAAATTTAACTGCAAATAATTAATGCCCGTAGGCTATTGCTGCCGTCCGGCGATTTTCTTCGCGACGATTTCAAGCAGAACAGAAGGGCATCCCCGTCTTGAGCTGCTCGAAACCATCGGTCGCTATGACTGCTTCCAGGTTACCCGGAGCAGAGAGGAACCGGATACACGCGTTCTTGAGTAACGGGCAACCATGACGCTCAGCCAACGTCAGGGTTGCAGCCACGGAGCCCATGTCGATGTTCTTGCACAACGCCTGCTCGCAGATGAGCTTCAGCTTTTCCAGCTTGTACTTCGCCGCTGCGAGAAGCCGCCCCGCCATCGCCTGGAGCTGGTCCGTCTCCGGCGCTGACTCCGTGTAGACGAACTGGAGCAGAGCCTTGCACACATCAGCGTCCATGTCATCGATGCGTAGTACGACGGTGTTGTCATCTTCATCCGTTTTTGAGGAGAGCTCCGCCCTGAAGACGGGGGATTGGTCCTTGAGAACCGCCCGGTGCGCGGCGAACGTCGTCTCTCCTCCGGAGACCTCAATCTGCACGTCCGCTTCGTGGCTCTTCCAGATGGCGGCTTCTGCGGGGTGCCCGCGCAGATCGAATGGCGGTGGGGCAGCCGCAGGTTCCGGCACCGGCACGGCGGTGCTATCAAGCCCAAGGTCGATGGTGACACCGCAAAGGACCGTCAGTGAATCACCCTTGAGATGCTTCTCCTGATCGTGCAGATCTGCGTGTTTCATGAACTTACTAAAGCCCCACTCGTAGTACCAGCTGGAGGAGAAGCATCGTTGTCCGGATCTCATTGTATGCAATGGCTTGCCGGCCTGGTCGACCAAGCTCATCTCGAACTTAGCCGTCGCGTTCCCCGTCCTGGCGTGGCTGGCGTGTCGGAGGTAAACGGAGGTCCAGCTTCTCCCCGTTGGGGAACCATCTTATTTGCCAGTCGTGGCCCCAATGCTGAACGTGCTTGATTTGACGGCCGTGCCAATGGCCACCTTCTCCCTGACTTTCGTGTACTCGCCCATCCTGAACACATGGGCCCCCGTCGCCTTCCTCGAGCCTGACAATGTGGATGCGGAGAGCTGCTTCTGGCCGGCGGCGCGCAGGGCGGTCAAGAGCGCCGACATTGACATGATCGCACCAATTAAGGAGAATTTAGATCCGCACAGCGGCTTTGCAGATGCAGATCGATGGTATGTATAGATATTAATCTGTGTGTTGGTTAATTTATGGGAAGCGAAAGAGAGAGACCCGGCCAGATCGTTATATCTCAGGGCGACGATCGGGTGCGTGTACAACTCAAACTGTCTTGCAACTTGCGGTACAATTAATTACAAGACATCGTTTCGTCCACGACGTCTCTACAAGGTGTTCTTCCGCACCACGAACTAAAATACTGCTACGTATCTCCTTTTTATCTCACACCCCTGCAGAGCGTAACAGAGCACTGCATGTTTCAATTAGTTATGAATTACTGATATTATTGCTTCACAATGGTAAGCACATTAAAAATAAAGAATTTTAAAAAAGAACCATATTTTTATGTTTTTTAAATTAGTTATGAATTTTACAATTTTCAGGGGTCTCTTTGAACTCAAAACGGCCACCGAAGGGGGTTGGGGGGTCACCATAGTGGTGGTTTCTGAGCTCAAAAAGGCCACCGGAAGTTGTGAGATCATAACTGAGATTTTTTTTGGCTGAGTTCACTAGTGGCGGTTTTCGTAAAACGACCACTAAAGGAGGATCAGCAATGGCGGGTTTGTGAAAACGGCCATGAAGGGGATCAACAGTGGCGTTGTTAAACGCTGTTGAAAGGGGAGTCAACAATGGCGTTTTTTTAGAATGACCACGGAGGGGGGGTCAACAGTGACTAGTTTTAAAAAACGGCCACTGAAGGGGATACATGAGAGGAGTATTTTGTAGTAGTGCTGTGGTGGCCTGAATCGGGATTGAGAGGGAGCTGGATTATGATATTTTCATTTATATTTTTATTACTAATGTGAAATGTCAAGAACGCCCTTCTCTAATACTCCGTTTATTCTGCGTGGAGTATTAGGTAAGGTAAATCTGCCATGTATATAGCATTCAGAACTAATAAATCCTAACAAAGTGTTGATGACAATTTATTCATTTCTTTTTGTCACAATCATATCTATATACCGTGATACATTGTCGACGGTCAAATTAGAGAAGTATGCATGATAATATATATGAATTTTAGGACATCATATTCTTGGAAATACCTATATATCATGATACACATCGACGGTCAAATTAGGCAATAATATCTCATGTTTTTGGAATACATCTTATTGTTGTTGTGGTGTCCAAGCATTCCCACTTTGCTCCCATCTGTAAGTGCAACAGTTTTTTTCCCACTCGTCAATCCAAACATTCCCACTTTGCTCACATGCACACGACTGTACATCGGCTTCAGCTTGCCATAGTTCAACAACAATCTCATTTTGAGAACAAGAAAAAAAAATGCAAATTTGATCGGCCTATTTTCCAATTTCGCCCTGAGCCCTTATAGCCAAATGGGCCAGCCTTGGGTCCATGCTCTTATATCGCCATGTAATCTTTGACGTGTTCTGAGATTCATGGAACCGTAGAGAACATTCAGTTACCATGCATGGGGTAGTCTCTCGTATCCATCGTTAAGACTAGTGCCTAATAATAATTCACTGACAGTGCTTGGCCATATATACTGCGGGTTCCTCACCTACTAGTCTCGAGTGACCCGGTAACATTGTGAGCATATGAGGACTAGCTACCCTATTCAATCCAGCTGATCCTTGGCTCAAACTTCATTCATTTGCTTCTAGTGTCCCTACGTACTAGGCTTGGAAGGCATAGGGAACATGTGAAAAACATTGAGTTGTTCAATCACTTTAGATAAATAATTCGTGCTAGCTAGTTTCTTTTGGAGAGCAAGAACTATATATAGCACAAAGGGTACCGGCAACTGCAAGGTATGTCATGGGGGGCGTGAGCTTTGTGGCTATGCCGCATGGGGGCCACCGGTGAGCCGTGCCTGCCAGCAGGTTGCCGCCACTGGCTAATGGATCAGTCGGCGCTTTTTTCTTCTTTGGGGCAAACAAATCAAACTTGATTCTGTATAATATTGGAAATGGTACCGATGGAGTTGCGAAACAAGATGTCTGATAGCTGGCCTAGTGACTTGATGATGCACATTAACGAGGGGGGATATTGAAAAGATTAGATCTTAATTGGTAAAGTTAAAAAGATTTTTGAAAAGAACTTTAGACAACATTAAAAACGTGATCATCATTATGTTTCTATATTCTACTTCTATTTAAATATGTTTCTATTTCCTTCATACCGAGTGATTATATTTAGGATTAATATAATATTAATGTGTATGGACTATTTTCACTCCTTTCAATGCTTTAAAGTTCGCCCCACCTTAAAATCATTCCGCCTCTGTCCATACTACAACTTATGGTGAAAAGTAATAAAATTATGACTGTTCTTCATGAGGCATCTTGCAATGGCGTCTGGTGCATCATCTAATAATTGAACAAACAAGATTACACAAAGTATTGAATCTTACATCCCCCGTCCCATTATAGTGGGCTTATTTCGTATGCTTTGAACGAGCCTTTGACCAATATATAATTACTCAGTTAATATACAATTTATGTGAGGTAAATTGGTATCATTGTATTCGGCCTCAAACTCTAAAGCAAAAATGAGGAAGCTGCGCCTTTACTCACTCAAATTAGAGGAAAAGGGGGATATGTAGCAGTAACAGCTTTTATTTCAATAGTAAGCAGGAAATGAGAATAAGAGAAGGCAGAAGAAGTGATCCGCGCAAGGTTTGGGTGGCCCCTCTCTCAATAGTAGCCGCCTTACCAAGGCTATGCTTCGTATGTACAATTTTATTTTCTAAAGCATCAAACTTCCACATTTTAGGAGATGCCGTATCTTCCCTTAATCGAGCGGGCAAGGGATCGCAAACACATTATATTGAATAGAGTTGTCACTCCTTAACTTACCTAAGACCCTTCGGGATATCTTTTGAAAACCTTTTCTCTCAAAAGAAAATATCTGTTTGTGATCCCTTGCCTGCTCGATTAAAGAAAGTAACTTACTTAAGGATTGCGTACGATCGAGTTCATATGAAAAATTCTTATGATTTCAAATCCTACATATCAAACGAGTAGTGAAAGAAAAATTCCATAGAAAATATACAATCCTCTGAAGTTGCCATGAAATTCATTTGGATCAAAGAGGCATTAACTGTAAGTCTGTAATAATGGCTGGCTATTGCTGCTGTCCGGCTATCTTCTTCACGACGACTTCGAGAAGAGCAGAGGCGCATTCCGCCAAGAGCTGCTCATAATCATCTGTCGCCATGACTGCTTCCAGGTTACCCGGAGCGCAGAGCAACTGTAAGCACGCTTCCTTGAGCAGGGGGCAACCATGACGCTCGGCCAACATTAGATTTGCCGCCACAGATCCCATGTTGATGTTCTTGCATAGTGCCTCCTCGCAGATCTTCTTCAGCTTCTCCAGCTTATACGTGTCCGCCGCTGCGAGAAGCCGCTCCGCCATCGCCTGATCAAGCTGGTCCATCTCCGGCGCTGAGTCCGTGTAGATGAACTGGAGCAGAGCCTTGCACACGTTGGCGTCCATGTCGTCGATCCGTAGCTCGGCGGTGTCCCCACGCAACTCGAACGACGGCGGCGGCGGTGCAACTGCTGCAGTTTCCGGCACCGGCACGGTGGCGCCATCAAATTCAAGCCCAAGGTCGACAGTGACATCGCATAAGAGCGTGAGGGAATCACCCTTGAGATGCTTTCCCTCTTGCAGATCCGCGTGCTTGATGAACTTTCTGTAGCCCCACCCCATGCCGGTCGATGAGGAGAAGACGCACCGTTGGTCTTTGGATCCACCTCCTCTGTGCACTAGCTTACCGTCCTGGTCGAGTATGCTCATCTCGAACTTAGCCGTCGCGTTTGCGGGCTTGATGAAGTTCGCCCAGCCCCAGGCCGTGGCGTGTCGTCGGAGGTAAACGGAGATCCAATCCTCGTTCTCCTTGTCCTCGCCGTTCGGGTGGTTCGGGTAGCACCTTATTTGCCAGTCGTGGCCGCCGACGGCGAACGTGCTTGACTGGACGGCCGTGCCATTGCCCACGTTGTCCCTTACTTGCGAGTAGTCGCTGATCCTGAACACATGGGACCCTGTCGCCTTAGTCGGGCAATTCGGGCCAGATAAGGTGGAAGCTGAGAGCTGCTTCCGGCCGGCGGCGCGCAGGGCGGCCATCAGCGCCGACATTGACATGATGGCAGATCAGCGTGCGTTGACACCAAGGAGAAGATCCACCGCGGTATATATGGATAATTCAATGCTGGTATGGGAATCGATACATATCAATACTACGATACACCCAGATCGTAAATGTCTCAGCCTCTCAGGTCGATCGATCGGGTGCGTGTACAACTCAAATAGTCCTGACGACTTGCGTTACAATTAACGGGATTTCTAAGTAGGGCACGTGCCCCACTTTGTCTTACGCAGCGGCGCTGTTCTGCACCGTGTGGTCTCTCGTAGTCTCCTTTCTCTCCGTGTTGCTCGAGTCCGGAGTCCCCCGTTGCCTCCAGTCGCCCCCTCCACCTGCAGGCCCGTCTCTGCCGGCTCCAGCGCCTCCTCCGCCTGCAGGGCCCGGCTCCGGCCGCCCTCACCGCCTGCAGGCCCCGCCTCCGCCGGCACCGGCCGGATCCACCGCCTGCCGGAATCGCATCCGCCGGTGCCTGACCAGCCTCCTCCGCCTGCACGACAGATTTCCCCGCCTTCATAGTTTCGGTTACGAATTGGGAAGATTAGGGAGATGAGACGGGTAGGAAAAAAGGCAGAATCGGCTCGTGGAGCGATGAGAAATAACTTTCATGCTTCAACTTAAGAAGAAACGGTTGGGAACGAGAGAATCGAATGAGAGATCAACCGGCGGCAGTGGAGCTTTCTTACCGGAGTCGGAGCGTGCCAGAGGAGGAAGACGACAGGGGCTGGGCGCAAAAGGAGGGATGTGGTCCAAAAAAGAGATGAATAGGCTTTGGCCCAAGAACATGTGGACCATCACAATGGTAATAACGTTGTAAATGTGCATGAAAACCGGTTGTCGAACGATTAATTACATGGTAGTACTAGAAATAACCTGATAAGTGCAGACAAATAAATGGGTAATTATTGGTAAATGAATTGATTAGTCTTAATTGCCGTGTTATTTGGTCTTAATTGTCATGTTTTTTTGTCTTAGCTACCATGCTATGCACTATCAGCTACCATGTTGTGTACTACTAGTTAATTGTCATGTCGTTTCGTCCTAGTTGACATGTTATTTGGTTCCACTTGCCAAGTTGTTTAGACCTAATTGTCATGTCACTACTAGGTGCCATGTCGTGTATTATCTAGTTGTCATGCCGATTGGTCCGAAGGCATGTCGTGCACTACTATCTGTCATCACGTGCACAACCAAGTTTTCATGTCGCGTACTACTAGTTGGCATGCCGTTTGGTCCTAGTTGCCATGTTTTTGTGTACTAGTTCATATGTCATGTACTAGTAGCTCACATGTAGTATACTACCTAGTTGCCCTATTGTTGGGTCATAATTGTCATTTTGTTTGGTCCTAATTGTCATGTCGTGCACTAGTAACTCACATGTCGTATACTACCTAGTTGCCCTATTGTTGGGTCATAATTGTCATTTTGTTTGGTCCTAATTGTCATGTCGTGCACTAGTAACTGACATGTTGTGTACTACCTAGTTGCCATATTTTGGCCCTAATTGTCATGTTGTTTGGTCATAATTGTCACGCCATGCATTTCTAGTTGTCATATCGTGTATTACATACTCCCTCTAATCCTAAATTCTTGACTCAAATTTGCTTAAATATGGATGTATCTATTCTTAAAAAGTGTCTAGATACATGTAATATTTCGACAACAATTTAATTAGGATCGGAGGGAGTAGTTGCCATGTTATTTTGTCCTAATCGCCATGTTGTTTGGTCCCAGTTGCCATGTGCATTACTGGTTGTCAGATCGTGTACTATCTAGTTGTCATGTTGTGTCAGCCTAATTGCCATATTGTTTGGCCCTAATTGCCATGTTGTTTGGTCCTAATTGTCATGTCGTGCATTACTACCTATCATATCGTATACTACCTAGTTGCCATGTTGTTTGGCCCAAATTGCCATGTTGTTCTGTCCTAATTGCCATGTGCATTACTATCTTTCACATTGTGTAATACATAGTTGCCATGTTGTTTCGTCCTAATTGGCATGCCATGCATTAGTAGATGCCGTGTACTACCTAGTTGCCATGTTGTTTGGTCCTAGTTGCTCTGTTATTTAGTCTCACTTGTCATGTTAGGTACTAGTTGTCATTTGACATAATTTTTACGTCTGGTGACAAGATTATTTAGTTTTAGTTATCATGTCATGTTTTATCACTGCTCAATTGCCACATCTTTAGCACTAGGTGCGCTGCCCTGACGGATGTGCTCCTCTAGTTGTTTCTCTTGTCTTATTTTAGGTGTTTAGTGTTAGTAAAGCGTGAGATTTTTAGTTTTTATCACTGCTAAATAGCCATATTTTTAACCGTTACCGTATATTACCAGATTCTTTACCCGATCAATTATTTTATTTTATTTTTAATCTTAGTCAGTTGCCGTAGAACTTTTCTTGCGGGGAAGGAAAATGGATCTACATGCCAAAAAATGCTGGTTGTCATGTTGTCTTTCTCTAAGAAGCAATCATGGCAAAAGAAAAAAAAAATGTGCACTACTTTTTTTAGCGCAAACTAGTTGAAATCCCCGTGCGTTGCAACGGGCCACCACACTCTCTCCTACAAATGCAAAGTGACAAAACTATGCAGAAATCGACATGAATGCTCGAAGTCAACCGAATTTGTGTCATTGCGGAGAACATATCCCACACAAACAAGATTGCTGTGGAATCGCTGCGAGCACTAAAGTTTCCCTAGCCAATGAAGATCACATGGACTCATGCGAATTTGTCCCCATTGTTCCGTCGCTTCCACCTGTCCTGGTACCCGTGAACGCCCTGGTACCGTTGCCCGGCAAGTTACGGGGGCGGGGGTAGCTTCCTGGGTTCGCCTTTTTCGGGAAGCTGGCCTTGTGGGATTTCATTAGTTGCGACCCACGCATGCTGTGTCAGTGGGGCCCGTGAGCCATTGTAGGACAGTAGCTTCTGGGTGTGGGCTGGTAACCTTGACCTACCGGGCAGTATTGTCCTCAGTCGGTTACTGGGCGACGCCCTTCTGACGTGTGGGTCCCCAGACCAAGCTGGAAACCCGGACACGTAGGCCGTCGTTACGCATCCTCCCGTCGGACCGTGTTGTCCCTTATCGATGGGCCTCAGTGTGTTGGTCCTGGAATATTTAATGAATGTTATGGGCTGTGACCCATTACTGGTAATTGGGCCAGTTAGATTGGACCACGGTGGGATTGATGCTATAAGTACTTCGTCGATCGTGCTACGCATTCCTTCACCCTCTACCTGTTCATTTCAGTCCTCATAGCTTACTTGTTTTACCAAGTTTTTTGCCTATGCCTACCGGTTCAGGCCTAGCCCATGTCTCTATGAAAGAGCAAGTGTGGGAGTATACAGTGGCTTTGCATCCTATGGCTCCTACCTCTTTTCAGGTGCCCTATTCACAGTCGCCGGTCGTAGTGAAGAGAGATGTGATGCCTGCGGTTTCCGGAGTGCATGTTGCCGCAGCTTCGCCGGCTCCGGTGCCTCTAACTCCTATGGCCTCTGGGGTTTACATTGGCGGAAGTGCGCCGGCTCCGGTGCCTTCGATGTTTCCACTGGCACAGCCTACTTCCGGGCCTTCTCAGCATATGGCTACTATGCTAAGGTACTATCGATCTGTGGAGGGAGCTAGGTACGCGGAGTCAATGCTTGAGATAGGAGGCGTGCATGCGAATGCGACGGTATTTTCTTCACGCACATTGTTCCTATTGCTTTTTTTTCACTGGTTAGAATGTTGGATTTTATCTTTGTCATTGTTCTTTCGATTATGAGCTACATGCATGCTTGATTTGTATAGTACATTTTTTTGAGTTCTGATGGATTTGTGCTATGACTGTGCGTGTTTTGTGGATATTTTGGTCTTGGTGGAAATGGATCTTGACTGAAGCTATGCATTGCTTGTGGATTGATTGTTCCTGCAACATGCATGGCCCGAATGATTGCAGAAATTGATTACTTTTCTGTGTATATATATTGCGAATTAAGGATTTACATTTGAGAACAGCGAGATAGATCTTCTTTGAAAATAAGCGGTTAATGGTTGTTTATGTGGCGTGCATGTCTTGCGTATTTACAAGGTGATGTGTACTTTGATTTGGAGGGAGTTACACGTTGTATTTTTGCGGTTTATCTTTCTTCTTTTAATCTGATTTTGTTGGAAAGTGTGGCTATTCATGTAACTTTCCTCTTTGAGAGCATTACGATTTAATAAAAAAAAACACTGATGTAACGAACATGCGTGACTGCATGGTTGGTGTTCCAGAATTTCTTGACGCCTTATATTACATGTTTTTTTAAACGAAATATGTTTTTTTATGTATAAGATCTTATGTGGACGTCCCCTTTCCACTTGTTTTGTTGTACCGGAAAACCTACTTGCGTGGTGCCTGTTTTTTTTTTACCTTGTGTGTCCATTAATCTGGGTTATGCTTTGATCCACATCTCTATGTTATTTATGATTCTTATTGAACTTTTCTCTACAATGTAATTGGGAGACACTTGCATATGTTGCGTCAATGGCTCTCTTTTTTTTTACTGGGCCTTAGCAAGAACATGTTGTATGACATGTAGGCGGGATAGAGGCACGACGTCATCGTCATCATCGCTGTCCCCTTCAGCGGGGCTGTCGGCACCCCGGGACCTCTCGTCCTCGGAGGTGTCGGCGACCTCGTAGGGGGCATCGTTGCCCGCGGAGGCGCCCGCCGGTCCCTCAGAATCACTGTCTGAGTCATCCTCCTCCTCGCTCTCGGCCACGGGTTGCTTCCCGGTCCAGGCCCTTGGTCGCGGGGGAGGGCTGCTTGACGGAGTCCCCGCCATAATGCCCCACTCGTTGCAGGGTCGGTAGTTGCTAAACCCCTGATTTGGCGACATTCGCGTGGAGCGCGGTCACACCCGGAGGAAGCCCGGCGAAGGGGGAGTTGTCGCCGGTAATCCCCCTGAGCCACGTGCGAATCTGCTCTATGGTGAGCCCGCCTCGCTGCAGCCTCATTCGGTCGTTCTCCCCCGAGTACGTCCAGACTGGGTGAGTCTGGTGTTGTAGCAGCGCGATGCGCCTCGCGATGAAGTTCCGGGCCACGTCCAGATCTGTGAGCCCCGCACGCCGTAGCGCGGTTGGCTTGGTGTCGCGGATCGGAGCGAGCTCGGCGTCCCTGGCGTCACGGTCCCGCCAGTCGCGGGACTTCTTCGGCAGCACGGTGGGCTTGGTGTAGGCATCATCGTGCTCCTCGATGTAGAGCCAGCACCAGTCCGCGCGCCACTCCGACTCGATCAAGCCCGTCCCGGAACCGGAACGAGACCCCGGAAGACATCGCCTCGCCCTTCTCGACACGGGGATAGTAGTAGTGGCGGAACAACGCCACGGACGGCATCACCCCCACGAACGCTTCGCAGAGGTACTGGACGACGGCGAGCTTGAAGAAAGAGGTAGGGTGAATCTGCGCCAGCTGCAAGCGGTACACGGAGAGGACAGCATGGAGGAAAAGGGAGTGCGGCGGCACAAACCCGGAGAGGATAAACCTCACAAATACCCGGTAGTAATTCTCGCCGGGGTCTGACCCGACGGGCAGGATGCGCGTCGGGCCGTGCTCGTTGTGCTTGGTGGCCACGGCCAAGCGCAGCTTCTCCACAGCCTCGCCGTTGTAGCCGGGCTTGAAGAACGAGAACTGGGCCCTCTTCTCCTTGTCCCTGCGCTCGCGCTCCGAAATTTCCTTCTTGCCGCTCTTCCCCCCCTATGCTGCTGGCGCCCTTGGGACGTGCTGGACCTTTAGGTGCCATTGATGGAGGGAGGGAGGAAAAAGGTGGGAGACTTTTCGGAAGTTGGATCGCTGGAGACTCGGTGGAGGCAATGGTAGGGGCAGTGGCGGAGGGGAGTCCCTGTGACCCCGCTCCTGTATATTTATATCCGGCAGGCGGAATTGCAACGGACGCCCCCCCACAATTAGTAATTAAGTGCCCTAAAAATGTGGAGGAATCAAGACAATATGCGCAACGTGGCCATAACTCCCTGCTCGCAGAGGCATAGTGGGGCAATCATCGATCGTGCATCCGTCTCTCCCGTTCCGACGGGAGGATGCGTAACGGCGGCCTACGTGGCTGGGTGCCCAGCTTGGCCTGGGGACCCACGCGTCCGAAGGGCGTAGCCCGGCAACTGCGTGGCCTTGGGACCCACACATCAGAAGGGCGTAGCCCGGCAACCAACCGAGGACAATACTTCCCGGTAGCTCAAGGTTGCCAGCCAATACCAAGGAGCTCCTATCCTCCCAGTGGCCCACAGACCCCACTGGCATGGGACGCGTGGGTCGTAATTGATGAAACCGCGAGCCGAACTTCCCGGAAAGGGCGAACCCGTGAAGCCACGAGATACATAAAACAAACAAAACACGAAATACAACAATACTATTTTTATACATCGCGATAATTATTAATCACTTCAAACATTGCAATAGCTAACAAACAGCTAACTACAAACTTGCATTGGAGGTTGTGATAGGACAGACGACTTCTTTATGTAGCTTCATTAAAGGCAACATTTGCTTCTGCCATTGCTCTCTCAGCCTGCTCTTCGAGCTCAACCGTACTGCCAAGTACCTCGCTCACAATATTAGCTATCGTACCAGTATACGCGTTAAACGCCGAGCAGCACGTTGAATATGCCATTTCGTGTAGAACCTTTAGCTCTTGAAGCGTGCCTTTCCATCCCTGGGTCATTCGATTGATCACTTGTTTAAGTCTAACGCCCTCTTCCCTCACATCCCGCGGTTCTCGAGCGCAATTGTACCTTGCGTGTTGAAGTCGATTTTTTTCATCCCAGTTTACATCGTCCACCTCGAATCCAATGCGCCTCTGCAGTGAACAGATCATTCTCTGAGTTGCTTCTTCCTCTGCATCGTATGCAGAACGCATAGGACCATCACTGTAGATCCACGTGTCAATGACAGGTGAACCTCTGCTTACCGTGGTCTTAACGAATGTGTAGAATCCTTTTTCAATGCAAGTTGTGATGTACGATGCTTCCACCGCTTGTAAAACTCGTAGTACATCTCCTAATATGAATCTTCGGCTAACACGCACTTTCTCTGTATCACCTGAGAAATATTATCGCATTGGACGATACACTAAAACTTAACAATATACGAACCAACAAAGAATAAACATTGCGAAAGAACTACCGATATGTTTCGAAATCAAATTCGAACAGAAGTACCTTTCGATTTTGAAGGTGTGGTCATTTCTGACCCAGCACGGTCATTTTCTTCTTCGATGTCACGTACACAAAGATCATATTCATCAACTCCAAGCGGTTGTACTTCGTTGAATTGAGCCGCCATTACTGTATCTTATACCACACACTCCGTGACCGACGGAGATTTCCACCAGGTAGAATTCGAAAGTGCAGGGAGATAGCTTTTATAGGAACCCAAGCCTGTGTAATCCACGACCAGTGCCATATATTCACTAAAACCTGCCCCCATGCATGGATGCAACGTGGCCCACTATGTATGTTGCCGCATGTCCTGAAATGCATGCGTGCCGTGTGTCCCGTTACGTGTGTCACCACGTGTTGTCATGAAATTGAAGGTACGTGGCAGTGCGGATAACGCTAGAAACACATGGTAGAACAGATAACAGTCACAAATAGCCACACTTAATGCACCCAATGTAAATTACCGCACTTAGTCCATCCTCCTTTCTGTAAAGGCTCTTTTGTTCCATCGGCTACTCCATTGAAGAAAATCTTCTACTGCGCACCCGATGGGTCGGATACAAACTTTTACCACTGTTCACCTTTTTGTTGTAGTGACCTCTTTCTTTGCTCAACGAGTGATCTCAGATGACATGACCAGACGCTGATCACATGACGCTGATATGCGTACAACCACGTCATCTTGACCTCACCAAAGCGCTCGCTGCATCCAAGGATCCATGCATGGAAAGAAACCATGCATGCAATTATAGAATCCGCGACCTGAGTAGTAACACATAACTGCGGAATGAAAAATCTAACTTACTTACCTAACACTATCTAATGTAAATAAACACACCGTGACTACACTTGTTACATTACACAATGATAGCTTAACCACATATATGCTCCTCGCATATACTAATCTTACAGCATACCGTAGATAGAAACAACGTCATTAGCACTGGACACCGTAGCCAGGCCACACAGCCAACTCACACAAACCCACGTATACTCAAGTAGTCTACATGAAATTACTACTCAAGCGAGCAATACATAAAGTAACAATTAACATACGTTCCATCACATCACATAAACCCTAACTCCTAGCCTATAAAGCTAGCTCCCCTCTTCTTCTTTTCCTCTCTCCCTCTTTTCCACAAGCCGCCGCACCGTCTCCTTCCTCCACCCGATCCCCTTCTCTTCTCCCTGCTCGAGCTCTCTCCCATGGCCTCTCTCTCCCTGGAGCTCTCCTTGGCCGGTGCTCCCTTCAATCACCTCACCCCTGAGCTCCTCTGCGCCGCGCCGCTCTCCCTCTCCCGTGGCCGCCTCGCCCCGTCGCCGAGCGCCTCCATCTCCCCACGCGCGCCCCCTAGATCGCTCCCCGTGCCTCTCCACCTCGGCCGAGCCGTCTCTCCCCGTCGCCCTTGCTGCCCGCGCCTCTCCACCACGCCGGCGCCGCCTCCACCTCGCCTGGCCGCCCGCGTGCCTCTACCTCCGCCGGCCAAGCTGCCTCGCCGGAGCCGCCTCCTGCCCCTAGCCGCCTAGCCGCGCCGCCCGCTGCCGTTGGCCTCCCGCCCGCAGGCCAGCTCCCTCCTAGGCCCAGCCGAGCCCTCTTTGGCCCGTCTCCAAGCCCAGCAAGCAGGCCCGTGGTCTTCTTCCCTTCTTCTTTTCTTTTCTGTTTTTCTGAATTTGCTTAAAACCTGACGTGTGGGCCCTGCTGGTCAGCGTCTCCGTGTGCTCGCTGCTGTGGTGTTGTTGCCGCCGCTCCGCATGTGCTTCGCCGCGCCGCTGCCCAAGACCTTGCTGTGCGCCGCGAAGACCGACGAACCACGGAGTCGGTGCCATGAACGGCTATGACCACGACAAATGAACGACTACATCGTCTACTCAACTATGACGACTACGTGTACGACTACCTCGTATTGAACCGCAGGGGGAATATTCGCTGACCACAGGCTGGTATTGAACCCAGCGAAGTAAGTTCTTTTTCGTTAATCTGTGATTTCTATTTCCCTTGGCATTTTTTCGATGAATAATTCATCTTGCTTCAGGCCGGCGGGAAAGAGGGGTCCGGTGAGCTATCCACCGGCAACCTCGAGCAAGAAACCGTGCACAGCCCCCGACACTGGTGATGGAAGCCCCCAGGTCGTGACGGGAAGCGTGGCGACAGAGGCAGCAGCAGGTGGGGGCGACACCGCCAGGGCCGCAAGCAAGCCAGCGGCCCCGGGAGCAGGTGCACCCCGCAACCTGGTCATGTACATTCCTCTCTTATTTCCTTTTCAGTGACTGACACCCTTTTTCTACTCTCTTATCCAGGATCGGGAAGTGTTGGCGGGGTCGACCCGGCAACCATTGACGGTCGCCAAGAGGCCCCCGATGCAGGGGGAGGTGACACTACGCAAGGTATGCCACGCTTGCCGCTGTATTTCTCCCTGCCGCCTTTTCTTGTATTGCGCTTCATCTCTTTCTAATAATTCTCCTTGCAGCCCCTCTTGCCGCTGCAACTGCGGGAACGAGAGCCGCAGAACACAGGTCGGGAGGCACTGCGGTTGACAAGGAAGCCACCCCTGAGGTGATGGTGGAGCAACCCCCCACTGGAGAGAGCGGGGACAGAGAGGATTCTCCCGGCGTCCAAGCCACCGACCCGGCATTAACCGAGGAGGCAGCGGACACTGGGGCTGAGGCCCTCGATCTCGCCACATCAGAGGTCTGCCGCGAGCGGCCTCCCAGCCCCCAGGCGGAGGCAGTGGATGAACTCGCGGCGGGGGAAGTGGAGGGGCGCGTTTGCCTTCGCCTGCACCCGAGGAGGTGGTGAGGTCACAAACGGTGGCCGCAGGTGCCTCCTCGAGCTCCGGGGCGATTACGGGCGCAGGTTGGGGTCCGCTGAACTGGGACCCCAGCATCTTCGACCAGGGGCACGAGATCATAGAGGGCATCAAGCGGCAGCAGCTGGGATTCGTCAGCTGCTACAACAGGGTGCGCCAGCAGCTCTCGGAGGCTCAGGGTCGTTTGGACCGCGCACGGGAGGAAGTTGAGGAGCGGCTCCAGTAGGATATTCGAATGGCGTAGCAAGCCCGGGCTGAGGTATCCGAGCCATCGGTTCCGGAAGCACACTTCTAACACCAGCTACAGGAGCTGCGCGTGGAGCACCAGCAGGTGCTCGAGGAGCTGGAGGCAGCGCGTCTTCGCGCCGAGGGGAAGCACCAGGAAGCACTAAGGGGCTTCCAGGAGCGCCTCGACGAGAAGAGCCGGCTCATTTCCAGCTACTCCTCCGAGATCCAGCAACTGCGGCAGCAACTCGGGGAGCAAGACACGGCAACCCAGGCTGCAGCGACTCGAGCCGCGTCCCAGGAAAAGGAGTTGCAGGAGCAGCTCCAAACCCGGGAACGCGAGTTCCAGGAGCAGTTCAAGGCCGCGACCGACGCCAACGCAGCCCTGAAGGGCGAGTTGGACGTCGCGAGGAACGATCTTCGACAGCTTGACGAGGAAAACTCGGAGAAGGCGTTGAGGATCTCCCGGCTGAAGGACGAACTCCGGAGGCAGAAGGAGGATACCGAGCTTGTCTGCCGCAACCACGCGAAGCTTGGGAGCCAGCACCAAGAAAGCACGGCCCTGCTCCGCAAGTTGGCGGAGGTAGGGAACAAGTCACTGGCGAAGCTGGGGGTACCCCCGGCAGTTATCGACAGCAGAGACATCAGCACCCTCATTCCGTTCTTCGCGGAGTTCGTGGGGAGGCTGACGGCCGTCGAGGAACGCATCCGCAGATTCGGGAACCGGCAAGTGAGTGTCGCCGCATCTCAGGTTGCCAGCGCCATCCTGCCGAGGGTCCACCAGGCCTACCCGGAGTTCCCCTTCGAGACCATCTTCAATGACTGGTCGCCGGATGAGAACAAGGAGGAGCACGCCAACGCCATCAGCCACTTTGTCGACGAGATGGTCGCACGGATGACGGGGCAGGCTGGTGCTGGTGACGATGAGGGGGCCGCCGCCACCGAAGAGGCACCCGCCGCTGAGACCACCACCCCGGAGGCACCCCCTGCGTAGCCTTTCCCTGTAGTTTTCTTTTTTTTTTTTGGTTGTACTCGTGCAACTGGCGCGAGGCGTCTTATATGACACTATGACGGAACGATTGATCACATCAGAAGCATGGACCGATTTATCCAACTTCTTTGTTTTGTTTGTCGCTTCAATTGACTATACATGTTATGTGGCCACAATGGCAATCCAGTGTAGCAAGCGAATGTGACAATCAAATAAAAAAATATACAAACAGATTAAAAAAAATGATTCCAACAAGCTATTTAAGAATAAAATATATTACATGGGCCAAACCGATCATACAACATGTTCTGGCTAAGGCCCAGTAAAAAAAAAGACCCATTGACGCAACATATGCAAGTGTCTCCCAATTACATTGTAGAGAAATCGAGGACAATTTGAAGTTCAGTAAGAATCATAAACAACATAGAGATGCGGATCAAAGCATAACCCAGATTCCTGAATTGCATAGAAAATTTGTGTTGAGAAGGTGATGTAATTTATTCTTTACAATTCGTTTACACGCAGAGGTAAGATCACGGGTAGAAATACATACACATGCAGGATAAAAATGCCCATACAAATGTTGGTTACAGAGGATCTGATACCGTTTTTTTGACTGAAAACAGTAGGAGAGGCTCCTACTGTGCTATATATATAAAAAAGGGTTATAATTACAGATTTACAACAGGGGCATACCCCTGTTTTGTTTCAGAAAAGGTCTATCAAAGTTGAATGAAAAGGTGTTAGGGATGGAGGCACCCTAAAGCCCAGAAGAGCAAAATCTGCCTTAAACTTAAGAAGCCAGACCTGAAAGCTAACCCTTTCCCCCTCAAAAATTAGCTTATTCCTAATCTTCCAAATATTCCATGCAGCAATGGAGAAGACCTCAAAGAAAAGAGGGGTGCTGAGTTGACTTTTAGCTTCTGAAATGGCCTCACAACATGTGATATTATCTGGCCAATTGATACTCAGATGTTGCCAACATCTTCTGCTGAAGGGACATTCCAAAAAGAGATGAGCAAAGGTTTCCTCAGAATTGGAATTACAAAGCACACAAATCAGATCTGAATCAATATTATAATGTCTCCTTGACAGCATATTCTTCGTATTCAGTCTATCATTAAGCAGCAACCAAACAAAAACTTTGACCATTAGGGTGATCTTAGCTTTCCAAATCCAAGTGATGGGCAAAGGAGGAGAAATTCTTCTGAAACAGAAATTATAGAATTTCATTGCAGAGAAGGAGGTCGCCCATACAGGAGTCCATTCATCAAATCTTTGAATAGAAATGTCAGCCTCCATAATCACTTCATCAAGCTCTTGCATTTCAGCCATAGCCTCAGGAGAGATTGGGGTGTGAAATCCTGCACTCACTGAGCCTAGATTACGATATTCTTCAATAGAAATATCAACATTCCTGGCATAGGAGAACAAACAAGCAAATTTAGAGGCCATATCATCCTTAGTCCATGAGTCTTTCCAAAGTAAGACAGTATACCGTTGGTAGCCGGCTACGTGGTGAGTAAATAAAAATATAGCTAACACCTACTAGGGTAATGGCCTGGTACACACGTTTTGGGTATTGGTGTGCTACAAACGCAATAGACAACTCAGACCTCATCGTCTGATGACACGATGATGATATCCCCGTTGGCATCCGAAATGAAGTCTCTGCCGCAATATTTGCAATGCTTCCTATTGCCACCATGAAAAAATAAACGTTGTTCCTCTTTCGCTGTTTCGTTGGTAATCTTTTCCGTGTGAGCAGTTGCCGTCGATATTCTCACAACGGAGTCTTCCATGGTTTCTGCCGCCGCTTGTTCAGCCTCATTGGCCACTGCGTTTGCAACTGCCGTCCGACGAGCAGCTTCGGCTTCGACGTCTCTTGCGGCTATGGCAATTCGTTGGGCACGACGACTGTCTTCTTCTGTTGTGTCAGTCTGTCGCTGAGAGCAAACCATCGCGCTCCCAACAAGATCAACATGCATGCATGAGCTATGATTTACAACAGTTGGACGAACAAGCGTTGTTTTTCGCGTTTGTTTGCTTTCGACGAACGACAATTCAAGTTCAGACGAAGTTGACTCATAGGAAAGAGATGGTGAACTGACCGAAAGAGAGAATCGGGCGAAAGGTTCCGAGGGCATATAAGCGCAGTCATATGATAAACTGCTAGATGATGATGAAATACCGGAAGCTTCAGACCGACCAGCTTTCTTAGAAGTCGTCGCCGGTGAACAGCATTGGCTCGATAAACATCGGCTCATGATAAAGCAACGATGAAGTTACTAACAAATGTTGCAGTATATTGAACTAGAGCTCGAAATGGAAAAGAGGAGAGATTGTGCTATGTCTGGAGGCCACACGGGATGCATCTGAATTTATACTGAATATCAAGACACGTGTATGTCATTCGATGTGATTAGTCACCAGATGTCACGTCAAGTGAAAGGAACACTGCTCCGCTAAGACGTGGAAAGCTATTCCCTTTGTCTCCCTGGTCAGGGAGCCTCCAGGACTCCATTTTTTTTTTTTTTTTACACGTGGAAGACATTTCATTTTTACACAGGTTAGCTACCTGTGAATCTTCCATTTTACATTGCATAATTCTTGCGTTCCAAGTGGAATAGCATTTAGCAGGATAATAATACATGAAAAACCTAATAACATGGTTAGCATAACAAAATTACATTCAAGCCCCGACCACGGACACCAGCATCGTCAATCGCATCAACAGGCCACGGAACCTCAAAACATGTACGACCACGCCCACGGCTACCACGCACACGACCACCACCACGACCCACGCTCACGAGCAGGCACAGCCGCAAGCTCCCGAGCCCTAGCCAAACCCAGCCTAGAACTATCCATGACAACAAAACAACGCAACAACAACGCTTGAGATTGACCCAACTAGAAGTGCATATGAAGTGCATAGTAACGTCGGTTAGACCGTCGATGCTATGGTAAAACAAGCATAATGTTTCACCGAGGAGCGCATCACATGACCAAAATTTGACGGCCACAGCACCACAACCGTGTGTGCTACTAAAAATAAAAACAACACAGAACCACGCCTACATGAGTAACGATGTCTATATAGGAAGCTTTGTTAAACACAGAGCTCCATATAATCCCTCGATGTGACCAGCCACCATACTGTTTCAAGAAGACGTGCTCCCTCTTGCTGCAGTGAGAGCGACCATACCTTCATCGAAACGCTCCTGCATCCATGCACCAAGAGAGTGGACAGCGAAAAGTGTCTCACCTTGCGGCGTGGGCTCTTCGCACACGTCAAGTGTGTCACCACTGCGTGACGAGATGTCAGTACATATGTCACGAGCAGCCTTGATTTCGGCTAGGGATTGCTCCCAGCCCTTTTCCATTAGACGAGCCCTCTCTGACAGCTCACTAAACCTCTGCACCATGGTTCTAAGGGAAGTATGTGCCATGGTAAATCTGTGATGGAACCGATTGAGACGTGTCCAGTTCATATCATTGAACTGAACTCAGAATCTCCTACGCAAGGCATTTATCATACACTCAGCCGCCTTTTCTTCGGCCTCAATCACGGAAGTCGCAACGCCACCCACGGCGTGTGCCACCCGTGTGCAATCAGGGTGGCATCTCATCGGCAGGATCAGCTGAACGCTACAAGTGTACTCTCCGTTGGCATGATCTGTCAGGTACATCGGTGCAGGAGTGCCAAGTGTCCTCGCAGCTTCGGCCAGGATAGGCCTACGGGAAACCAGCACCACTGGCGCAGCTGTGGAAGAATTAGAAAGACAAAACAATTATCAAGTTTGTCTTACAAGACGACTGAAGCACCCAGTAATAAACTCAGTATAATTACATTTTGCCTCACCAGATGCAGCAGGATCCATGTGTAGCTAAGAAGAGCACACGTGATGAACAACCACGAAACAAGCGCTACAGGCTCTTCTTCTTGCTGACTTAGGAACAACCTTAAAGAGAACAGCAAAGCATGCATCCGCATTTATGCAAGAGCCAGGTGCACGAAGGAGATGACACGTACGTCGGGGCACATGACAACTCATGCATGCAATCGTTCGACACGTATTTTACCATGAGAAGTTCTACCGCGTAATAGTGACAAGATGGAAATTACCATTGCGTATGAGTGAGTGGAAGGGAGAGAAGAAAAAGCATTTGTGCATAGTTGGAAGCCAACAAGAAGGCAGTGCGAAGTATCTCTCGGATCACAACCACGGAATAAAATCCATGCACACGAGAAATGTACACAGTGGGATATGCAACTGCATAAACTGAGCACGGTGCAAACAAATAAAACAAACATTCAACTTAAATTAAGATAAATAAACACAAAAGAGTATAACGTGATTTACATCGTAGGAAAAGTCGCTTCCTGACCGGGTTTGCGTAGCGTTTCCAAGCGGAACCTCTGCGATGTACTTCACGCAGTGAAATATCATGTCTCGCCTGAAAAGTGAAAATAGTATCTACCACACCATTACACCCGTCCATGGTATCATACGTACAAGCATCATACATAACAAAACATAGTAAAAAGGTAGTGACCATTGGGTGTTAGTAACAAAATGTATACAAAACAATATTCATATAAATATGTTATAGTTGTTTAATATATTTGAGATCAAATGTAACAGGAATTTGAAAACACTTCAAAGTTGAAAACGAAAGGTCCAACATCATTTTGCCTCTGAGCAACTCGGCACGGGTCCTTTCGCTTTGTACCCAGCACACGCAGGCCGTTCTGTTATAGAATAAGCCCACAAAGGCTGATTACGTTCCCATTGAGCCCACGAATGCTAGCTTTGTTCCCGTGGAGCCTGCGAAAGATGGTGTCATACCGTCGCACCCGTCGAGGTCCGTTTGCTTACCGTCCAGTTAACAGACACTATTTTACTTCCCAACGAGAACACATGTGTCAAGTTCCTTTTTGTCTGGCCTATTTCATTGTCCATTGTCAAAGAGGAATCACGTCATGGATCACATAGGTGACTTGAATATAGAACGGGTATACAAAACAATGCCAGTCGTATTAGAAAAGGAGCAAAGTGCTTATCAACGAGGCAGCTCGCATGCTTAGGCTGCAGTACACGTGTATGATTCACGCAAAGTGCAAAACGATGAACCAATGTGACATCCAACTGGAAAAAAGCTTAACGACTCGAAAACCTGTGTTGCGGCGCCAATGGTACGTGTGCGTCTTTTGGAGTACCGGCGTGAATGCCAGGGATGCACACATACGGCACGACAGTATCTATGGACGTGCGTACTTATGCGTGCTGGAGTCTGGGCGTTAGGCGTGTTGTCTATCCTTTTTTCACATTTATGGCCAAGCAAGGACAGCAACGCAGCCACTACATGAGCTGCTTGCTTGCAAAGCCAACAGGGTGAGTGATGCGGTCCGACTAGCGCGACTAACCATGCAAGCACACCGCCGTGTTAGCAACGCGATGGGTCAGCGATGCCGGTTCACGAGACAGGCGTCAGTCAGCGTCGTGTTACAGCAGACGCTGGTTTCCACGGCAGCGCAGCATGCGTCATATCAGGTGACGAACCCCGATAGTCTTCGTGGGAATCAGTATCGTCTCCTGTCGCGCGGTTTCTATGCGAGCATGAATACTACGACCGTATGGCCTTTACACCGCCGTAAATGCTACCGGCTGCTCATCCGCTTTTATAACACTTGTCAGCACAACGCACCAACGCATCCACTTCCACCCACATTCGCTACGCAATCACAGACGCGTGCGCAATCGTCATGGCCGGATGGAGGAGCGGCCGTCGGTTCAGAGGTGCCTTCGACAAAGGTTTCGGTCCGTGCAGCCTGATAGCCGGCGAGGCTTGGGGCTGTACGAAGCGAGGTACCCCACCCCGCCGGACACCAGGCTACCGACTGGCTGGACGCTCAGCTCCGACGGCATCGGGATCCCGCCGGTGCCGCGTCCAGGGACGCCGGAGTTCTTCGCGGAGGTCTATCGCCATCGGGAACATGTGCTACAGTGCATCCAGGAGAGGTGCAATCCTAACAACGCCACGTGGTGACTTTCTGTCCTCTAGCAGCGCCGCGCGGAGCTGGTGGGCCCTCCGTCCCACAACAGGAACGCCACTGACCGTGCGGCGTTCTGGGGTGTGCCGGGTCGGAGCTTGAGGGCCGTCATGGACCACCTCGAGCGTGGCACCCCTCTACCAGGCGACCCTGCACCCGTCCACGTCGAACCGGTTGCAGCGGCGCCGCCCCCCCACGCTCAGCTCCGACGTCACCAGGGTGGCGTCGTCATCCACGAGCCCCACCTGGATGCGCCTGACGACCAGCATGGTGGCCAAGGGGTCGGGGAGGAGCCCGCGGATGATGATCCAGGGTGGGCGGCAGAGGAGCATGTGCAACTCACTCGTTGCGCCCGACGACCCCGAGGACGTCCCAGGCTGGAACGCCGCTATGGCCCTGTCTTTGGACGTCCTGCAACCGATGCCCGACGCTGCCGCCCGCGAATGGTCACGGCGGGATTACCTGGCGATGACGGGAGGCGACGACGGTGCTGGCCCAAGCCGAACCGCCGCCGACGACGACAGTGGGTCTTTCAACTGGGACACCACCGACGACGACGACGACGGCGCGGGTGACGGCGACGGCATGGAGGAGTAGGGCGGTGAGGAGGACGGCTTCTACATCTGGGCTTAGCCCATTATTATTTTTATTTCTGTTTAATATGTGTTAACTGCGTACTCTTATATATATGTTATGACAATATGCTATTGTAGAAACTACCCATCGACTTTTTTGGTGAAATTTCTTTTGCTAATACTCACGTAGCACACCACGTAGGCTATCACAGCAGAAACGATGTCGCGTCCCGTTTGTTGCCACGTGGTGGTTCTTAACGTAGTTCATGACTGTTGGCATATAGCCATGTGTGTGCCAACACCTGCGCAGTTGTTAACGGTGCGCCGAAGCGCGCATTTCCAGCTAGTATATAGCAGACATGAAGAAGAGGAGCTCTGAGCCAAGTGATACTACATTTTGTTCTACCTCTCGGTGATCGATGCAATTTCTCAATGTGTATGATTGAAGATAGTTTTGTAGATGATAGGCATGAGAGGTATCGAGATCCCGGATGTAACTCGGATGTAAAACGGGCCATATTGTCACTATTCACTATCGGGAGCCATCACTGACCTGAGTCCTTCAACTCGTCTAGCACCGTCGTCGCCATGTGCAGGAGCAGAGGAGCGGTCGGACAAACCAATCTATTATCCAGTGGCTGCACCATGGGGATTGAACCACGGTCTGACCTTGGTCGGCAAGTGTTAAACGAGTTGTACTTATCGAGTTATTCTCTCGTAGGATTCTCTAGCGGTAGTTCAAACCGTGTAGATATATCTATAGCTTGAGTGTCAAGTTAATCAAGGTTGTTGTAACCAGATCTATAATCTGTTTTGTCAATCAATATAAAGCACACAGCCTCCCAAAAGAGGTAGATACCCTTCACAATTTTACAACAAGGGCTTGGCGACGGCGCCGCCAGACAGTGAATCAACCGAGCTATTCAACCAAGGGCATACTCTCCTGGTGAATCTAGATAGAGAAGGTTTGATTCTGATTTCTAGTTCCAACTCATGGGCGAAGCACAAAAATACGCCGACGTACGGCGAATTCGTATATAAGACATATAACATTAAATGTTTATTTTATCATTGCAAGAATGTATTCTAATGTGTTTAGTTTGTATATTTTAATCATTCTTATAATGTTTTGTATTTTATATTCAATATTTGTATGTGTGGATTTTCTTTGTTTTTTGGGATCCACTTTGATATTTGAACTAATTTTATATTTGTACTATCCGAACTCATATAAGTATAGACTGTTAAATGTGTAATAATCTTGCTGCTATATATATCTTTCTAACAATCCAATGTTTCACGGAATGATAAAACACGTGTAGATGGATTACCAAATTAGTTTTTTTATAAGAGTAAATATATAGTTATATTTTTTTGTTTCCAGAAACATCTCCATACTTACATATTTATAAAAAAAATATTCGGGTTTGGTATATCTAAATCACATGACTTTAGTCAAGGATAAGTTGATTGTTCAGCCGTTGGATGTATATTGTTTTTTAAGATTCATAACAAAAGAGAAGGGAGTGGCTCGGATACTATCGACTAAGAAGAAAACATGTTGCTTAAAAAATCAGGCACTTGAGATATGGACACACACATAGATATTTGGCACCCTGGCCACCAGGTCGAGGGAACAGGGAGGGGTCAAGCCCGAGGGGATCAGGGAAGACTCCGAGTCCTCAGACGGTGTTTGCTGGCGGCGCTTTTTACCTGCTCCTCTACTTGGTGGCGCCCCACACACTGAGAGGGAGGTACATGTTGGGAGAGGTGACTATCGACGACAGCAGTTGCGGGCGACAGCCACACTAGCAGAGAAGGAGAGAGATGCGAGGTTCATGGAGGGAAAAGGAACGAAGTTGGCCCGCGGTTGCTGGCAGCGGCGGCACTAGAGGAGAGAAGAACATGGCCAGCGAGAGAACCGTCGGCACATAGATGATTTGGGGTGGGGGTGGGGAATAGTCCTGGCCATTAGGCCGAGTTTTTTCAGGCCGGCCCGAGGCACGTGAAAAAAGCACAGCCCATAGCACGGCACGGCCCGGGCCAAATTGTGTCGGGCCAGGCACGAAGCCCACCACGTGCCAGGCTTTTTTAGGGATTTCGGCCCATGGGCCGGCACAAGCACGGCACACAAAGCACCAAGACGAGCACGGTACGGGAACGAGCCCGGCACGAAAAGCATGACACAAAAACAAGCCAATTTTAATTTTTTTCAAGTGTTTTTTTTATTTTTACAGAATTTTTCCTTAAAAACGCCCCGAACAGGGCCGAAACAGCCCAAACGTATACAACTCGGGCCTTCGTGCTTTCAGGCCGTTGGGCCAGGCCCGAAATGACTGCGTGCCGGCCTTTTTCCTAAATCAGACCCGTGGGCCAAACCGGCACGGCACCACTTCATTCCGTGCCCACCCGTGCCGATGCTGGGCCGTCGAAGATGCCCGGCCCGTGCCGTGCTGGCAGGATTAGTGGGGAATGAAATGGGAAAGGAAGAGGATAATGTGGAATTCGAAATGCGCCCCTGGGACGAGGTCAGACAGACTTGGAAACATGAACCCCATCGCTTGTCTTCGTCTTCTTCGAGCGAGCGCCGCCACCCCTCCCTTCCCATCCCGCTGCCGAGCAGCCCCAGCCCCCTCGCTCCATCTCTCGTCTTCCTCCTCGTGCGAGCGCCTCCACCGCAGGTATCTATCTCTCCTCGTTTCCCTCGCTCCCGTCACGCCACGAACTGATCCCGCCCTTTAGCTCCCCGTTTCATCTCCTTAATATTTGCCAATTCGTAACTGAGGCAAAAATCAAGGTAGGGCGGTCGCCCTACCGGGTCCTCCGCCCTTGACAGAAACCACAGTCATGCACACCAGACTAAGGATCAGTTCCTGGTGATAATTACATATATTGAATGGATCTGGATTTTACAGCCGTATACATATTTCCACTTTTTATCCCTAACATGGATAATATTCTTGCAGATTTTATACAATTTCGAAAAGTGAAGAAAAAAATAAACTTTTTTGATAACTACGAGTCTACAGTAGTGCATGCAAGGACCCTGAGCTGTACTTGGGCAAAGATTGCCGCCTTGCCGGAGATATCTCCGGTATGCTTGGTTCCATTAAGAGTTAGGTCAGGTTGTTACCTAGTATATGTAAAAAGAATTACACTTCGTCACGGCACTGGCCTTTTGCCCACAAGGTCTTCAGCAAAATCGTGCCATTTTAACGCTTTGAAAGTTCAGGAGGTCCTCAACTATGAAACTCGTCTCTGATCTATCCCAGGCACTCCAACGAAAAACATTAGTTTCTCATCTCGATATTTACTTGCTAGTTTGTTTCTTTATAATCTATAATGCATAGAAGGAAGCTACATATGCCTGTCTTGTGCTGGTGAATGATCAAGCAGCCTAAGAGTTAAGGTGTTGTTGGCAGTTTTCTCATATATATACAACAACATTTATCGGAAAATTTACAAGACATCATGTATTTCAGAATCAGGGAAGCACAGACTTGATAGAAAAATAATGGCTCCACCCACCTTGCTAGTAAACAGATATATATTTCAGAAACGAGGCAGAAATTCATCTCAATTTTTCAATATCAAAAGTTCAGAAAAGTTAAACAGAATGAACAAATTCCATAGTGATGTAGGAAATACACACGTCATCCATCTACTGGCTGAGCTTGGAGATTGCAGGCCATGATTAATTAAATGTATAAAGAAATGAAGTGGGCACTCTCGCGCCTTTTGCTCATAAATTGTAGACATGAAGATGTGGAGCTCAGAACTGAGAGAGGCCGTACGGTTGTACCTATTCATGATCTATGCCATTCATTAAAATGTGTAAGGTAGAAGATAATCTTTCAGGTGACTATTATAGGCACGAGAGGCATCGGGATCTCTCATGTTACAAGGATGCGCAGAATTACATACCTACCATGCATAGCCACGACAGGTGGCAGTGTTGTTCCTCCACAGACAACACTGATCGCTGCGAGCCACTTTTGTGACAGTGAGAACAACAGCCCTTGAAGTGCTCCGAGAATCATCCGCAAGACATTGAGAAGAGATCTAGTCACAAGCTGCCTGATAGAAATCCCACTGCTCAGAGTAGGGCTTGCCGAGATGTTGCGGAAAAGCCTCGCCATCCTGGGATGCAACGACGTGGGCTACAAGCGGTGGGAGACCTTACTTTAAATTCTGCTCCTCTTGTAAATTTTTGTTCCTTGGAAACCGGCACCTCTCTGCTGCACTCCAGCATACAGGCTTACCATTTCTACACAAACTAAGTTATTACTCATCTAAAGTGCGTAATGATTGCGCGCCAGAAACATAGAGCCGGAGCAAAAAGAAAGAGATATGCAGGAACTGAAGACTGGGATTGACTCATTGTGCAATTTATAAAATTTTGCAGAAGGTTTTCAACCTACTGTTTTGAAAAAAAAAATGTCAGTTCAAATATTATTCCATCGCCTAAGATACCAGACGCGTTTCTCATGAACCAGCATGATTTACTACGCCGTGTTGCATCTGCCATGTTGTACGTGGGGCCGGCGGCAGTCCATTATTTCCAAGGGTGGACACAAGCCGAGCCATGCTCGTCCCGAGGCTGCCGTCGACGAGCAGAGCCAGCTCGGTCCGAGGCTGCAGGCGAGCCAGTCGCGTAGGGAGCGGCGGCGGCTACAGAGGTGAGCGGTCGCGGCAGCGATTCTGCGATCAAGCTGCGCAGGGGGGCAAGCGGGGATCCTGGCGGAGAGGAACTGTGTCAGGAGAAGATGAGAAAACTCCGGGCCGTCGCATCGAGCCAGACCGGGCCGAGCCGGACTACTGAACAGGCCAGAAATGGAGGCTCAGCTCGGGCTTACTGTCTTCGGCTGAGCCGGTTTGAGCCGCTGCGAGCTTGGGCCGAGACCAAAAGCTTGACCCAAGCGTCCCAATCTGAGGTTTTTTTTTTCTTTTCTTTTCTTTGCAAGGAGCGTCCCTTCTGAGCTTAACTGATGCAAAACAACCTTTTGCTTCACCGTGCAAAATCACAGTATATTCAAGTGCGTGGAAAAGTAAATAGACGCTGAAAACTTATGAATTGATAATAAAATTGATTAAGTGAAGCATTTGTAATGACATGCATGCTTGTCCGCAAAACTTCAAAATCATCCAAGTTTATGTGGAGAAGACAATTATGTCTTAGAAATTCATGGATCATCGACGAGTAGGAAGGTATTCCACAGGAAAGGGAGGATGTTTTCAGAATATTATATGAACCAGATGGACTTCTTGCGAAATGGACTCCTCCCAGGTCTACGAGCATATGCACAAAACACGGACCATCACACCGGGAATGTCTCGGTGTGGCGGCAGAAGCCCATGAGCATGCCTTCGGGCGCGTGTTGATATTCCATCCGCATCTGGATAAAAGGATGAATACCTCGGGGCATGGATGTGATTTTTTTTATTTCGGGGGTCTTCATGCATACACACTTCTTATATTTTAGAATTCTTATGTGAAATTTTGCAAGGCATATATCTCAGAATAAAGGAAACACAAGCTCAACGTACATGGGGGAAAAAGGCTTCCACCAAGATTGCCAGTAACTGGATATGAATTGATACATCTTTGGCAATGACGTGGGCACTCTCTCTTTGCTCATGGTGATTTCTACCGTACCTAATACTCCGGTGGAGCAGATGGAGTATTAGGGAAGGGTAGTATCGACTTTTCACATCTAATAAAATAAATCAAAAAGCAAATTCTTCAGAACAAGCGCGCCGTCCTGTTCCAGCGCCAGCGGGTCCTCTGGGGCCGCCGCCGCCACAGTCACAGCGGCCGGCGCTGCCCTCCTCCAGCGCCGCCACTGCCCTCCCTCGCCGTCCCCCAGCGCCGCCGCTGCCCTCCGAGCAGCGCGCCTCTGCCGGAGTTCGCCGCCCGCGCCGCCGCCGCCCTCCTCCACCGTCCCCCGGCCCGCACCGCCAGCGCCTTCTTGTAGCAGCCGCCGCCCGGCTCCGGCGCCGACCGGTCGTCCAGCGGCCACCGCCTCCTCCCAGCGTCCGCCACCGGCTCCAGCACCGTCCTCCAGCGTCGCCACCGCTCTCCTCCACGCCAGCGTAGTTACCCGCGTAGCTTGCCGGCGATGCCCTCGCAGCGGCAGCCGTTGCATCTTTTTTTTCCTCTCCGAGATTTGATTTTTCAGTTGGTTTGTTTACTTTTTTACCCTTGTTTCTTGATACTCCGTCTAGATACTTCATACATCTAAGTTGGAGTATTAGGGAGTAATAGCGAATCTGAGCATGTAGATTGAAAAAATTGGCGGTTCACATTAATCTCGGAGTACCGAAGAAGAGCTCAAATAGAACATACGGAGAAGAGTAGCTCCAAGCTGAGAGAGACAGTGCATACAGTTATACCCCTATTTGTGATCCACATGCAGTTCATTAATGAAATACCGAAGATAATATTTGAGGTGGCTATGATAGGCATTAGAGGCACCGGGATTCCTCATGTAACAAAAGGTATCTTTGCACGGTAGTAGCTAGGGACCAGTCCAGCAGCATGACTGTCGTAGCCTTGTCCATCGCCGCTTTGTTAACCTCCAAACACAATACCGATAGGCATGTGTCATGACTCGTGACCTAGCCCTAGCTGGGCTTGTAGTAAACTCATTTCAATTAATGATACAAGATTTATATATAAAAATCAAATTCAGAAAATTTAAACAGAATCAGAAACTTGTGTAGTGATGAGCGGAATGAGCCCATTTCTCATCCATCTAAACATTCCTGCTGCTACTGCGTTGGAGTTACACAACCGTTCCTGATCCATCTAAAATTTCAATTATTGAATTTGCCCCATTGGGTCTATATAAGCATTGTCGCAACTGATTATACCTGTCTATAGAGGAGGCTGTTTTAATCGTCTCTCAAGTTTCTAGTACAGAGTACCGTCTTTGCTTTTACACGATGTTGTGAGCTGTACATTTGTGGGTGATATTGCAGTGCTAGGTGTGGACTGAGCATCCAGACCGCGAGCAATTATTAATCACAGGAAAAGAAACGAAGTAATGTGTCCTTGGCCTGACTAGGCTGTCTCCTTTTGCGGTTTTGCCCATAAATAGCAGACATAGTACATTTTGTTCTACCTTTTGGTGATTGATGTAATTCCTTAATGTGTAATAGTCTTGGAGATGATAGGCAGAAGAGGCATTGGGATCCCAGATGTAACTTGGTTGTAAAAGGCACCGTAGTGTCACTATTTTGACCACAACCATGACCATCTGCATTGTTCCTCTACACAACGGTCAAGATCATGTGGATCACATAGACATGGAGAACAGTCCTGGAAATGCTATGACCACCATCAACTCTGATAGGCAAATCGCGAGCTGCTAAATTGAAACTCCCAATCGAGTAGTTTGGCCTTCTAAGGCTCTACATTTTTCCTCTGCAGTTTTCCAAGAGGGCTCTTTTACACTACCCTGAAATTAATTTGGACCATCCATTTACTTTGATTTAGGGTACAGATTGGTTGATACTCCCAGGTACTTCAATTTATATATATATGGAGTATCATCTCAAAGCAATTTGGAGTATCAAGAGGACGGGGGTAAAATCGTAAGGAAGAAAACGTCGGCAAGTTCTCTTTTTTTTTTTGCTTCACGGGTTCTCAGAGGAAGACGAGACGCCGGCGGCGCACCGGAATTGGCGCCGGCTTCCACGTGCACTGCCGTGGCCCGAATTGGCATCGTCGAGGCTCCCCTCCCTACAACAGTGCGTTATTTGCGCCTGCGAACAGGCAAATTATTTTGGGGACCGAGAATCGCATAACGGCGTTGCTCCTTGAGGAAATGCGGCAGCGCCGCTGGGAGATGGAAGGATGGCAGAGGCGGTATCAACCAAGGGCGTTCTCTCCTGCTAGAGCAGGATGGAGAAGGTTTGATTCTTCTTTGTAGCTCCAACTCTACCAAAACTAGTCAAGCTAAAAGAGCTCCGCTCCGATTTGATCTGAAGGGATAAGACAAGAATCGAACCCTTGACCTTTGAATTATATCAAAAAAAATTTGAAATATATCAAATATATTGAAAACATAATAAAGTAAGACAAGAATCGAACTGATTGAAACTAGATAAGATCGAGCACGTGACGCTGATCTAATGCAAGGGCAGATCTGCACCCAGGGCAGCCTGGGTTATCGCCCTGGTCCTGTCCTAACAATCATTGGTAATTTCACTAGTAGATTGCTAAAAACACTAAGATCTAGCAATTTAGCCCTGGATATTTGTTCAGATCATTGAAAATTTAGCCCTGGTCACAAAAATATCCTGGATATTTGTTCACTACATGTATTATAGCTGCTAGCTATTTAGTTTTTTTAGCCCTATTTAAACAGTAAAAATTCAAACCAGGCCGAACTATTTGCCCAGGTTACACATATTTCAGGCCTAAACGAAAATGCCGAATTTCGGCCCATTTCAGCCGAACCCCAAAACTCTACTCTCAACTCTCAAGCGGGTACCATAGAAAAAGCTCTTCAAAAATATGTATTTCATTTACAGTACTTAGTCATACTATAAGACAATTGACATGCTGCGTGTTCCTCACTTCTAGTTACAAGTGACTCGGTAACTTTGGGAGGATATGAGGACAACCCCTATTCAATCCAGCTGATCCTTGGCTCAAACTTCATGCATTTGCTTCTAGTCTCCACCAGTTGATATTTGTACAAGTGCAAAACCTATGAAAAGCAAGGATGGAATTGCGTGTGAAAACAACGGATGAGATCTTCGTAGGCTTGGAAGGCATAGGGAACATGTAAAAAACTTCTACCTTCTGAAACACTTTGTTTCCAAGACAGCTCAGCCTTTCACAATACAGAAGCACTTCTCTTTTTTGTAACTAGAGTAATTATGGATTTATGGTAATCTGAAACAAAATCGGATCAATCCCTCTTTAGTTGTTCTTGTGTTATTCTTAACTGAAACACAGCAACCACGTTCATGCACACTGGATGGATTAATTAGCCCCTCCTCTGCATTGTATTTGATCGCTAAAATGTTGGTGTAGTAGTCAAAAGATCAGTTCCTGGTGATAATATGCATATATTGAATGGATCTAGATTTTACCGCAGTATATAGATTCTATCTCTAACATGGATAATTTTAACAGATTTTATACTATTTTAAAAAATAAAGGAAAAGATAAACATCGATTATAACAATGAGTTTACGATAGTGCTTGCAAGATGCCTGAGCTGCACTTGGGCAAAGATTGCCGGAGAGATCTCCAGTATGCTAGGTTCGATAAGATTTAAGTCAGGTCGTAACCCGATATATGTCAAAAAAAATTACATTTCGTCACAGAAATATTTTTAGACTGGATTGGCCATTTCACCACAAGGTCTTCAGAAAAATTGTGTCATTTTAACGTTTTGAAAGTTCAGGAGGTCCTGAACTATCAAACTCGCCTCTGATCTACCTCAAACACTCCAACGAAAAAAATTACTTCAGAACCTCAGTATTTACTTGTTACTATTTTGTTTCTATAAAATTCATAATGCATAGAACGAAGCTACATATGCATGTCTCGTGCGGTGAATAAACAAGCAGCCTAAGAGTTAATGTGTTGTTGGCAGTTTTCTCATATATGTGCAACAAATTTATCTGAAAATTTTACAAGACGTATGTATTTAATTCAGAATCAGGGAAGCACAAACTTGATAGGAAATAAATGACTCCACCCAGATTGCTACTCGCTCTGATCCATATAATATGTGTTTCAGATTTTGTACAAACTTAGTATAAAGTTGTACTACACTTATTATGGATCGGAGTGAGCGGTAACCAGATATATATTTCAGAAACGCATTTCAATTTTTAAATATCAAAAGTTCAGAAAAGTTAAACATCCATAGTGATGTAGGAAACACACACGTCATCCATCTACTGACTGTCTTTGGAGATTGCAGGCTATGCTTAATTAAATGGATAAAGAAATAAAGTGGGCATTCTCATTTTGCTCATAAATAGCAGGACACGAATAAGAGGAGCTCAGAGCTGAGAGAGGCAGAAAATACTCCTATCTATTCATGATCCAGACCGTTCCTTAATGTGCAATGAAGAAGTTAATCTTTCAGGTGACTAGATAGGCATAAGAGGCATCGGGATCTGTCATGTAACATGGTTGCGGGCAAGAGCATACCTAGCATGCATAGCCAGGACACATATTCCACCACAATCAAGACTGATTGCTGCAATCCATCGCCGCAAGCTAAAGAATCGCCGATGAAGTGCTCAAACAGGATCCTAGGGCTAGGATCTCGGCGAGCTCGCCCGCGGGTACCCGCCCCAAATTGAGCCAGAGCAAAAAGAAAGAGACATGCAGAATTAATGACTGGCCAACTCATTATGCGATTTGTAAAAATTTGCAGAAAGTTCTGGTTTGACTAAAAAAATGTCAATTCTAATATTACTCCAACGCCTAAGGTATCAGACTCATCAGTCACCATCATTTTACGGCCAATGGCAAGGGTGGACACGAGCCGAGTCAGAGTCGTCCTGAGCTCACCGCAGACGAGCAGAGCCGGCTGGCTGCCGCTGAGCCTGAGGTGTAATTATTTGGGCTGGGCCGCGGCAGCGGCCGCAGTGGAGAGCCTGCTGTCAAGCTGCAGAGGAAGCTGTCAAGCCTCTAATTATTTGGGCTGGGCTGCGGCTGACCGAGGGACGGAGAGGATCGGGGAGGCACTGTGAGAAAAATCCAGGCCGTCGTAGCTTGTCGAGCTGGACCGAGCCATACTTCTAAACGGGCCGGAAAAGGAGGCCCCGCTCGGGCTGATCCGCTTCGAGCTCAGGCCGAGCCCAAAAGGCAAAAGCTCAACCCAAGCGTCCAAGCTGAGCTTTCTGAACGGCCCCAACTTGCTGAACAGCACTTGCAAACTGCACTGTTCCCTCTTGCTGAATCCCCTGTTGAACCATGCCTCCCTGCTGAACAGCACGGGCCGCCTTGGAGAGTGCCATGCTGCCCAACACCACCTCGATCGAAGCCTTCTCTGTCTCCATGACAGCCTTGATGTTCTCCAGAGATGCCGAGCAGTGACGATGAACTCCATATACATAAGCTTTCAGCCTCTCGATCCGTTTGATGTAGTGCAACCTAAGTTTGTGTCAAAAGTAATCTCATCCGGTGAACTAATTTTACTGGCAGTCAGTACTTAGTACTGCATTGGCAAAATGCACCATAAGTCTTAATAGTATACAGCGTGTCAAGCTAGTCGATCTAATAGTAAGAAAATGCTTGTTTTGGTCCCATAAGCATACAGTTGAATTACCGTTGACCCTAACCAGGCCAAATCAGATTTCACCAATTTCAGTCATGTTCAATCTCTTCGATCCCCTAATTTGACCCATATTGATATGCTTTGATCAGATGTTGAACTCGTTGTGTCGATATATGCTGCGGGGGATAGGATCCTAGCTAGGATTTGCCTAACCAAACAAGCCACTATGATGATCAATAAAGTGCGATCTGCAGTCCCGACATCTCGCAAGCCCAAGTGAGATTATTTACATCTTGCTTATGTTATTTCTCCTCACGTCCCAAGACACAAAGTACCACAGAAGAGTCTCCTTCTATAATCTGGCTGATCTTTACATATCATTGAGCTCTATATTTATAACCAAAAGTATGCGTTTGTCTTCGAGCTATTACTGTCTCATAACTTCTTTATATAAGAGAGTACTATGTTATCTATACCAATATATTAAATTGGAGTTGGTGGTGATGGTACGGACGTCGCCGTACGTCCTCATCCTTTCCGCGCGATAGCTCCACCTTGCGCAGTTGCGCTCCCGCATGGAAAAAAAAAACCCGTGGCCCGACCCTCTCGCACGCGGCCCGACCAGCCCAACCCCTATCCCCTCTCCCCCTAGCACGCCGCCCCTGTCTCGGCCGATCGATCCATCCTCCCCGATCCCTCTCCCCCTCGCCCTGATTCCATGCCGCCAGGGGCCTCTCTTCTGGTCCTTCGCGCACGCCGCCTCCGTCGCCATGGCCTTCCTCTGGCTCGAGTTCTCCCAGTCGTTCCAGATGCTCGCCATCCTCGCATCCACGCAGGCCCACTCCATCGCCTTCGGGTTCCGCTTCTGGGCCGAAACGGGCCTCCCGGCCGCCATGGGCGCTGCCTAGGTCGCACTCGCCTGCTAGGTGGCGCTATAGGCTGCAACCTGTTGTGTCACACCAGCAGGCCCGGCCCTAGGGGGGTGCCAGCGGTGCCCATGCACTGGGCCCCAAAATTTGGAAGGCCCCCGACATATACAGGTCTAATATATACACTTGTTCGGTTGGGCTGGCCCAGAACAAACTCTAACTCCCGATCAGGACTCTCTGGGCCGATGGACTCCCTCGATACCTCCACGATCGCTGACTCGCGGCTCTTCCCTCGATCGATCTCTCCCCTATTCGCGTGTTCCCGTCGCCCCGAGACAGAAACCCTTCGCCTCCCCGACCGATCGTGAGCCCTCCCTAGGCAGTGTCGCCCCTGCAGACCGCTGCCCCTGCTGTGATCGTCGATCGGGGACTGCATCGCCAGGAGATAGCCAAAAAGGTGAATATCATGTTATCAATTAATCCAATCCACGCCCATGCATCCAGCCCTGAGCCCTCCCCTCTTTAATTCTTAATTTGTTTCCAATTTATGATTGTGTATTTATCTAGTATACTTAAAAGGATTATGTCGTCAAGAATTAGAAAATATCCATCCGGCAATGAGAAAAGGAAAAGAAAGAAACAAGATGAGGAGATGATAAAATCGCCGACAGAGCCCGAAATCGTGGTGAAATTACATATATACATACATTACATTAGTTATTATTATTAAATTTTATTAAGGGCCCCGACAGAGGCCGAAGTCTTGATTTCGCACCGGACCCCCGAAATCTCAGGACCGGGCCTGCACGCCAGCGTTGTCTGGCTGCAATTCGGGGAAGCCGTCGCCGGCGGATACAGTGGCATCAGGGCGTGGCCCGCGTGGGTGTTAGCCCCTTCCCCTGCCTTGCTCCCCTCCGCGGGAACCAGGCGTGAAGGCATCTCCTAATGGCGCCGCAATTGCCGCAGACACGGCCGAATCCTTCGCCGCCCCGTCGAGTTGTTGCCGTGCCACACGAGGGACGCTGCTGCCCCGTCTACTGCATCTGCTGACCTTGTGGACGGTATGTCGTACCTGCGGAAGGTGAACCTGGATGCATACGCCGGGCTTCCGGACAAGTTCTTCTCCCACTTCACCATCAGTGAGTGCCTTCCCCGTTTCTAGTCGCTGCTAGCTCCTGTTGCTTCCTCGTTGTTCTGACTTCTGAGCTGACGAAGAGGGAGGGAAGTTTGCGGATGAAGCAGGATTCTGCTGACATTAGTTTCAGCATTTGAGGGTGGTATCAGGTTAGCTGTCTCAATATCTTTTCTAATCGTGCAAGGTAGGAATTAAAAATTGTTTTAAGTTCTAAGTAGTAAATTAATACATTGTGTGCCTTTAGCCCTTTGCAGAACTTACGTCTGGACCTTGTATAGTTAGTTAGGTTCATCACATCCAAGCACGGGTAAGCATATTTTCTGACGGTGAACTCTTGCTTGTTATGCCAAGAAAGTAGCAGCAGGAACAGTAGTATAGCAGTTACGAGATCCAAGAGTGTCACTTCTGTTCATGCCATCATGCTGCATAGTTGAGTAGCGTCTTCAGGATGCCCTCTCGTGGAATTGGAACTCAGACAATCTACTGTTTACAGACAACATGTATTAGCAGTTTTTTTTTTTTTTGCTTTGTGAGTATGTGCTTATCAAATTGGAAAGTCAATCGAGTTTACCAAGTATCCTTATTGGTTGAGCACTTATTTGCAAGGAAACGCTTGGAATAAATTAGGTGCTATGCCCACAGAAGAAGCTATGGAGGAGTACATTACAATTGTTGATGAGCTATTCCCTAACTGGGCTGCTGGTTCCAGTGCAGTAAGTTTCATAAGTCCTCATTAACCATACAGGCTACCATTTACATAGGAATCCCCATCCATGCATTGGCTTATATTTCATAATCTCTCTGACATCGTTTCAGAAAAAGACCTAAGAAAAGAAGTTTTCATTCGTGTCTTCGAGTGTATCATTTTATTTTGTTATTCCGTTGCAACGCACAGGCATGCCCAGATTCCTTCCCGCCATCGGCGTCTTTCGGGTCTCCTCCATCCCTGCAGTCGCGTGCCGTTGTAACGCATGGATGTTTCTGCTAGTAACTTATAATTTATCTGATCTTCAAACATAGAGTAAATTTCACAGAACCACACTTTTTGGGGCTAGGATTTCATCGGGTCACAGTTATCGCTAATTGTCTCACAGAACCACACTTTTTGGGGCACGTCGTCTCAAAGAACCCAAATCACCCAGATTAGGCCGTTTGATGGAATTCCCGACAGGTAGGTCCAACCTTGTCAAGTGCCACGTCGGACGACCCGACCCGTTTTCTCCACGTCAGCTCACGGCCCCGTTAACCCAAGCCGTCTTCCACGCGTCCGCCGCCCTCCCCTCGCCTGCCGGCCTCCCCGCGTCTGCCGGCATCCACGCGTCCGCCGCCCTCCCCTCATCCGCCGGCCTCCCCGCGTCCTCCGCCCTCCCCTCACCCGCCGGCCTCCCCGCGTCCGCCGCTACACGCGTCCTCCGCCCTCCCCTCACCCCCCGGCCTCCCCGCGTCCGCCGGCATCCACGCGTCCTCCGCCCTCCCCTCGCCCGCCGTCCTCCCCGCGTCCGCCGCTACACGCATCCTCCGCCCTCCCCTCGCCCCCCGGCCTCCCCGCGTCCGCCGGCATCCACGCGTCCTCCGCCCTCCCCTCGCCCGCCGGCCTCCCCGCGTCCGCCGGCTGACGTGGAGAAAACAGGTCGGGTCGTCCGACGTGGCACCTGACAAGGTGGGACCTACCTGTCGGGAATTCCATCAAATGGCCTAATCTGGGTGATTTGGGTTCTTTGAAACGACGTGCCCCAAAAAGCGTGGTTCTGTGAGACAATTAGCGATAACTATGGCCCGATGAAACCCTAGCCCCAAAATGTGTGGTTCTGTGAAATTTACTGTCAAAAATATATGTGGAAAGGATTTTACTCTACGTGTTTTTGTTTTACGAAATTTTTCTCAACGTGTTCGTTCCTGTTTCCGGTATAGAAAAATCAGGGGCAACACCTGTTCTTTTTTCCATCCAACTAGACCCAATAATAACCTTTTAAATGCCACGAGACAACACACATCTCAGAGACTCAAAGCATCTGGGACTCTTCTTCTACGCGAACGGGAAACGATAATACTTTCTTCCCCAATTTGCAATCACGTCAGAAAATCGCTGGTGAATGCAGTGTTGCATGCCGCCTGCATCGTACAATTATTCGCAACTACTCCCTCTGTTTCCCGTTGTAAGACGTTTCAGCACACTAAATTAGCCTACCAGGAGTACTAATAAACACGAGAGATTCTCAGACACGGACCTAGGCGGCAAACTCCGACCCAAACCAAGGCGGCGAGTTGGCGAGGGTCAAATTTGCCCAGGCTCGCGATGCTCGGTGTGGCCTCCGCCGAGCCTACCTTCCATTTGGCCTGAGCCGAGCCTGCTCCTGTGGCGGATCCGGAGTTCCAGCGCGGAGAACCGCGGGCGCCCATCCACAGACCACAGCTCGCAGCAGCGCTTCTCGGCCTCGCTCAGCACTGTGGAGCTGCTTTCTGGCCCAAGAGGACCTTCTACGGGTACGCGCCACCGTGGACGTACAAAGCAGCTCGTGAGCCAGACCAAGACGCGCGCTCGAGCTCCAGCGGAGCCGAGCCCCGATGTCTCGCTGGCAGCATCGGACCAAGCCCAAGCACGTCGAGATCATGGTACTTATATTCCACTAACCATCAGAAACGATGTAGTTTTGTACCCAACTGTGGTCGTATATGCTGCAACGTTATAGCTTGGATCATGGTACTTATAGGCCAGAAGAATATTATCAATTGGTGACGTTCCTGCTGCACCGATCATTGAAAATGATCCTGATATCTCCCAAGCCCAAGCACGCGTCGAGATTACTAGATGGTATTTCTTGTGGGATGTCGTGAGACTTGAGTTAGCTAACAATATAATGTAGTATATATATATGATCTATCATATGGTTCATGGTTCACTCTCCTCAACCGGCCGAAGAAAGCCATGGGATCCCATATTTATAGACGATAGAGTGTTATCTTTCGAGCACTATACGTACGCACGTTACTTAATTGGACATTAATTTTATCACAAATTGAAGAGGGTCCACCTAGCGAGGCGTCAGTTGCTATGTGGCCCATATATGTGGAGTTTGATCCATATCATGGTTAATTCACTCAGCCGGCTGGAGCGGGCTCACATATTTATAGGTGAAGATAGGATCTTCGTTACGAGATCCCTCTTTGAAAGTTCACAGCATGGCGCGGTTAATTAGCTTCCAACTGTGTCAACCTGAATGAGCAATAAGCAGCAACTGTAGTACCATGGGCGGAGGACGGAAGAAAAATAAGGTGGGGAGAACTCTAAAGATTCTAAACATAATCTCTTAGTGCAATCGAAATAGAAAAATATTTAAATAGAAGTAGAATTTTGAAACACACCAATAATCAAACTTAACTTAATGCCATCTAGAAGGCCCAACCAATGGCATCGCTCTACTTTATTTCTAGAAATCCTTCTTAATTGCCAAGATTAAGACTTTTAAATATCCCTTGCTCAATGTACCACATCGTCAAAGGCCACCATCAGACATTTGTTGCGTAACTTGGTCTTCATAATCTCGATAGTTGAGAAGGCCCTTTTAATTGTTGCCCTCGCTAACAGTAAAATCAATGCCACTCATGAGGCGGTAAATTGTACAGGGAACATGATGTAACTTTCAAGTTCATTCCATCTTTTTAACACCTTACTCCGGCGGTGCGCCTTGCGTCCGCGGAGGGCACATGGAATTGTGTGTCCAACTTGGTATCCGGCCGTCTTTTTGGGTTTCCGACAAACCCCTTGGGGGTTCGGGTGGGCTTTCGTGCATGTTTGCTCGTGTGGTTTCAGGTTTGACTCTTTCGATCTATGCCTCTCATCATTAAGGATGGGTCTTCATCTATTTCTTTGGCTAGCTCTACCCGGCTCCGGTGATGGAGGGGCAAGGATGGTGGCTTGTCTTCGGCTTATCAGATCTATTGCTTGTTGCCGTCGCTAAGTGATCCAGATTACCTATTTTAAATTTTTATTACTTTTAAGGCTTCTTTGTATTGATGTTGATCATTATTAAATAGATCAGTGATCCTCTACACAAAAAGAGAGAGTAAAAAATATCAATATACTCGATAAGTAATTAACCATAGCTATATATCTAGCTAGCTAGAGAAGGGACTCCATTGCCCCTGATGGCGCACCTGCTTCACAATCAGTTTGGTGAGGCCAGAGGGGCAGCCTGCTTCCATGAGCTCCTCGAAACCATCCATCCACACGACCGCTTCCAGGTTCCCCGGACATGAGAGGAACTCCAAGCACGCATCCCTCAGCACGGGGCAACCATGCCGCTTCGCCAACGCCAGCTTGGCAGCCACGGAGCTCGTACCAATGTCACTGCACACGGCCTTCTCACACACCTCCTTCAGCTGCTCCACCCCGAACCTGTCCGCCGCCACCAGCAGCCGCTCCGCCATAACGACTCGAGCCGCCGGTCCATGTCGTGTAGCGCGACCGTGTAGATGAACTCCAGCAGCGCTCTGCACACGTCGGCGTCCATGTCATCGACGCGCATCACGGCGGTCTTCTCGGAGGTTCTCGAGAGTTCCGCCGCGAAGACGCGGGACCAGGGCGCGAGCATCCACCGGTGACCTCGATCCTCACGTCCGGCCTCCTCGCCTTCCAGATCACCCCCGCGAGCTCCCCCCTCAGCTCGAACGGCGGAGACACGCTTGCCGTCTCGGGTACTACTTCAGGACACGTGTCGCCAACACGGATCCCGAGGTCCACGGTGACGTCACAGAGGACCTTCAGGCAGCCGTCCTGACCGAGGCACGTCTTCTCGTCCTCGAGATCGTCGTCCTTGTTGACAAACTCTCTCCATCCCAGTCCTCGTCGCCCGGCTTGAACGTGCGAGCCGGCGAGGACTTGGTGAGCGAGGGCTCGCCGGTCACGCCGTCGAGGAGACTGAACTCGATCTTGGCCGTGGCGAAGTCATCTCATCTCTGCCGCCTATCTTGGCGTCGCGGACGCGGCGGAGGAAGAGGGACACGTGGCCGTGGGCTTCCCGGACGCAGCCTTTCGGGTAGAGCTCGACGCGCCAGTCATGGCCGCCCACGGTGAAGGTGCTGGATTTCACGTATTCGCCGACGGAGAGCTTCTTCTTGATCTGGGCGTAGTTCTCGATCTGGAGCAGGGTGGGATCCGGTGGCCTGCCGCGTGCCAACTGTGGAGGCCGAGAGGTGCTCCCGGCCGGCGTTCCGGAGGGCCGACAAGAGCTCCGAAATCGACATCGTTGTTGGCGATCGAGCAGCTTCAGCTTGTTGTTGGCGATCGAGGAAGAAGGCAGAGCAAGCGTGGGAAAAAGAGATCTGTTTACTTTTATTTTCATGGAAGAGAGATATGTTTACTTGTTGTCGAGGAACACGTAAACAGATTTTTGATTAGGTATGTGCAACCGTGTTGTACGTGGGTTGTTGGAAAACGTACCTGCGTGTGTTTGTTCCTGAGCCGATCCAACATTCTAAATTTATTCCTACCAATATCCACGGCAGAAATTATGAAATCGCCACAGCACAGCCCATCATCGGCCCCTTAGTTGGGCCAGACATAATTGTTTTCGGCCCGAGGAAATTTAGTGGCGCAAAAGAACATTTTATCATATAAGTATCCATAGCCCAGTCGATGTTCTGGACCAAGCCCATATTCACTTTTTTTTTTATAAATCTATCAAGCCCGTTATTATAGTAGTACTCTGTACTCCTATTTTAGGACTTAGGGCACTATCAGGCAGAACCTGGGTAATTTGATTTTTGTCCAAGGAGCCGTATTAAAGAAAAATGAATCTAATAGATAGATCGGTGCATGCATCCGCATGCTACACATCTTATTCTACCGAGTCATCGGTAGCTCTACTTTTTTTCTACATAAATCTGTAGTTGTGATAAAATTGTTGTGGGTGAAACATAAATAACGAACGCCCAAGTGAAGGAAAAATTACTAATGCATGACCAATCGTTTGTTCTTGTACACAAGGGTCGAATCAAATTGCTTTTGTAATTTGGTAGGCTGAGGCCAGTGTGCTGTTGATATGGGCACCTGTCATTGCACCGGCCTTCGGCAAAGCCCATGACACGTGGGCTGCCCAGGGTGAGCCACATTTCACGCCGTCTCCGCGGACTGTCATCTCATTCTTTGCCAAAAACCTTCACTGTGATTTGTTCAGACGGAGGTAAGGCTGCGCAATTCAGACGGAGGTAAGGCTGCGCAAAAAAAGGGCTTTGCCGACGGCTTTTGCCTTCAGGAAAGCTCCTTTGTGCCGGGGGCATAGAAGAATAAGGCGATGGAAGGAACACATAGTGGGTGTCGAGAGGCGTTTCAAGATTGAGAAAAAGGGCCTCAGTGAATCGAAATCTGGCCAAATGTTCTCTAATACACCCTGTAGGTGAAGTTTGGTGACATGCATGCTCTAAGACGTCATGTGTTTGGAACTTGGCAAAATAATTAAGCAAGCTAGGTTTAATATTTCATCAAAAATTCAGTTCGGTAAAAAAAATCCAGTCCGACTACAATTTGAGCCTAGCACAAAATAGTTTACGTAAGCTACTCTATTCGCAAATACAGTATGTTAGTTTTTTTTTTAATGAGAATCAAGTACTACTTCCAATCCTAAATTGTTATCGTTGTTTTTGTACAAATTTGAACTAAAACAACGACAAAATAATTAAGGATCGGAGGGAGTAGTAATTAACTTGTGTTGGATAAATTTATGTTCTGGTATACAATTTAACAAATTTCAGTGGAATTAAAGCAGAAATCCAAAATAGTTTCTAAATTTTTTTTTGGTCATTTTGGTGTGTCGGAATTAATTAATTTTATCCAAAATGAAATTAAACATTGATCATAAGCACTCTTAATATATATTATTAGAATTGTGTTGCAAAATATATCGAATTATAACTGCTAAGCTAGGACAATAATAACCAGACTTAATAGCTATATTATTAGAAATGTGTTGCAAAATATATCGAATTATAACTGCTAAGCTAGGAAAATAACCAGACTTAATAGTAGAAGATTTCAGCGGCTAGCTAGAATTGGAGAAAATTAACTATGAAGCTGCATGTATGCATGTTTCCTTCCTTTTCCTTGGATCAGGGCATCAGTTTCACCATGACATCCATCAGAGAGGAGGGGCTGCTTGTCTTGAACTGCTCAAAGCCATCAGTTTCCATAAGTGCTTTCAGGTTACCAGGAACCGAGAGGAACTGGATGCATGCCTCCCTGAGCAGCGGGCATCGATGCCGTTCGGCGAAAGCTAGGGTGGCACCCACAGAGCCCATGTCGATGCGCTTGCACAACTCCTTTTCGCAGATCTGCTTCAACTTCTCCAGATTATGCCTGTCGGTTACGACAAGCAGCCGCTCCGCCATCCTCGAAGCCTCAAGCTCTTCCGTCGCCGGCGGTGAGCCTGTGTACATAAACTTCAGCAGAGCCTTGCACACATCGGCGTCCATGTCGTCGATGCGTAGCTCGCCGCCGGTACCGGAGGCGATGAGCTCCTTAAAGACCGGGGATCGTTCGAGAGCCCACCGGTGCGCTGCGAACGTCTCACCACCGATCTCGATCGTCACGTCCGCTTCATGCTTGTTCCAGATGGTTCCGGCCTCTTCCCCGCTCACGTCGAACGGCGGTGGTGCCGTCACAGGTGCCGGAGCAACCTCGACGTAGTCCTCAGATTTCAACCCAAGGTCGATGGTGACGTCGCACAGGACATTGAGACAGTCGTCCTTGAGATGCTTTTCTTCGTCTAGTTCTTCCAGTTTCACGAAGTCATCCCAACCCCAACCGGATGGGACAGTGTACCGCAGATAGCGGTGTTGCTCTACGTTGCGTGTTCGCCATGGTTTCCCGGCCTGGTCGAGAAGACTAAACTCGAACTTTGCCGTCGCGTCGCCCGTTTGGGCGAGGCTGGCGTGACACAGGTAGAGCGAGATAGAGCCCTTGACCTTTTCCTTGATGCCGTTTGGGTAGAGCTCGATCTGCCAGTCGTGGCCGCCGACGGCGAACTTGCTTGACGTGATGGACTTGCCATTGGGCGTCATGTCCCTGACCTGCTGCTTGTAGCCCTCGATCCGGAGCAGGTGGGATCCGGTCGCTTGCCTCCTGGTGATGGTTGAGGCGGTGAGCTGCCGCCGGCCGGCGCTCCGGAGAGCGGACATGAAGGCAGACATCGACATGATGAGATCCGATTAGGACTTCGCCGCCGCGGCTTGCAGATATGTATGTTTATGTGCGGCAAATTGATGTGGGGGACGTTATTGTTTCAACCTCTTGGCGTATTGTGTAGAGATAGAGATGGTGTTAACAAATCAGAGATCGTGTTAATAGGATTTTTGGGCAGGTCCACCGTCCACCGTTGGGTCGTTGCATATCGGGCCGCGTAGGATTTTTTGCCGTGTTAATATGCAAGTTGGGAACCGAGATGCGAAGTACCAACAGATCAGATATCGTAGAATCTCTAGCTCCATGTCCGGTACGTGTAGTACAAAGCCAAATATGATGTCACCACGTGACTTCCGTTACAAATTAATTAATTAAGAGTCAAGTCTATTTTTAACCCTTGCGTCCTAGAGTATATAACTTGTTTGATTTGAACCTTAAACTTATAATCCCTGAAGTTGGTACCCTCATTTGTTGATCCCGATCAATTTAGACCAGGGTCACATGTTGTCCCTGATACTCTCACTAACATCCTGGGCTACGTGTAAGGTTCGTCCCCTATCCTCCATTCCGAATATTTCTCTCTGTATTCTCCATGCTCGATGGAAGACAAAATTACTTCAGAGTATTGCACCGCAGCCTCAAATTTATTACTGTTGTTTACTCGCCTGGCTGCTGCATGCGTCGGACGAATCGCTGCTCCGTCGCGTGCCACGAACTGGTGTAGAACTTGACAGCCGCTCCATGGCAATTTAAATTTGCGATTGACCTTGCCAGTGTTCCCGCAGTGAGTTGTTGACCTCGCCTTCGATACGCCACGATCCCACACAACCCAACCACGGCATCGACCGCCACCAGGCCAGGATGCGGCCACGAGGAGTTCATCGCCAAGGAGGAGCTGAAGAGGATCGAGGGGCTGGTGATCGAAGACCGCGTCACCTTGCGGTGTGACGTGGGGTTCACGGAGGTGGAGACGAGGTCGATTAGAGAGCCAGAGTATTGGGAGACCGGCGGTGAGTGCGAGCCGGAGGAGGATGATGACGATGAGGATCAGGATCAGGATCCGGATGTTCTGGGTCCGGGCCGACGGCGTGTAGTTCGTCGGAAGATCGATGATGTGGAGTACGTCAAGTGGTGCTTGGCCCAAGACCACGCTGGGACTCGGACCCGACGTTAGTTTGGCTAGTGCAGAAAATAATTGAGGTCAAAATTAGGTCATTGTTCTTCACTCACATTTTTTTGCGAGATTTTTACTCATATTGATCGTAGTCAAATTGTTCAATAAATATTTGTTTTTCCCTGCGCCATGGTTAAGGTCTTTACTGTTATTATGAACTTCATTCCGTTCCTAAATACTTCCTCTAATTCTAAATTCTTGACTCAAATTTATTTAAATATGGATGTATCTATTCTTAAAAAATATCTAGATACATGTAATATTTCAACAACAATTTAGGATCGGAGGGAGTAGTAGTAAAAGTTTTAGCTTTTGTACCGAGTCAAAAATCTAAAGTCTGAGAAGTTTGTAGCAAAAATCTACATGCATCTACAACTCTAAATTAGTTTTATCAAATCAATTATGATACAGTTTTTCTATTAACAAGTTGCCTGATTTTTAGTTAGAGATCAGTTCTCTCTAAACTCAGTTACTGTAGTTTTGTGCCTGAAAGTGTAGTCACCGAGACATACCAAGCCGGATAAACTTTTGATTCACTCGACACGATGGACTCAATAATGAAAGCAGATCGTGGATCAGGTGTGTTGTTTGAGAGTTAAAACATTTTGAATTGTAAAAGGTGTGGCTATATACCAGTCGCCTGATTTTTTTAAGAGAAAACTTAAATCTCAGTTATTGCTTTAGACCCATTGGATTAAGACCTGAGTGTCATCCTAAATATCGGTAAAATATCTCGAAACAAATCAAGCATGCCGACTTCTTTCTAACTAAAATTCAGACAAGACATTTCTCTTTTGAAGCATAGATTTAAACCACCTTGGCTCAGTTCTTTTGATAGTTGGCTAGCTGACTTACCTTAGCTTTTGTTTTATCCTTGTGTAAATACCTGACCCTGTACATATCTTTTTATATATCAATATACAAGTGCTGTCGGGGACTCCCCTACAATTTTCGGTCAAAAAACTAAAATTCAGACGACTTCTCAGTAACGAACTCATTTTCAAAACATGGTTTTAAATAGCGGGTTAAGCCATTTAGCGCCAGCACTTGCTACAGAAGCTACAGGTGCTATAGCGACGCTAAGCCATTTACCGGATTTTTAAAATCATAAATAAATGTCAAAAAGTGAGGCATCATATGATCAGATTTTAAACCATCTATAGATCATATCACTAAATAACACCATTAGTTCATTACATTACTCTTTATGAATAGTACGGTAAGTACAAAACCAAGGTCCAGTAGGTTCTGAATGGATTGAAAGTTGTCCAAACTCCAAAGTTTCCAACAACATTATAACTGCCCTACTGCGGCAAGCTGAAATAAAGGCATGGAACGTTGCGTCATTTGACTTGCACAATTAAAACTATTTTTGATAAAATATATTGTAGTGATACGACTCTCTCAAATTAAGGTAGGCGAAGTTGGAGAGACATGACATGATGCATTTGGAAGGAAGGCAGTATATCATAATAAGACTAGTTTAATATTAACTCTTTTTTTAGGATAGCTTAATATGATAAAAAAAACTGGACGTGCCTATATCTCAGGCATCTAATTTTTAAGAAAAATGCTTAACTCTCAGTCAACACAGAAGCATTGGATTAAGATTATAGTGACATTCCACTCGCTAATTCCCAAATGCTACGTACCGTTCGATTCAGATCGAATCCAGCGGTCAAATGCGTACTGATTTTTAATTAAAAACATGTGACTTCTCAATAGCAAAACCGTATTAGAACTGTGCTACAAAATATGGAGAATAGCTAAACTAGCAATAGCCAGACTTAAAACTAACTATGAAGCTTGTACGTGCATGCATCCATGTTGCCTTTTCAGTCGATCACGGCATCTTCTTGACTATGAGTTCCATCAGAGAAGAGGGGCAACCTGTCTTGAGCTGCTCAAATCCATCGGTTTCCATGACTGCCTTGAGGTTACCAGGAGCGGAGAGGAACCGGAAGCCCGCGTCCTTGAGCAGGGAGCAACCATGACGCTCAGCCAACGCTAGGACTGCAGCCACGGAGCTGAGGTCGATGTTCCTGCACAAAGCCTCCTCACAGATCAGCTTCAGCTTCTCCAGCTTATGCCTGTCGGCGGCGACAAGCAGCCGCTCCGCCATCGTCGATGCCTGAAGCTGTTCCGTCGCCGGCAGTGAGCCGGTCTACATAAATTGCAGCAGAGCCTTGCACACGTCAGCGTCCATTTCGTCGATCCGTAGCTCGCCGGTACCGGTGGCGATTAGCTCCTTGAAGACCGGGGATCGTTCGAGAGCCCACCGGTGCCCCGCGAACGTCTCCTCGCCGACCTGGACCTTCAGATCCGCTTCATGCTTGTTCCAGATGGTTCGGGCGTCTTCGCCGCTCACGTCGAAAGGTGGTGGTGCCGTCACAGTGCCGGAGAAACCTCGATGTAGTCCTCAGATTTCAACCCATGGTCGACTGTGACCTCGACCAGGACGTTGAGACAGTCATCCTTGAGATGCTTTTCTTCGTCTAGATCTTCAATCTTCAAGAAGTCCTCGAAACCCCAATTGGGTGAAGAGTCAGACCACTGAAAGTGGTGCTGTGTTACGTTGATGATGTGCCATGGTTTCCCAGCCTGGTCGAGTAGACTAAACGTGAACTTTGCCTTGGCGTCGCCCGTTTCGGGGGTGCGGCGGGCGTGGTGTAGGTAGAGCGAGATAGAGCCCTTGACCTTTTCCCTGAGGCCGTTTGGGTAGAGCTTGAGTTGCCATTGGTGGCCGCCGACGGCGAACGTGCTTGAAGTGATGTACTTGCCGTTGGGCGCCATGTCCCTGACGTGCTCCTTGAAGCCCTCGACCCGGAGCAGGTGGGATCCGGTCGCTTGCCTCCTGGCGACGGTCGAGGCGGTGAGCTGCTGCCGGCCGGCGCTACGAAGAGCGGACATGAACGCCGACATCGGCATGATGAGATCCAATCAGAGGAGACGACCCCGCGCACGGCTCTTGCAGATTGGTGCTGGCATGTTTATGTGTTTATATGGAAATTTTAATTTCGACGTCGCTGGTATGAGCACTTCGTGCACAGACAGAGTTCGTGTTAATTAATATGGCAAGTTGCAGTTGGGAACCGATCGAGATATCGAAGTACACAACAGATCAGATATCGTAGAATCTCCATGTCTGGAACGTCTAGTAGTGTACAAGCCAAATATGGACATGTCATGACGTCACTTGTGCTATCTTTATCTTTACTGCTCCCTCTTTCCCAATTTAAATGACGTTTTAGATAAATATCGAATACCAAGGCAGCAACCGAAAAGATCTCTTAATGAATTGCTGCGTGCTTCAGCAGTTAATTTTTGAGGTAATAACAACGGAGGTACAAGAACTTGTATTGTGCGATCAGTTTAGTACAACAAGTTGCAACGTTGGGCCAAGTGGTACAATAACTTACTTGCAGGTGCACGTTTGGTACGTGTCATGACGTGACTTGTGCTACAATTATAATATTTAACAGATCGACATGCTTTGTAGAACTACATATGAGTACATTTTTTATAATGGTTCATTGTATACGATAAAAAAGTTTATGTTTGCCCCACAAGTATTGGAATTTGGTTATAGATTTATCTCTACGCTTTGAAACCAGATAAATTTTGAAGTTATCTGCTCAAGCCGCCTAGCTATCGTCCCCTAGAAACCTATCTAGGGTTTCAACTCCGACGTCACCCCTGCTCCTCGAGTACAATGCCTATATTCTTCTACCACACCGGCTCTGCCCGGTGGGGTTTTGTAAGAAGGCTTCAATCCGTGGGGTTTTGTAAGAAGCCTTCAATCTACCTGTACTGTCGGGTGGTGTTTTTTTAAGAGTAAATTTCAAAAAACCACACCTTTTGAGGCTAGATTTTAATTCCGACACAACTCTAAGGGTTTGTAACAATTAGTCACAACTTCAGGGCTAATGATTTAAAAAAAAACCAAATCTACCATATTAGCGAGTTTGATAGCAAAACCGACAAGAAGGGCCCACATCATGTGTACGGCCACATGTAAGTCCTACGTGGCAAACTTTGACGAATCCATTTATCCATCTAGTCCCCCAGGTCTTCTGACATTTATCATATCTGGATCCGACGGTCCAGATCGGTCGACTAATATTTAAGCTGTCGGGGGATGACCCTGGGTAGTGTCATGGCGACACAACTCCAGCCGAGATGACGGAGGCAAAGCCGGCATAGTTACGTATGACGGCATCGTAAGGTTCAACTAACACTAAGCCGACATCCTGGGTGTATGCCGGCGGGGCTATCTTGTCTTATGAGTTTGCAGGATTTGGACGAACACATTGGTCTCAGCGACAGCCGAGATCCCTCAACGGTCTTATCCTGACCATGCGGTGCAAAGTAAAGCAGCGCCATCAGCATTCCAGGAAAAGCAGTCAGCGCCTGCATGCCAGTGTCAGGTGACCAGGCTAGAGAAGCATCGAAAGGGAATCTATGACGGAAGCCGGTAGAGGATAGCTGTACCCGTTGCAGGCTGGCAGGGAAAAGTAAAGTTGTCTTGTCCCCTGCGGCACTGCCTGGAGGGAACCAAGCCGCGTGCCAGGCGGGGCCTAAGGAAGATGACGTTAGACTCGGCCCGCATGTCAGTGTGACTTGCCTGGCCTATAAATAGAACCTCATCGCTCGGTAGAAAGGGAGGACACGGAAGAGAGAGTGAGAGCACTTAGGCATCTAGGGTTTCCCCTTCTTCTTCTTCTTCTTCTTCCTCAAGGATACAGCTCAAGGAGCACCATTGTAGAGCTTGCCTATCTTGGCTAATACAAAAAAGCAGGAGTAGAAGTCTTACCTCGGCAAGAGGGGTCCGAACCTGAATAAATCTGTGTGAGTTTGAGTAACTTGTGCATGTTTCTCTTCACGTCCTCCCTCCTCGGGTTCCTCCTTCGTCCATCGGCCCCAAGTTAAGCCATCCTATGGCATCTGCCGTGACACCACCACGACAGTTGGCGCCCACCGTGGGGCCAGCAGCGGTGCTGGCTGGAGTTTTCATCCGGACGGGAAGCTTCCTCATCACCGGAGAGCGCGTGGTCTCCGGTTTGGTCCAGAGATTCGGCTCTCTGGGCTTCATCGACAACAACGCGGGCTGCTTCAACGGCGCACCGCTTCCTTGCGCAGGCCGCTTCATCAACTTCGGCATGCATGAGGTTTATGTTGCTACTGACAGTCCCTGCAGGTATCCGGAGCAGGTGGTGATGGCCGAAGATCCCCCCGCCATCTGCATGGTTCGCGGCCGGCATGTCGACTGCTCCGCTGACCATGTGGAGGTTATGGTGACGGCTCATGGCGCAGATGCGGGAAGGGACGCTGCAGGAAGTGGCGCGGTCCCAACCAAGTCCGGCAGAATGGCGAAGCTCCCTCTGGAGAAGCCGGAGAACATTGCCGCTCAAGCCGGCACATCGGCTCTGCCGCCAAAGCCAACCCAGATTCGGGCCTCCATCGAGCGGCTGACCGCACCGGTGGCGTCGAATGCTAACCTGGCCCAGCTGCAGGCGGAGTTGGAGGTGGAGAGATAGAAGCTGCTGAAGGAGGCTGTTGATGTCGCCAACGCCCGGCAACAGCTCGACATCTCGCTCCGTGAGTATAACAAAGCTCATGGTCTCAGTTCTACTGCGTTTACTAACCCTAGCAGAGTTGGGGAGGTGCATAACCGTGGCAAGAACTTGAATGTCAAGATGACAAGAGATGGCAGGGGTGTGCTAGCTGTGTCGGCAAGTTTTGCCTTGGCACTAAAGCCGAAATACAATACCCCTGTCAAAAATCTCAAGGCTGCCGAGGCTGCGGCTGAGGAGTTGCCGAATCTTACGGGAGAGGCATTCCGGCAGCAGCAGTTGCGCGTAAAAGAACTGCTACAAACAGCTAATGAGCAGAATGAGGCATACATGGGAATGCACGGTAAACCCGGTGCATCACAGGTCATTCATTCGGCTGCAGATGCCGGTGGCCGGGTTGACAAGCAAGCGTCCTCACTTGGTGGCAAACGGGACAAAAGCGTTAACTCTGGCCGGCATAAGCAGTTGGAACGCAATGACCCGGCCCTGGCCGAGAAACAAATAGTCAGAAGGGTTGACGACGGTCAAAGTGGTCTGCGTCCCGGCGGCAACCGCCGAGATCAGCAGGAGCGTTACTCGTTTGACCATGGGCACCGATCTCGGGGTCCGGCGCCCAATACTGGTGCGGGACAGCAGGGTGTCGGGCGCAACCCCCTGTATTGAGGTGAAGATCACCGTTATGACCGTTATGATGACGGATATTCGGCCATGGCTGACGAGGGTTATATCAGGCAAGAGTGTGACAATCTCGGCCCGCTCGGAGGCCGAATTGGGAATAGGCAGGTATCGCCCGATGCTCGACATCGGCTTGACAGAATTTATCTGTCCGAGCTTCTGGAGGAGCAAGGCCCTCCAGGACCGTGTTGCTTCGTGCATCGGATCATGAGGGAGAGACCAGCCCCGGGTTTTCAGCTGCCCAGGGGTACAAGAACGTATGACGGCAGTACTAAGCTAGATTGGCTGGAAAACTATGTCACAGTAGTAAGTGTGGCAGGCGGCAACCACAGATGGCCAGTACGTTATGTACCCCAGATGCTCGTGGGACCGGCAAGGATATGGTTGAATAACTTGCCGGAAAGCAGCATCAATTGCTAAATAGACTTTGAGTAAGCCTTTGTCAGCAATTTCACTAGCACTTACAAGAGGCCAAATCGTCCTCAGCAGTTGTCCCACATGTGCAAGCAAAGAGACAACGAGACTGACCGGGATTACCTAACAAGGTGGAACAATCTCCGCAATTCATGTGAAGGGATAGTGGAATCGCAGGCCATAGCATGGTTTGCTCAAGGATGTCGGCATGGCAGCATGCTGTGGCAGAAGCTGCAAAGAGAGATGCCGGGCACTCTGTCTGAAATGATCAGGATCCCCGACATGTACGCGCTTGGCGATCCGACTCAGCCATCACTGATGCCGGCAGAACCACAAAGGGAGCAGCCGACATACAATCCAGCTAGAGCATTCCGGAGGAATGATCATCAAGATCATCGCAACAAGAGAAGGGATGACAGGCCGGATTACCGGTATGGGCCAGCCCATGTCGCTGCAATTCAGGACCAGCCTGACGCCGGGTCTAGCCAGCGCCAGAAAACAGGAAATCAACAGTGGGTCAAGAAGGGAGAACAAAAGAAGCCCTGGCAAGATAAGCCCAACAAGCTGGCGAACCACATAACGCGGCAATGCAGCTAGATGCAACGAGCCGAGAAGGGCGTGGCAAGCCGGTTACCCCCATCTCCACCCCTCACAGGCGCGAACGTACAGATCCAAGGACCCCCTCAGGCAAACAATGCAGTCAACCAGGTGGAGGAACAAGAAATCCCAGGGTATGCCGGGCAAAACGAGTACAAGGAGCATCACCAGAGCTACATGATTTTCATCACCGAGCCCACTGACAAGCAAAGTCAGTGCAGGCGAGAGATGGAGGTCAATGCTGTTATGCCAGAAGTTCCAAAATTCATGTATTGGTCGGAGCAGGAGATAAATTGGAACCGGGCAGACCATCCCAAGGTTATGCCCAACCCTGGTGGATATGGCCTAGTGGTCGACCCGACACTCATTGGCCCCGACATTAATGTCAAGTTCACTCAGGTTCTTATTGATAATGGGAACAGCATAAACATCCTGTACCGGGACACGCTGCTTAAGCTCGACATTACAGATAACATGCTTGAGCCTAGCCGGACTACCTTTTACGGTATTGTGCTGGGAGTATCTTGTGCTCCGGTAGGCAAGATTCGAGTGGACGTCTTATTCGGCACTAGGGAGAACTGACGGACTGAGAACCTAGTGTTCGAGGTGGTGGACCTCAGCAGTCCGTACCACGCGCTGCTTGGCAAACCGGCACTCGCCAAGTTCATGGCAACTACTCACATCGGCTATCTCAAGATGAAGATGCCGGGACCAAATGATACCATAACCATCACTGGCAACCACAAGCGTTCAATCGAATGCGCGGCGGCAGGGTCAGCTTTGACAGAGTTGCTAGTCATTGCTGGCGAGAAAAAGAAGTTACAAGAAGCTGTTGCGATGGCTCAGGCCGCACAGATTGGTTTGCCGGCTATGACAAATCCTCATGGAAGTGTGACTTTCCAAGCAGCCAAGGAGACGAAGAAGATTCAGATCAACAGCGAGTTCCCAGACCGCTCCGTCATCATTGGTGCCGGACTGGACGAGAAATAGGAAGGCGAGCTCACCAGCTTCCTCCGTGAGCATCGGGACATCTTTGCATGGTCGAATCAAGACCTGCCGGGTGTGCCGAGGGAGCTGGCTGAGCACTCATTGCATGTCAGACCAGACGCGAGACCGGTGAAGTAGCCCCTTCGATGCTTCGCCGACGACAGAAGGAAAGTCATCTCAGAGGAAATATCCCGGCTTCTAGCTGCCGGCTTCATCATGGAAGTGTTGCATCCCACTGGCTGGCAAACCCGGTCATGGTCGAGAAGAAGAAAGACGACCCAGCTGCTGCCAAGGTGTGGCGCATGTGTATCGATTACACCAGCCTCAACAAGGCATGTCCCAAAGATCCTTTTCTCTTACCTCGGATCGATCAAGTGATCGACTCCACTGCCGGGTGTGAATTGTTGTCTTTTGTGGATGCGTACTCTGGTTTTCATCAGATACCACTGAACCCTAATGATCAAATAAAAACATCATTTATCACCCGTTCGGGGCTTATTGTTATCGCACTATGCCGTTTGGTTTGAGAAATGCAGGGGCTACCTATGAAAGGTGCATGCAGAAATGCTTGCACGATCAACTCGGCAAAAATGTGCAGGTATATGTCGACGATGTCGTCATAAAAAACAAGGAAAGTGCTACGCTCCTGGAGGATATCCGGGAAACATTCACGAATCTAAGGAGATTCCGAATGAAACTGAACCCGGCCAAGTGCACATTCGGTGTGCCGACAGGAAAGTAGCTCGGTTACTTAGTGTCGAGCCGAGGTATAGAAACGAACAATGTGAAAATTGCTGCTATAGAAAGAATGAAACTGCCAAAGTGCCTCAAAGATGTGCAGAAATTCACCGGGTGCCGAGCGTCGCTGAGTCGTTTCGTTAGTTGGCTGGGTGAAAAGGCTATGCCCTTATACCAGCTGATGAAGAAAACCGACAAATTTGTGTGGACGCCACAGGCTTCTTGTACTTTGCAAGCAAAGTCTTGAAGGTAGCGGTCCGTTTGTTCATGCAGGACTGCAAAGCAATGATTCGCTGGTCAGTTTGGTACGCTAAGGGGGTTGGCATTTACAAGTTTCAGGCCGACTATTCCAAACCCGGCCTGAATATCGGGGAATAAGGGTTTGAAGGTTCTAAAGATTCAGGCCGATTATTCTAAACCCGGCCCGAATTTCGGGGAATAAGTGTTTGACATTTCTAAGTGTTGCAGAGTGTTTGAATTTTTTACGGAATAAGCTTCAGGCCAACTAATTCTTACTTGTCCTAAACCTCGGGGACTAGGAATATGGGAACTATACCGGAATTGAAAGAAAAATATTTTAAGGAATTCTTCATACCTTGGCAGATCGGCTGGCCTCAAACAAGGCCACCCTCGCTTGGTACATCCGGGAGGACACTGATTCTGGAGTTGCTGCGGGTGGAGGTCCCACCAGCGGGCTTTGCCGAGCTGCCTGGAGGGTCCTGGGGGTCGTCTCATAACTGTCGGCGCTGTTCCAGTCCGTTACGAACTAGCCCAGCGACCCCCAGCTGTGCCCGCTGGTCGTCCAAAGGGGAACCCCTTGATGTCTGCCAGAAGGCTGCGGGCCAGTTGAACCCGGAGCCGCCGATCCTGCTGCGGCAGCGAGGCCTTTAGCCTTCTTAGCCCGTGCGGCAGCGGGTTGGGTGTCCTGCGGCCGCGATGGAGACGGAGGCGGCGTTGGAGTTGGCTGCGGCCCTTGAGGTCCTTGAGGACCTACCGCCGGCTGTTGCGGCATCTCCGAGGCTGGCGGCTCCTCGGCTAAGGGCTGGATGAACGCGCCAACCCGGAGTCCCGGAATGAATTGATGTCGGCTAGGAGAACCTGGGGTTGTCTCGACATCCTTCTCGACTGAATCCAAGTAAGAGTCAGTGGTCTGTCTATGGGAAACTGTCGCAACCCAACATCCTTCTATGCTGGACTACAACAGCTTCGGGGACTAGTGTCGGGAGGATGACCCCGGATAGGATCATGGCGACACGACTCCAGCCGAGATGATGGAGGCAAAGCCGGCATAGTTACGTATGCCGGCATCATAAGGTTAAACTAACACTAAGCCGGCATCCCAGGTGTATGCCGGCGGGCCTATCTTGTCTTATGAGTTTGCAGGATAAGGAGAAACACATTGGTCTCGGCGACAGCCGAGATCCCTCAATGGTGTTATCCTGACCACGCGGTACAAAGTGAAGCAGCGCCATCATCATTTCAGAAAAAGCAGTCAGCGCCTGCGTACAGGTGTCAGGTGACCATGCTAGAGAAGGGGGAGAAAATTTAATGGTCCGTTACTTCAGCCGATACCAGAAGAAGGGGGAGAAAATTTCACCCATCGTGACGACTGCTCCAACGACCGTTTCTTCGATCTCTTACGAAGACTAGTACTCGAGCAAGAGATTCCGAGGGCTGATTGCTTTTCTCGGTAACGGACCAAGCTCCAACATGTTATTAATCGATACTTTCGTCTTGGTATGTGCGAGGTAGTCGTTACTCTTCTCAGATACCGTTTCTTGCTTTCTTATTCCAATTTTCTCTCCACGTCAAACTAATGGTGAGACTAAATTTCAGAGAACAATATTTTTTGTGCCAGTTGTCTCGCAAAACCACGGTTGTTAATAATCTTACAAAACCACAACTTTTGAGGCAGCTGGTCTCAGAAAATCCTAATTTCGATAATTAAGCTGGTTGATGATGTTTCCGACAACGGAAGGCCACCAATCAGATGCACGTCATCTTTCTTTGGTCTAATGACAGCTAGTGATGTATTCGGTCAGGTAGAAACTGACGTGACATCAAAAACAGACGTCGAAAACGGGTCAGAGAAAATGACGTGACATTTGACTGGTGGCCCCGGGTTATCGAAAAACGTCATCAACCAGCTTAATATTGAGATTAGGCTTTTCTGAAACCAGCTGCCCCAAAAATTGTGGTTTTGTGAGACTTTACAAACAATCGTGATTTTGTGAGACAGCTGTCACAAAAACTGTGTTTCCGTGAAATTTACTCTAATGCCGAGGTGTCATGTTTTAGTACCTGGCTACATGGACTGTTGGAGATGTCCTAATAATTATTGGATCTCCGTCCAGAAATAATCAAAGATTCAGATCATAAAAATAACCGAGTATACTAATAATTCCTAGTAGTTTTTCTCGAGTGATGGTCCCGGTGGACAAATTTTACCAGGGATTGGTGCCCAAGAAAGAAAAGTATCGTACTCCAAACTTTCCTCCGTGTAAACCATCCAGGAAAAGTGGGATGCGCACAGTTGGAGCCTTGCGAGAGAAGTTGCAGGATTATGACAATTACGAGCGGGTTCCACCTGCTGCGCATCGACGGGCACTCGCAGACCAAGAACATTCCCCCGGGCCAGAAGCTCTCCTCCCAGGGCTTCGCCATCGGCGGCCACAGCTGGCGCCTCGACTACTACCCCACGGGCCTTGCCACGGCGCCGAACCCCGGCTCGGCCGTCTCCGTGTACCTGCAGCTGATGACCCACAACGTGAAGAAGCTGCTCCAGGCGCGGTACAGCTTCAGCATCCTCGACCAGTCCGGTGCCACCGCCTACGAGCTCCCCGCTTCCACCGGCACCTTCGCCGGCGTCCCCTTAATTATTACACAACCACCACCACGCCAACGCCAACAAACATGTCGAGGATGACGGTCCGGGGTGCGGGCACGAGGAGTTCATCACGAGGGAGTAGCTGGAGCGGCGCGAGGGCCTGGTCCGGGACGACGCCCTCGTGCTCCGCTGCGACGTGCAGGGCGTCACGGAGATCGCCACCGGCTTGCTCGCGCACGACGACCTCCATGGGTTCGGTTACGGGAGCGACGACGACACGGATGACGAGGATGAGCAGTACCCCACGTTTGGGGCTCCTCGGCACCGGCGGCGGCGAAGGCAGCACCGGAGGCCCGATGACAGGGAGTACGTCAAGTGGTGCATGGCGCAGCGGCCTGCTGAACCACCGCGCCGCCGTCATTAGCCATCGACGATCATAACGGACCGATCCACCAACTACGTATGTGCGATCGCTCATTGGATTCCCTTAATAATCGGAACACAAAATGTTTCCATTTTTTTCTCAAGCTTATATGTATGAGCCGAGGCTCCGATCTAATGCAAGGAAAATAAATATATTTTTATAAAGAATTTATATTTATTTAGATCGTTCATTCATGATTTCTGAGTTTCTTTTACTTATTCAGGTCTTGAACACCCATTTTTTTATTGATTTGTTTTTCTGATTGATGTACTACTCGTCTCGGCCATGCCGTCAGGCCAGCCTCTTGGCTGCCGCATCAACATCGAAATTTATCTCTTTTTTTTCGATAAAGGTTCATCCGAAGTACAAACAACCACAAACGTAATAAAAATTAGTCCCTCGATCCTAAATTCACTCAAATTTGCTGAAATATGGATGTATCTATTCTTAAAAAACATCTAGATACATCGCCTAGGATTTAATCTTGCGTGCAAGGAATAAAAATTCAAAAACTTCTTACAACTTGGATTTGTTGATGTACATTTATCTATACCAATATATTAAATTGGAGTTGATGGTGATGGTATGGACGTCGCGGTACGTCATTTCACCGAAATTACAAATCTGCCACCGCTGTCCCCATGTGTCTTTTAATCCCTGCTCTCGCAGCCCTCAAGCGCAGAAAATACACATACCGCAAAAAAAAAAAACCAAGAGAGCGTTCCTCCTCCTCTCCTACGAATCTCACCCTCACCCCCTGCCCGATCCGGATCTTGCCAGCGCCCACTGCCGCTCTTGGTCGCCTCCACCAGCTCGTGCGTGTTGGCAGCGGACCCGCGGCTCCTTCGCGTGGTCCGACCGCCGCCTCCACCGGCTCTTGCACGCCGGTGGCTCCTCGCGGGACTTGGACGGCAATGGGATGAGCCTGAGGCCGGAATGGCGATGGCCTCGCACAAGGCAGCAAGGACTAGTGGCGCACAGCGACCAGTTGCCGGACGCGATGTGGGGCGGCACGGGGGCGCGGCAAACGGGCGGACAAGGCTGCGAGAGGGCGCAGGCGGGCGGCGCACAGGCGTACCGGGCGGCAAGTGGGAGCAGACGGCGCGCGGGAGTGGACGGGCGGTAGGAATCTACGGGCGGAGGCAGTGCGCACAAACGGGCGGCCATGCATGGCGGCGTGATGTTCGGTGGCGGGATGAATCGGCACGGGGAGAGGAGAAGTTTGCACTCATGGTGGATGGAGAGGATAGTCAGAAGAAGAACGAGAAATTTGGAGAAGATATTTGAGAAATAAAATACAAAGTAGGAGTAATAGGAGAGGAGAGCAAGGAGAAATATAAAAATAAGACATGTGAAAAAAAGAAAGAGACCAGAATATACCCCACGAAAATAAACATATCATAATCGCTATATACATATGTGCTCATGAAACACAACATTATTTAATTTAACGTTTTGATACAATTTTCCGGTAGCAACGCACGGGTACTTTTGATAGTCTAGATAAAATCCGGGAGTCAGAGTTCGTTACAGTTCGAAAATCCCAAATGCTCATGCCACGTAGGTTCTTACATCTGCGTGACATTGGATTTACGGTAAAATCAGAACGTCACAATTCACAACAAAAACACCCACCGATTCGGAAGCGGCCGGACACTTTGAGTCTGATTTTTGTTTTGAGTTACTGTTTATTTCATTTGTCTGATAATTGTTGTCAAAATTACATGTATTTAGAGGATTTTTAAAAATAAATACATTTATTTTTGACAAATTTGAGACAAAATTATGTGGCGGAGGGAGTACATTTCTCCTTGCTCTGCATACCTGGCCCAAGCCCAACATTAAAATTTGGGCCCAATTTGGATTTACTTTTGCGACAAGTTACAAAGCGTTTTCCAACAATCCAGGTACAGCACGATCAGATCAATACATACACAGTAAAAAGACTGTTTGCGTGTTCCTCTCCAACAAGTAAACAGATCTCATAATTATGGATACTGATGACGAAATGTTTGCGTTACTAAATTTCCTTGGGCCAAAAACAATTATGTCTCGGCCAACAAACGGGCCGATGATGGGCTGTATTGCGGCGATTTCATAGTTTCCTGGAGTATATTGGTAGGAATAAATTTAGAATGTTGTACGGAGGAGTAGTGTTACAACACGTACGGTTACGTACGCCCCAATAAAAGATCTTTTTACGTGTTCCTCACCAACAAGTAAACAGATCTCTTCCAACAATAAAAAAGAAAGTAAACATATCTTTTTTTTTCCAACGCCTGCTCTGCCATCGAGCCCCAGGCCGTCGCCAACAAGTCAACAACGATGTCGATTTCGGAGCTCTTGTCGGCCCTCCGCGACGCCGGCCGGCAGCATCTCTCCGCCTCCACCGTGGGCACGCGGCAGGCCACCGGATCCCACCTGCTCCAGATCGAGAACTACGCCCAGATCAAGAAGCAGCTCTCCGTCGGCGAATACGTGAAATCCAGCACGTTCACCGTGGGCGGCCATGACTGGCGCGTCGAGCTCTACCCCAAAGGCTGCGTCCGGGAAGCCCACGGCCACGTGTCCCTCTTCCTCCGCCGGGTCTGCGACGCCAAGACAGGCGGCAGAGATGACTCCGCCACGGCCAAGATCGAGTTCAGCCTGCTCGACGGCGCGACCGGCGAGCCCTCGCTCACCAAGTCCTCGCCGCCGCGCACGTTCAAGCCCGGCGACGAGGACTGGGGATGGAGAGAGTTCGTCAACAAGGACGACGGCCTCGAGGACGAGAAGACGTGCCTCGGTCAGGACGGCTGCCTGAGGGTCCTCTGTGACGTCAGCGTGGACCTCGGGATCCGTGCCGATGACGCCACGCCGGAGCCCGAGACGACGGGCTTATTCCCGGCGGCGCCGTCGTTCGAGCTGCGCGGGGAGCTGGCGGGGGTGATATGGAACGCGAGGAGGCCGGACGTGAGGGTCGAGGTCGGCGGGGAGGCCCTGGCGGCGCACCGGTGGATGCTCGCGCCCCGGTCCCCAGTCTTCGCGGCGGAACTCTCGAGAACCTTCCAGAAGAATCCGGCCGTGCTGCGTGTCGAGGACATGGACGCCGACGTGTGCAGGGCGCTGCTGGAGTTCATCTACACGGGCGCGCTGCACGACATGGACCGGAAGCTCGAGTCTTCCATGGCGGAGAAGCTGCTGGTGGCGGCGGACAGGTACGGGGTGGAGCAGCTGAAGGAGCTCTGTGAGAAGGCCGTGTGCGGGCGTGTTGGGATGAGCTCTGTGGCTGCTAGTCTAGCGTTGGCGAAGCGGCATGGGTGCCCCCTGCTGAGGGACGCGTGCTTGGAGTTCCTGTCGGCTCCTGGTAACCTGGAAGCGGTCGTCGAGATGGATGGCTTCGAGGAGCTCATGCAAGAAGGTTGCCCCTCTGGTCTCACGAAGCTCATTGTGAAACAGGTGCGGCGTCACGAGCAGTGGAGCCCCTTCTCCGGCTAGCTAGGTTAATTGCTTATCGAGTTTTTTTCATGTTAGAGTGATTATCATATATGTAGAGAAGAGGATAATTGGATCATTAGATAGTTAGAAGAACGTACGTTGGCCTCGATTGGACATGTATGATGCATTAGCTAATTTAATTTTCATGGCCTCTTTTCCCTCAAAAAAAAATTCATGGCTGATTGGACATGTACGTTGCCCTCTTCTGTTGCTTACATCCTGCAACTGCAACCGGGCTTCGTCGGCTCGTCGCCTCGCTGATGGATGCCACGATCCGGCCCCATTCCCAGTGAAGCCCACAACGACCAGGGTATAGCCCCGTCATCCTGACCTGTCTCTCTTCTGTTCTCTACTCTGCTTCTCCCCGACTCCTCTGTTCTCTGCTTCTCCCCGACTCCATGCACGCTGTCTCACGGATATGGGCTGTGAAAATGGGTTTGAAGTGTGGATCCAGATGGATTATTTTAGAGGAGTTCTACGGTACCCAGAATCAATAAGCCGTTTATTTTACTTAAATTAAGAGCTGAGATTAGTTGATACTCCTCGATACTCCAACTTTGGAGTATTCTCTCAAAACCGAAGGAGTATTGAAAAGGCATGGGTAAAAATAATCTAAACCCCCGTTCAAAGTTCCCCCATCTCGTCTCCCTCTCCGGCAATTCAGACCTCACCGGAGCGAGGAGGCTGGCGGCGGCGGGCATCGAGGAGGGCGGTAGCGCCCGCTGCTGCGAGGGCGGCGCCCGCGCACGGCTGCAGGGAGGGCGCGGCGGCGGCGCACAGCTTCGACGAGGCCGTCGGCAGCGTGCGGATGCATGGAGGGCGGCGGCGGACGCTGCGGGGAGTGCAGTGGATGCCGCGGTGAGGGGGGCGGCGGCGCGGAGCGACTGAAAAGACGATGGATCAGCGCGGCCGTATATTCTACTAATCTCTGTTTAGTGTATCTGAAAAGTCCAAATTACCCTTTCTTAATACTCCATCTAGTCTGTGTGGAGTATTAGGTACCGAAGAAAACGTTTTATTTTATTTTTTCGAGCGGGAGATCCAGATGCATTATTAATTAGTAATTAATGAGTGATCCTGTTAATCAAGGAGACTACTGCACAGCGACGTGCCCAACCAAACTTTAGCGTGCGGCGTCGTACGCGAAGCATCGTCCGCGAGCGCACGCTGCCGCAGGGCAGCCCTACAGCCTCGCCTCCCCCATGTCCCAGCCCAACGTGCGCATCCTAACGTCAGCCGCGGCCCAACGTGCGCATCCAAAACTCAGACGTGGCCCAACAGCGTCCAGCCACAGTCCAGGTAGCTTCGTCCTCAGAAGCGTGTGATTTAGTTAAATTTTTCTAAATTAGATATATTTTTGTAGGGTACAAATTTTGATCGCAAAAGCGTAAAAATTCATCAAGACATGTTAGTGTACCTAAAAAAGCTAACACTCTCACATATATCACAAGACATGCTTGCTTGTTTAACTATGTCCATCCTCTTGATCTATTATCACCTGATTGTCGGTTTATTTGTGCGTCCGAGGGGGCGGCCGCCCAGGGGCCCCACCCCATACACGGTTCTACAGCAGGTCTTCAGAATCGCTTTGTGTTGTTGCTGAGAAAAAAAGAAAAGGCCTTCGGCCCAGTCCAGAGACAAGAGGAGGCAGCAGCCCAGCTGGAGAGATGGAGCTGTTAAAACTTAAGATTCATTAGGCTAGGTCTAAACATGCACTGGTAATTAATTAGAACACTAACAGTAGATGAAATAGGGGTTCATACGTGCCATGGAAGAAGAGGACGCCATTGTCGTGGAAGTAGCCGAAGTAGACGAAGAAGTCGTACGGGTGAGGTAGCGGCGTCCCTCCGGCCTGTATCGGCACTGGCCGATGACGAGAGAGGATGCCGTAGTTCGTGGCCTTCCCGAGCACTCCAGCGCCTCCCAGATCGGTGTGCTGGACTTGTTTCTGTTGGGATTAGATTAGATCTCACGAGAACTAGATCGTGGTGAGAGAGCCGGCTAATCTCTTTTTTATATGGCGTTGTGTGACGGGAGGCCAGAACCAAGAGTTGGTTATCGGCCCCCGATCAGGACGCGATTAGTACGGGATAAGGCTCACGAATGTTGGTTCGTGGACCTCCCCTTGTGTGTCCGTTTCGGTCAAAAGCCGAGATCAACCAACAGGACCGACGCAGCAACGCAAGTCACGCAACATATCAGGCACCACGAGGTGCCGCACGGAGCCACGGACGCAGATTAGATTGGAGAAGAAAAAGGAAAGAGGAACAACAATCGGCCGTCGGCGCGCAGACAAGATTGAGATTTTAGAAGAAAAGGAAAAGAGAGAGGAGAAAGGAATCAGCGCTGTCCTGACCGCCTGCACTTCTGTCTGCCGAGTCGCCGACGAAGAGATGCCCTACATGCATGTTCCAATTGTATCCCTACTCATGGCCCAGCGAAGACCTGCACTGCTACACCATCCGTACCGGGTGTCCGTGCGATGGGATTTGTACGTACGCAGGCGAGGATACACTCATACACACCCCAAAATCGCCGCGGTGAGCGCGTCCATGGAGTTCGAGCGGTTGATTCCCGGCCATGAGGGGCTCCGAAAGGATGGGTAATTGTAGTTCGGTTACGTTTTACGTGACGCCGAGGTACATGTCGAATATGCTCAAACTGGGAAAGGTAACCACTAACCAATTCTTGCTATGGCCTTACCACCCGCATGCACAGGCAGCTAATGCAGCATTACAGCACTTCATAAGGAATATGGACGAGCACCATAGATATCCGCCGTTGTTGCATTAGTCCCGATGCCTCTCAGGCTTACCCATGCATTGACTGTACAAACACTAATTACCAACATGCTAGGGAGATCTTCTCCGTCGTTGATGCTCCGCCTTGGTGCGGTCTCATAGCTCTTTGTATAGGCAAACATTCAGTAATGTTGCATCATTATTAAAAAAGAGCTCTTTTAAAGTACCCCGAAATAAATATGAGACGTCCATTCTGTCTAATCCAAAGGCTAATCTTGTATGGCACTCCACCACAAGTCTAAAGGAGTACCGTCTCTAAAAACTAAGGAGTACCTTCATGCTAGGGGTAGAACTGTAATCAAATTGTTTTTTCTATAGAAAATAGGAATTTAGCCCAACAAATTCAGTGTGTGGTCAACAAAGAAAACCACTTTATAATTCACGTAAGGAAATAGTACTGCTGCGATTAAGAAAAGGAATTTGGGATCTTTCTCAATCCTCGTTCTGCGTTGAACCCTAATTAACTAATCCTAAATCATGGTGTGGCTGCGCAAACACCCGGTGAGATGATTCGATCGAGGGCAGGGCAACCGGGACGAAGAGGCTGCACATAGATCGTACGCGTCTATTCCCTGCTGCGCTCGTTCATGCAGCCATGCGTGGCGGAATCACGGGATATAGGCGAGGAACCAGTTCGTCGATGGCGGCGGTGGCTGACCAATTCGGTCGCAAGCGACGAGATGAGGTCGATCGAGTTTAGATTTGTCAAAGGAAAAAGTCTAATTTACCCTTCTAAACAGACGGTCAGATTTGTTAGGTATTCCCAACTCCTCCAAAGGAGTAGCAGGATACCGTAAAAGCTCTCTTAAAAAAAATGTTGCTGTCTCTTGCTTCTTATTTAGTTCCTGCCACATATAATAACTTTTTCCTCTCTTCTCATTTAATTCTTGCCACATTATCAAAAGGTCATAGGTGGTAATTTTACCAACACCTATCATACAACTGTTGGACATGCCCTGAGAAACAACACATCAAAGCCACTGCATTGTGAGAGGGCCTTATCCTGACACCACACATGAATTCTGGTATACTTAACACCCTTAATGCCTTATTGTTGTAGTCTGTGCATATTGTTGTAGTTTGTTCTCTACTATATAAATCAATCCAAAGAAGCCTGACATGTGTAATGTAGCACATGAGATCTTCTGAGTCACAAGTTTGTGTAATGGTATACGGTAGGCTTAAGAGGCATCAGGAGTACGTAAAATAACTGTCCCTTCCCAAGTATGTCTAAGCATCAAGCTTCTCGGAGGCAGTTCCAGACATCGCGCTTCTACTTCCGAATCCGTAGCACTTGCATCCAGCTTCGAGTCAAAGGGAAAGAGATATGCATGCTGGCATGCACTGATACACATACCCAAGAAATCGTTTAGGAAAGTGGTGCAAATTACCTTCACTGATTTTAGTTGGCACCTGCCGACTTTGTATGCACTATATTGTAGTATGTCTACATACTACATGCTGCAATAACTGAGCAGGTCTAGAATTCAGAAACGGAAAAGACCGACGAAGAAGACCTAGAATCTAGGATTTTCATTCACGCACCTGAACTTGCTACCGTAGTACTTTTTAAATTAAATAAAATAGAAGCTACTTGATAAATTCAACTTTAAGCAGCGAGGGAGAAACTAAATATAACTGGATGTGATGTGCAGTCAAAGAACAGCTAATAAAACAGGATCGTTTCAGATCTTGCAGACAACAGCACTATTACATGCTTTCTTCGGAGTATCCCTGAACTTCCCTGTTGCTAAATTCAGCAATGGAGCAATGCCGTATAAATTTGACGATGAAATTTGACCCCAACTTGTACTTAGGAGCTGACAAAAGGGCGATCATGGTTATCTCTCCTTGTTGGTCTGTTGAAGAAGACATCAATGATGCTCTGCATAGTGAAAGCTTCCTACAGTAAAAGCACATGATCCGCTCGCGTTGTTGCTGACCCTACCAAGATTCGTCAGTAGCTCAAATTAATATTTTCCAACATCTTCCAATCCTATTTTATTACCATCAATCAAACGCCATACGTCTCACACATGTGCCCGTGTCTAGAGTATACACATGTTTGTATCTCTCGCCCTTTATTGCTAACTGGAGAGCAAGGAGAGGTGTATTATATCACTACTACAGAAAAGATTATCAGTAACGGTCGAAAAACAACATCAGTAACGGTCGGGAACGCCGTTACTAATTTCGTGTTACTGATGATGGGTATCATCAGTAATGGTTGGAGCGACCGTTACTAATGTACCTATCATTGTACCATCATCAATGGCGGGTGGCCCGACCCCGACTGTTACTGATGAATACTATCATCAGTGACGGTTACGTTTCCGCGCCCGTCACTGATGATATGTACATCAGTAACGGTCGCTTTGCCACATCAGTGTCGGGCGATCGACCTACACTGATACATTTTCGGTAATTAAAAAAATAATTAAAACTACAGAAAATACACAGGAAATACACAAAAAAATATATACAGCACATCACATCACAACACAGAAAAATACACAGCCACATCATTGAAAGCATACAAATGTATATAAAGCCGCACCATTTAAAGCATATAAAGAATACAAATGTATCTCACTTCACGACATTGATTACAAAGTGTCAAAATTTCATAGAAGCATATAAAGAATACAAATGTATCTCATTTCAAGTTTGAAGCTATTGTTGTGGGTGAACCCTAGTCACCACTTGTTCCACGTGTTCGTAGAAGTCCCCACTAGGATTGCTGACCTCATTGTTGATGAGATGGGCGAACTCCCTTTGAATGTTATACACGACCCATTTAGGTCGGTGTGCCATTGTCATTTGGGGCCGCCAGTACTCTTCCACAGCGGCGACTGACTCCTTCCACTCAGGCTTGAACATGCTGGCATTCTCCATAAGGACGTGACAGTAGTAGTAGCCACAGTACACACTGCCAGCCGGCTGTTGCTGGCAAGGGAACTTATGGTTGTGGTGATGCTCGTCTTTATAGCCTTTACCCGCTAGTTTTCCCTTGGTCGCCACTTTCCAGGCAGTGTTAAGAGTGATTTGATGGGTCTCCAGTACCGACCTCGAACACCCTTCTTCAGAAGTAGTGAATCGAAGTAGTACACCGCGGACCAAGGCAAACAAATGAGTAGTGTCACCCAATGGTCTCTGTTTTCAAAAGAAACAAACTTTAGTATCTAAGAGTGTATAAGAAAGACTGAATTAGAAAAAACAAACGGTTCCATATATAAAATTCTACTTGCTCCAAATTAAGGAAGAAGAGGCTAAAGTCGTGGTCCGCGTATTTCTCCAGACATGCCACCAAGCATTTAGATGCCAGGGTTCTTGAGGGATCTTTTTCTGGCTCAAGACCGATGTCACCGTAGTTGAACACCGCGGGGTCTAGAATGGCCACTTTTTTTACCTCCATTTGCCGCATTTCCCTTATTTGGTAGGCAGACCACAGCCTTAAGAGGTTGATATCAAGCTTTTGGCGGTTGAAGAGGTGGAACAGTTCGTTGAACTCCACACCAAAGGTGATAAGACGTTCCTGAATGTTCCCAGTTTCTTGGTCAAAGAAGCCATAGTCTCGTGGGATTCGAATATTGATTTGTTGGGCATGCTGTTGAGAACCAGCTGATGCTTGCATGTAGAACTGATGAAGCTCTTGCATCTCTCTGGACACGGCACGCAGGGAATCTTCAGTGACCATCGGTCTTCCAGGATAGTAAATAAGCACCTAGTCAAACTCCCTAGCCACGAAATAGGATCCGTCTTCGAATTTCTGGCCTTGACTGTAATATCCCAATTTTTCCCAAACTTTGCATCACACATTTGCACTCATAGGCATCATGCCATTTATGCACCTTGAGCATTTTAAACCAAGATTCAAAATTTAAAATCCTTTTTATTAACCTTTTGCCTATTAATCTTCTTTGTTACCTTTTTGAAATTTCTCAACCCATAGGGTTTTGTCAATATAAAGGGGTTTATTGCATCAAGATAAGCCCCCCCATAATTTTTGGAATTTATTTTGGAGTTGAAAAACTATTTTGTTTCTAAATATTGTTGCACTAGAGGCAACTATTTAAGAAAAACTATTTTTAATAATTTGCTTTTGGAGGGAATCAAGTCCCAAATGCTTTAGCATTGAGGGATATGATTTTACAAATTTTCTGGAATTTATTTGGAGTCATTTAGAGTTCAAAATCAAAAGACGGAAGGGAAAAACAGAAAAAGAAAAAGAGAAAAGAAAAAGAACAAAAAAAACAAAAGAAATCAGACCGACCCACCCAACTTGGGCCGAACCGGCCCAGTCGCGCCCGAACTGCACGCACACGCGCTAGCCGCGCGAGGCCAAAACTGCGAACCGGCCCAGCAACAGCTAGCCCAGCCTAGCGCCGCCGCCCGCACGCCCGCAATCGCTGACAGGTGGGCCCACCTGTCAGGCTTCGTCTTCCTCAGCCGGGAATATAGCGAGGACCGTCATCACTTCTTGTCATCAATCCGCAATTTAGAGCACGCCATTAAGCCTCTCTTTCGCGTCACTATAAAGAGACCCCCTCCCTCTCTCATTTCCCCCGCACCCCGTCGCTCAACCCCGCGCCCATGCCGTGTAATTGCTCGCTGGAGCTTTCGCCGCCGCCGCCGGTTTTGGAGTCACGGTCGTCTCGACGGTGAGCTCCAGTCCAAAGGCTCGAGTTCTTCTTCTTCCTCTCGTTCTTGCGCACGTTTTGACGCGCGCGGTTTCTTGTTTGATGCCCTATAGCAGCCAGACGCCGCCCGGCCGTCCTCGCCGGATCTCCCGCGGCGCCGCCGCCGCTCGTCGTCGTCCTAGGCAACAGCCCTGGCCCCGTCTCGCCGCCCCATGCGCGTCATCGTCCCCGCCTCGCCGCGCCGCCCACGCCTACGCCCTCCCTGACGCCGAAGACCACCGGAACGCCGTCTGCCGCCCCCGCCCGAACCGCGCCACCGCCGGAGGTCCACCGCCAGAACCCTAGGGTCACCGGACGTGAGCCCGACGCAGCTCGACCGTAGGATCTCGGCCATTGGCCGAGTTAAAACTTTTTAATCGAACCGGTATCGACGAATCGCGTGGTGACACGTGGCAATGTATAAAATGTAATTTTATTCCCGGATGAATTAAATGGTAAAATCGCAGAAAAACCCCTAGAACTTCAAACACTCATAACTTTTTAACCGTTTGGCCAAATTTGATGATCCGCACTTTTCTGGAATCCTCATGACATGTAGAAACTTTTGGCACAGTTTGTTTTCAGTTTTGTACAACTGAAACAGGACCAAGTGACAGAATGCAACACTTTGAACGTAATCACTTAAAAATTGATTTATAAATATTTTGGACGATTTATCCACTCTTAAAATTTCTTGAAACAGGACCAAGTGACAGGACCAAGTGTAGCCAGAAGAAAAATTGGTTTTGTATAAAAGATGAATGTATCACCAACGTTGGCATAATCTAGCGTAAAATAGATTAAACTGGCTTATTTTAATGATTTCCATGTTACACCCCATGAACATGACATTAGCATTTCTCTACGTAGATTTAAAGCACTAAACGAATTATTTGTGACAGAAACAAATTTTAGATTGCATCATGTGCATGGCATCATGGCATATTTCATTTGATTGCTTGTATGTATTGGATGTTTGTTTATTTCTGCTATACGTTTTGTGGTTAGATTTTACGGAGTGCGAACCCTGTCTCTGCAACGAGTGTGAGAACAACAACAACTTTGGACAAGGCAAGGTCATCTTAATCATGAATCACCTATCATCGCACTTATTTTATTCCTATATGCATTAGAGTTGCTTGTAGAACTGCATTAGGATTATATTATTATATTTATGCTAACTATCCATCAATAGCCATCGTATTAGTTTACGCTTAGCCGTGCTATGTAAATATGCGTGGGAGGGAACGACCTTCATTCTAGAAATATTGTTGGAATAAAATTGTTATTTTGGAAGTATGGTTAAAATCAACCCCTAATGAACCATCCTGGGTGGGCGGCTTTCAGTACTTTGGATGTACGCGACGTCAGGTCCATATTTATGGGGCCCATTGAGTCGTCTCTCCATGGTTACGGTAGCGTCCATGGTCGTCTCTCCCGTGGATTCGGGGAGTGCCTGCGTTGCAAATGTGGAATGCCACCAGGGGTAACCAGAGGCTGAATTGGGTTTCTGATTTAATTGCTTCCAGTACAACCACATGCTATATGGGTTCTGGCGAGAATATAGTATGTTGTATGAACCTAGACCCGAGGAATTGTAATGATGTAGCCGTGTAGGTGGAGCGTGATTCTCTCGTGGTCTAGGTAATTACTTCTGAAAATCTCGTAATCGACGCCGTTGCTACTCTACCCTGAGGACAGCAAGGGATTAACCCGTCTGTTTCTTGTGGGGAATGTGTACAACCTCTCGAGAGTGTCAAAACTAAGTACTTAGCCGTGTCCCCGGTTATGGACGAATTATGAGCAGCTAGATATGGAAACTAAGTAAGGTCTCACTCATTCAAATTCCTAAAATAAAATGAATGGTTTAAACTTAGATTAGGAGCATTGATGTGTCTACTCAATGTCCGTAGATTTAAATAGGAGCAACGGTGTGTCTACCCGATGTCCAATAGATTTATATTACTGTAAAATTTAATTGTAGTAGGACAAAAATGTTATGTTAATTGCTTCCATGCCAGAAAGCCTGATCTCCACATAGCCAATAATTGCATATAATTGTTAGGATCTGTTATAATCCCCGGTGATCTTGCCAATACATTCAATGTATTGACCCTAGTGGCTGCAACCTTTAAACTGTTGCACGGAATTCCGACGACGAGTAAGGTTACGTTGTTAGGTCGCGAGCCTGCATTCCAACATGCGCTCTCTGTGGCGTTGAATTGGCTCAATATTTTCCTCGCTTTTCCGCTGTTGAACAATCTATGTTATTTTTAAATGCTAACCTGAGTGGTTATGCATAGTTGTAAGTACTATAAAGTTCTGGATGATGACGTTGTAATAAAATTACTTGACCTTTGTTTCTCGATATTACATCTTGAACTGTGTGTGCTAATGAGTCGATCCAGGGACTAGCACTATAAGCACAGAGATCGAACCCTGTACGGGGACGGTCACGTCAGATGGTATCAGAGCATTGTGTTGCCTGTAGATTCGTGACCCTTGTTTAGATAGACCTTAAGGATTTATTTGAAAAACTAATTATTTACAAAAACTGTAGTATTCTCTCATCTCATCTATTCTTTCATACTCTCACCTTATTTTAAAGTAAATCCAATATCCCTTTCATTTTCAAAAGAATTAGAGGTACCTTCAGCCAGACTATAGTACTTATTTGCAAAACTAGATATCTATGAAACCTCTCATATTCTCTACTCATCTACTCTTTCATGACCTTACCCCCATTTCGGAAGTTTTCAAACATCTTTCTCCTTTCCAAAAAAAATATTCTTACCTTAGAAGATCAAGATGACCAGTGGAGCGATGCCACATCAAGATTTGAACAAGGATTCCCGATGTTTTCGACCGATAAAGTTGTGATGGAATGGAGGATCTCAAGATGACCTTGATAGGATCATAACCCCTTGGTATATAGTTACCTGTTAGATAACGCGATTGTGAGCTGTCGTTTCTTTTCAGATTTATTGACAGCCGCAAATAAAATTATTTTGATAACAAAACCTTTTGTTGTTTGGGGTAATAGACGTTTTGTTTCCCATAAGATCCATCCTTTCCTATCTGAAAATCAGAAGTTTGTGAGCAAAGTGAGGACCATGCTCAAGTTTGTGGAATCTCAAGGAAGATAACATGATGTTTCGATCATACATCAAGCCTACAAAAAGATGGGATAATTTACTGCCAAGGTACACTTGGTTAACAATTCTCTAGTTGCAATCTTGAATACCAAGTTGAAGAATGATGAACCCAATATATCCCGTATAACCCTGAGGACAACAAGGGATTAACATGTCGGTTTCTTGTGGGGAATGTGTACAACCTCTCGAAAGTGTCAAACTAAGTACTTAGCCGTGTCCCCGGTTACGAACAATTATGAGCAACTAGATTTGGGAGCTGTAAGGAAGGTGTCACTCATTCTAATTTCCTATTTAGGTGTCTCTCCATACATGGACCTTTTTAGCAAAACAGAATAGGAAATCACCGTCTCAAATCGACCAGTGATGTCTAATTAAATTTTTAGTATGAATAATCAATTGATATTATTGTCCCAGTGTTCCTATTATACACGGTTAATCTCTGGGTGATCAGCTTTTGGCTCCAAGATTACGATGCTGCAAGGCACGAAAATGCAGTGGTTTTCCGTTCGTGGTGGTATCTAGCTAAGGAGGCACACATGCCACAAAAAATTAATAGCTTTTTCTCCGACTATCTGAAAATGCAAGAAGCCCCAACGAGTCCAAGAAAACAAGACAACTTCTATTTTGGAGTCGGGTACCTAACGAGTTCGTATTTCAACTGTGAAGCCAGCTACGAACCCGTTGCATGCTTCATTCCCGATACCTCCTAGTCCTATCTTTTTTTTTTCGAAAAGGAGGACATCCCCCTCTGCATCCTAATCCTCTGTGTGTGCCCTTTCTTTCTGTAGTGACGGGTTCTGATTTTGGCTGGCTGCTCTGTACAAGTGGATCTATTCGATGAAGATGAGATAGCAGACGTTGCCTTTTTTATTGCAGAGGCGAAGGAGGCCCCCGTTAAATGCAAGATTTTTGTTACATTTATTTGCCTCATCGGTCCACGTAAGAGGTGCCTAAGTATCTCCCTTGTCCTTCGGATTAATGGTCCCTGTAGTATTTTTTTTTTACAGCAATGGTCCCTGTAGTATGTTGTTCTTCCTTTCTCTAAAGAAAGGGAAGAAGAAAATATTTGTTGGGCCACATTACTTATATAGGCAAAAAAAAAGACTAGATCGATAGGCATAACTAGGTCTCGCATGCCACGTGTTGGGCCATCCAGACATGTACATTTTGGCTACTTTCGGTGGGTTGCAAACACAAAAAACGTAAAATCACTTTTGATTTGTATAGTATTGCTGTTGCTCAAACGGACGGTATATAGATAGGGCTCGCTCTGCTGGATCACACAACACCACAGGAAATGTACTATGTGCGCCGCGGATCATTGCATCCGGACAAACAAATTTGGGCCACTTGGTGTGGGGTAATGAACCGAAAATAGAGCAAAATAAAAAAGTTTGGTGCTCACAGCGTTTCCATGCTCACACTGTCACACAGACGGTATAGATAGACTTCCTGAGCTGGATTGCACACGTAATCCACTAGAAGAACATACCAAGGTTTGTTTCATTCTTTTGGATGTTCCCAGGTTACACAAATGCGTACATGTTAACCAGCACGCATTGGTTTCGTCTACCATGCGCTAGAGCGTCTTTTTATTTCTATAAGATAGGGCTTCGACACTTTATAGGTCCAGTGGCTCTTTAAAATAGACCTGGCAAAATGGTTGGCATGGAATAATTATATATCCTCTTGACACTTTGATCTCTATAGAGAACTAACGAGCTAACACTCTCAGGATCAAAATTATTGGTGTTGGCAGCGGATAAGTATAAGGGCGATACATACAAAAGTACGATGTCCCAAGATTCAGCACAATGGGCTCTTAAACATTTTGACAACCTAAATTACCTTGCCAAAATGTCTTATAGAAAAGAAGAGAGGAAATAGGTGTTTGATGAAAACAAAACAAATAGATGACAAACACACGCAGTATATACGGGAACCCTGTATCTTTATTGATCATTGTATTGAATACAAAGTGCATGGTACATGCTACCGCAGGAGTTTGCCTTCTGCGACTATGCTTAAGGAGTATCTGACTAAAAGATTGTGCATGGTACGCTGATTCCCGGCGTGTTTGCAAGCGGCCGGTTAATTACATCTGCAGGATCGAGCCTGCAGAATACCTCCGATTAAGCTGTGCTGGTGGTCGTCGTTGAATTTTGGATTGCTCATCCAGATGCATATGATTTTTATAAATATGGTGCGGGTGTCCGGCTTTGTTTTGCCGATATCCGGTCACGTGTATATATTGGCATGTTGTTATTGCCAATAGAATTTGTCGTCGATGAAGGGGATGACTTTCGCCTCGTCGGTGCCCAGTCGTGTATCCACCTTGACTTCATCAAGCCCGGACATGTGTATGTTGCTTTTGCCTCGTCGGTGCCCAGCAACGGAGTGTCCAATCCTATGGATTTATGACATGTCAATATATTCGTGACCTGGCATCGGCGGGTCATGATCTCATCCAGCCTCGTTGGTACTAGATGTGATCGATTATTTTGTAGCTTAGGCGCTTGATAAAGCATGCTTTTGGTATCCATGGCCAACATGATGAGGCAATTGATCCACAGTCGTATTAGCATGTAGTTGGTTCAATCTAGCACCCGTTTTTGGATGATCTAGATTAACAGCTTTGCATGCTGGACTCTTTTCATAAATTCCGCATGGCCGACGTGATGAAGCGGTCGCGCCATGGTCATAGGTATTGAGACACTTTTAACACTTGTTGTGTTGTTTTTCATATGCTTCGCACAGCCGACGTGAAGCTGTCGCGCTGTGGTCGTATAAATGCATAGGTGACTCTAGCACCCATCTTGGATGATCTAGAGAAGCAGCCATGTATGCTGTTGCTTTTCTCTTCCATCAAGTAAAACCATGATTTGGCATGATCTATAATATCTTACCATTTTTCACGTATGAACGAGATCGAGGGGATCGAAGATGGTAGAGAGGTAGAAGAGATATGGTAGATGGCGAGGATGTTGGACAGCGTGCACGGCCGCCGTGGCTCTGCTAGCTTCTTCTCTGGTATTCTACATGGCGTGGCCGCTGTCCTCTCTTTTTTCTCCTCCTCTGTGCGTGATGATGGTCTGCTCCTTATATAGGCGGGAGGTAGGTAAGCAACTGGGCGAGCGAATTCCTCAGCGCCGCCGCTGGTTGTTGTCTATCGGCCGATTTCTTTGGTAGACGTTGGCCAGCAGAATATTTTGCCGTGCGGCTTCAACTGCACGTGTTGATCCATCGAATGGATAGGCATAACACTAGCGAGAGAAACAATCGATTAGCACCAAATCGGCCTGCTCGTGGCCACGTGCGTGCGAACTGGGCTTGATCAAGCCAGCCCATTAAGCCCATGTGATTAGCTTAATCCTTTTTACAGATGCCATGCACGTGCAAGCTTTTATGGTACTAGTATACATGCACTTGGCATTAGTGATGACCGAAATACAACGTCTATTTCTTTATTCTTTTGCATGGTATATTGGGCCTCATAAATTGAAAAAGTTGACAAAATATTGTCTAACAATAGGATCATACAAATGACATTCTTGAGCCAAATTTACACTTAAACTGCAGCACTATATGACTGGATTTGCCAGTATATTGTTTCTTTTCATTCTCTTAAGTTGCCTCTTCTCGAAAGACAATTCAGGGGACTCAAAAAGCAATAACTATGGGTAACTACACTTATACTCCTTTGGTGTCATTCCTTTACAAAAATAGAGTGGTTCAGTTTGCCTCTATAACATTGATTGCAATACATGTATACTCCTAGACCTGCCGTGACTGCAGTTTCGGTTTCCCCGGTCGCCTCCAATCGTCTGGCTCCAACGTCGCCCTCCAATCGTCTGGCTCCATAGGAGAGCTTTGGGATGGCATCATCAAGGACGTTCCCAGGCGCGCCAAAAAGAGAACCTCAGCGGTCGGCTCATCTAGCATGGGAGGAATATCGGGGCGTAGGATCAGCACGTGATCGTCAGGCCCGGGAGGCTAGGCTTCTTCCCGCTTCTTTTTTCATTCTTTTACTCCCCCCACACCTTTTTTATTTGGAATCAATCTTTGATCACCTTTGTATAGTGCTTTCTTTAATCGAATGCCGGATATTGACCATCTTTTTTCTAAAAAACCTTTGGCGGCTGCTTAGTTGCAAACTTATTAGGCAATGATATCGATGTCTCGAATTTGTAGGATTATTAAATTATCAGCGGTATTAATTAGTTTGTAACATAGTCACGTCCAGAGGGCGTTCGACTCCCGAAAACACATGCACCCAACATAATCAGTAAGATAGAAAACAATTATTTAAATGATCTAAAAATGTAGGCATGTACGAGTTCCAGTTTTTATAATGCCTATAAAATTTTCTTGTCGAAAAGATCAATTTTGTGTCCAAGCCAAAAACAATAAATTTCATGCTCTAACAGGCAAACCTTTTAGTATCTTTTTTTTTGGACATGTATTATTTTTCTGAAATTACTTGCACATGGAGTATTTGAACAGTGAGACGTGTGAATTCTTGTGACAATGCAAGATAATGTTTTTTTCTTTTTTGAGAAAAATAATGTTTTTCCCCCAGTAAATTAGGGCTAGCCCCACGTATTAATTAAAAGGGGCCATCCGATGCATCCCTCCTTTCTCTGCGCCGTCAGATAACTGAACTCGCCAAGCATTCCCGAGTCTCGACACTCGCTGCGCTCCCTCTGGCGACGCCTCCGCCGAGCTCCCCTCCGGCGACGTCCCGGCGGAGTCATCTCAGCAACAACCTGGCCGCCTCCAGATCCGCCCAAGGTGAGCACGGCGACGTCCTCCTCCTCCTCTCTCCTAGATCTGTGCAAGCACCAACTGCACGTTCCTGCTGATGCTGCCAACGGATTCAGGAATTCCATCCATAGTCTCGGATGCTTCCTCTCCGCTAGAATCCCCGCAGATCGATGATTGATCTGTGCTTTGGGCTACACTAGGGTTTTGTACGAATCGTGACCGAATACGTGGCAAGGTGCCGGTTTTTTTTTTCTGATCACCGCCCAAATGCTTTTTCCTAGGTCGCTTTCTATCAGGACTAGTTTCTTGAAGTTGATTGGTATCTCGTATCGAAGTAGCTTGCCTTTCGGGCTTGTACTAGGTAGAATAGTGCATAATTTATTTATTTTTGAATCCTGGTAGTACTGCATACTTTCTGACTTCCATATGGTTGAAAGCTACTCGCTCCGATCCTAAATTCTTGTCGTTGTCTTAGTTCAAATTTGCATTAAAACAACAAAAAGAATATAGTATCGTAGGTAGTACTTCAGTTTTATTTGGCATACAGTTGCCACATATGTTTACCAGTGGTTCTAGTACTCCAGTACTTGATTCAGTATTGCCGCGACAAACTCCTGACCTGATATGTCCATATGCTTTCCACCTGACACGAATCGAACCGACAGGTGTTACAGAACTACTTGACTTTAGGTACTCCCTTCCGTTCCAAATTAACTGACGTGGATTTGTATAAGAATCTATACAAATCCACGTCAGTTAATTCGAGACGGAGGGAGTAGCACCAATTTCTTTGGCATGTCTGAGACTGTTGAGGCACAGGTTGTCCTTTGGATTTTTTTTGTATGATTAAATTAAAGCCTTCTATATTGTTCGCTCTCATGGTTTGATCACTACTTCCCATATCATCTTCATGCATAGTATATGGCAGATTTATCCTAGGTTTATGTTCTGCCACTCACATAATATTCCTGCGATTTGACAAACCGTGGACTAATATCGTCCATGTTTTTTACTTTGTTACAGATGGATTATCCTGAAGTCATGAAAGAAGAAGGATATCAGGTAACTATGTTTGTTTGTTATTTATGCTCTGCCATAGCTATGTGTTTTGACATCATGCATCACAATCTTGTACCCTCCGTATTTTGCGTACCTGTATGCAGATGGATCCTGTTAAAATAAACGATGGTAAAGGGCACCTGGTAGAGATGCTTGTTGAAAAGCCGTGTTTTCTAGAGCCCTTATGTGCAGAGGATACACGTGTATACCCTAGTTTAGTGGATAGTACCAGGTGCAAATTCTGAACCTAGCAACGGAAGAGGAACGAATGGAATTAAGCTCATCGCCTGTCGTTGACAGCAGTATGTTTGGTTTTGAGTATCCTGTGGCAGTAGGATTAACTATTCCAGTCTCATGGACCCAAAATAAAAACACTCGCATGGAAGAAGAGTGCAGGGAATTTTGAGGACACAATTCGTGCCTGCCGGAAGATGAACATAACAACCACAGAGGTGGAAATACTCCAAGGAATTTAACTCAGCACAGCATGTATCCTGAGCGTCTGGGCAGTAAAGTGGAACATGATGAAAAATGTGGGAAATCCTCAAAATCTGCTGGACAAAACATTCACTGTTCTTCTGTGAGGAAAGCCAATGATTATGTTCCAGTGCCTGGGATGCCAATGTACTCCTGGACTGGTGAAGAGGCGCAAACTTTTCTTCTCGGTCTCTACATTTTTGGCAAAAATCTTGTTCAGGTGACAAAATTTATGAAAAGCAAGACACTGGTTGAAGTTCTATCCTACTACTATGGAGATTTTTTCAGGTCTGATGGATATGACCGATGGGCTGCGTGTAGAGATGTAAGAAGCAGATGTATACTTGGGTCGCGCATATTTTCTGGTCCTAGACAGCAGGAACTTTTGTCACGTTTGCTTGCTGCCGTAGCAAGGGAGGCTCGAGATGCTTTGCTGGAGGTATGCCCAATTTTAAGTTCCCTGTTTTTTTTTCATTACCAAAATTTCAATCTAGTGAACATTTGCATGTGGAAAACTGATGTTTAGTTGTGTTTACAATGAGTCCCATATTATGTCCTGCATTTTCTTATATCACACTGATACTTTCGGAGGGGCTTTCCGTTACTAGCACTGCTTACGATGAGTCCCGTATTCTGTCCTACATTTTCTAATATCGCAAAAGAAACGCACGATTACACATGGGCACACCGCACCCATATATCCAACCGTCCAAATCCCTGTGGAGAGTGAAACGTAGATGAGGAGAGAGAACGAGAGATATGGCCGAGATATGGTGCCGGCACATGGAATAGGGACATGGCACCGTCACGTGGGAGGGAGATAGAGAGATGGGGAGCTGCACATGCGAGAGAGAGAGACGCCGCATCGCCACCTGCCGCTGCCCAATGCCCCTGTGCTCCGTGCCACTGCGGGCTGCGCAGCAACACCCCACTGCCGACCGTCTGCTGCGTTGATTTGGGATTGGGGATGAGATGAATATGGAACGGTGGCAGGAGGATATCCGTGGCAGGAAGGGACATAAGGATGGAGATGGTGGGGCCCACGATGGATAAAAAGCAGATTCTTTTTTGTTGTTTGATGAGAGCGGAATGTGTGTATGTATAGAGGGGTGTGGTGCGCAAGGGTGTACAAAATCCCCTCTCATATCCCAATGATGCTTTGGGAGGGCCTTTTTCAGGATGGGCTTTCCTTTATTCGCATTGCAAAATTGTTATTCCATGCTGTGACCTCTGCAATGATGCCTTTTCTGTTATTTGAAAAAGCTCCGCAATTGCAAATATTTTATTTAAATCTAGAAGTCTTGTACCTAAAAAAATCTAAAACTCTTACAGTAATATTATTATTTTATTTTTACTGAGGATGCTCCCTGCATTTTTCACCTAGCATGTCATTTCATTGATGTTGACCGATGCCAGTTTATGATCCTGCTAGTTTTCTCAAGAGGGTAACAATTATATTATGATTGTGTGCGGGTCTTTAAGAAATTCAATGAGGGAACATCTGATTTTGAGCAATTTATTTTATGCCTGAGGTCCACAGTTGGGACACAAGTTCTTGTAGAAGCAGCTGGAATTGGTAAGGGAAAATATGACTTGACTGGATTTCCATTAGATCCTAGTAGAAGACATGGTATGTCAACCCGGACAGAGCAGAATGGCGGGGATGCAAATTTCCCGTCTTCAAACAGGAGCAGAAGACCTGTCCAGGAACCACCACGAAGATCAACCGACGTCGTGGCCCCGTTCTCTCCTGAGAGCGAGCGAAACAGCTCTCGTTTTTCTGATCCAGCCATTGTCGCTGATGAATGGCGCATGAGTAACCCTCGGTCTTATGAAACAAATTGTTCGTCGTGCCGACGAAAATTGGATGAATGCGAGTAAGGGGCTCCTCCATGGCCAAGCAATCGGTGAGTTGAATTATCCATCCAACCTTCATACAGACGGTTTAGCTACTGGTTAACAGGATGACATGAGATTTCTGTGATTGCACATGCGGCTGCTGCTTGGCCAAACTTTTCGTCTCGGATTAGAAAATGTTCCGACCCCAGTTATAAATTTACCATTGCCGATTCCAGCGATGATCCAGAGCATGCCAATCGCCCGTATGTTTGCTCTTGATTCTTATCAAGAACACATGAGAAGCTCAGACAAACCATCCACAAACATCTGTGATGGAGTATACTCTTTTGGTACCCTGTGTTTACCTGTAAGATTGTGGAGTTGCTGCATAAGTGTACAAGAACCGTGGTTGAACTTTTTTTTTTTTTTTGTTCAGCATAGAACCGTGGTTGAACTGAACTTGAGAACTCTGATGATCGTCTGATCTTCTCCGGGAGATTCACAAAGGAGAACCCAAAATACATACATTTGATCCATGCCGTATAACTCTTTTTGCTGGTTTGTTGTTTGGTCGCTATGGTTTCAAGGTTGCATTACCGGTTCGGGCCGCTGGCAAAGGGACCAATATGCCGTGGGCTGCCAGAAAAGCCCACTGCAAAGGACGGCACGCTGGCAAACGATGCAAAAGCCCGTCGGCAAAGCATGGCCCATGGCAAAGAGCGCAAGCGGCCCACGGCAAACAGCTGGCTGCCGGCAAAGAAACCCTGCACGTGGGCCCGCTTGCGCGGTTAACGGCGGGCGAAACGACGATGGAAAAAATTAATATGAAATTACTCTTTGGTGGATCGGTGGTGCAGCCCAGAGTACGCGGAGACTCACGGGCTCCGACGGGAGAGGAGGTTGGCCAATACAGGCGCAGTGCACCATCAAGGGAGCGTGAACATCGATGGCTATATCAACAACATTGTATGTGTTTCTCGCCATCAAGTTCTTCATTCGCGAGCCTCACCCCTAAGAATCTTGTTGTGTTCTGTTTCAGGCGAAGGATAATCTGGATAGACGATGCCTCACGCAATTTGAGGCCGTAGACTGCTCCCTCAGGGGAAAGGCGAGCTCCGTGACGGATTACAGTCCCATCGGTGGGCCCGAAGCCTACACCACCCAGCTTGGCTTTACCAAGGTGAGAACCTACCATGAAGTGTTCGAGGAGGTGCACGGGCCCGGGGCTGATCCTCGCCAGCACGACCAGGATCCGGAAGTGGTCGTGAGGGCGGGAGGAGCGAGGGCAGGGAGGTGGCGACACGGGCACGGCGAGGCAGGCACTCTCGAGATGACCTGGGCTATGACACTTCCAGCAATGTTGTGGCTCGCGGCAGCCGGAGGCTTTGTGGCGTTGACTAAGGCAGCGGAAGCACCGGCCACGCATGCGCTTTAATAGCGCGGCCCGGCGCTCCTCCTTCCCCTTCGTGGATGCCAGCTGAGGCGCGCCTTGATTCCTGCGACGCCACCAGTGAGGTCGCCTCACTAGCTGCCAGCCCTCTTCATGGTGACTTGAATCACCATCTGGTCGCGCCGCCCGTGCGGGGACGTGACAAGCCGCAGAGGAGTGAATGGGGGGTGGGTGCGCTCGGGGGCGGAGAGCCGCCCTGGAAGCGGGGCTGTCCATGGGGAGGCGAGCCAGGAGGACGAGGCGGCAAAATCCATCTGGATGGCCGTAACTCCCCCGACCCACCAGATCTGGCTGCATTGAAGAGGTGAGGCTGTCCAGGCGGCAGGGAACCAACTGGAGGGAGCGGTAGATCTACCGTAATGGCGCATCCCGCATCAGATCTCGCATTGAAGGCAGAGGCTTCCCTGCGGGCAGCAGGGGATCTTCTGTGCGGGGGAACATAGAGCAGATCCGAGGCAGAGGCATCAGCCTGGGCCACAACTGAGCGAAGCCGGACAGTCGGTACGGGAGGCGGCGGCAGGGAGTCAGGGACGAACTCCTCTTCTTCTTCCTCCTCGTCACAGGCATCGGCCCAAGAGAAACGCACCGGGGTGGATGAGGCCGGGGTGGGGATACGGGGGTGGGGCTGGTGGCTAGATGGGCATGGGAGGGGGCTAATGGCGACGGTGGCCGGGGTCGCCAGGCGGGTCACCTCTGGTGGGGCTGGAGACGAAGGAGCCGTGTCTCTCATGTTTAGAATAAAATAAATCATATAATTATCCCAATATGTGTGATTTGTGAAATTTACTTATATATCATTGATTGAGTGCAGGAAACTTGTAAAAGGCATAAGAAAACAAGCTTTAAAACGAAGAGTTTTAGCGCCTAGGCGTCTGGGTGCACGGTATCCCAGACGCCCATATGTGACTCGAGATGGTATATGCTTGGCCCAGTAGTCTGATAATTTAGAGAACAGGAAATATGACCTATTTTGGCCAGTGATAAATAGTGAACGGTACTGAAGTAAATGTAAATAGGAAGGACAGATGGAAGAGACTCAATATTGGCACATGAGTACTCGTTTGACCCATATTGTTCTACACCATAGTGGCGTAGCCCATGTCCTCCAGGTGTGTGCTATGTCACCTCGCTTGCGGGTTGGCGCCTGGTGGTGGACGTAGGCATCTCTCCCATCTCCCTCGATTTCAGCCATGATATTCTTCAAGTGCCGCGACAAGGTGCTATACATGTTTTTGATAATCTCTCCTTTTTCCCAATGCGACAAGTTGCAGCATGTGGTTCTTTCCATCTGGGCTCTTGTCAAAGACTCCGAATGATCTCTGTGTATTTGAGACTGCACAAGATTTATTTTGGGACTATCTATTTCTCAGTCGTCTAAGAAATAGTTGTTTCTCAGTCAACTATCGTAGCCATCCGATCAATTTTTGTTATCCATCGGACCTACATTAATCTTACACGAATCTCAATGATCAAATCAAAAGGTTGTTATCATCGACTGACAGGATCAATAGTAAATTATTAGTGTTGGCAGCGGATAAGTATAAGGGCGATACATACACAAGTACGATGTCCCAAGATTCAGCACAATGGGCTCTTAAACATTTTGACAACCTAAATTACCTTGCCAAAACGTCTTATAGAAAAGAAGGGAGGAAATAGGATCATACAAATGACATTCTTGAACCAAATTTACACTTAAACTGCAGCACTATATGACTGGATTTGCCAGTATATTGTTTCTTTTCATTCTCTTAAGTGGCCTCTTCTCGAAAGGCAATTCCGGGGACTCGAAAAGCGATAACTATATATGGGTATTATGCTTATACTCCTTCGGTGTCATTCCTTTACTAAAATAGAGTGGTTCAGTTTGCCTCTATAACATTGATTGCAATACATGTATACTCCTAGACCTGCCGTGACTGCAGTTTCGGTTTCCCCGGTCGCCCTCCAATCGTCTGGCTCCATAGGAGAGCTTTGGGATGGCATCATCGAGGACCTTCCCAGGCGCGCCAAAAAGAGAACCTCAGCGGTCGGCTCATCTAGCATGGGAGGAATATCGGGGCGTAGGATCAGCGCGTGATCGTCAGGCCCGGGAGGCTAGGCTTCTTCCCGCTTCTTTTTTTCATTCTTTTACTCCCCCCACACCTTTTTTATTTGGAATCAATCTTTGATCACCTTTGTACAGTGCTTTCTTTAATCGAATGCCAGATATTGACTGTCTTTTTCCTATAAAACCTTTGGCGGCTGCTTAGTTGCACACTTATTAGGCAATGATATCGATGTCTCGAATTTGTAGGATTATTAAATTATCAGCGGTATTAATTAGTTTGTAATATAGTCACGTCCAGAGGACGTTTCGACTCCCGAAAACACATGCACCCAACATAATCAATAAGATAGAAAACAATTATTTAAACGATCTAAAAATGTAGGCATGTACGACTTCCAGTTTTTATCATGCCTATAAAATTTTCTTGTCGACCAGATAAATTTTGTGTCCTAGACAAAAACAATAAATTTCAAGCTCTAAAAGGCAAACCTTTTAGTATCTTATTTTTTGCACATGTATTATTTTGCTGAAACTTGCACATGGAGTATTTGAACAGTGAGACGTGTTAATTCTTGTGACAATGCAAAATAATGTTTTTTTCCTTTGAGAAAAATAATATTTTTCCCCGGTAAATTAGGGCTAGCCCCACGTATTAAAAGGGGCCATCCGATGCATCCCTCCATTCTCTGCGCCGTCAGATAACTGAACTCGCTAAGCATTCCCGAGTCTCGACACTCGCTGCGCTCCCTCCGGCGACGTCCCGGCGGAGTCATCTCAGCAACAACCTGTCCGCCTCCAGATCCGCCCAAGGTGAGCGCGACGACGTCCTGCTCCTCCTCTCTCCTAGATCTGTTCAAGCACCAACTGCACGTTCTTGCTGATGCTGCCAACGGATTCAGGAATTCCATCCATAGTCTCGAATGCTTCCTTTCCGCTAGAATCCCCGCAGATCGATCTGTGCTTTGGGCTACACTAGGGTTTTGTACAAATCGTGACCGAATCCGTGGCAAGGTGCTGGTTTTTTGTTTTCCGATCATCGCCCAAATGTTCTTTCCTAGGTCGCTTTTCTATCAGGACTAGTTTGTTGAAGTTGATTGGTATCTCGTATTGAAGTAGCTTGCCTTTCGGGCTTGTACTAGGTAGCATAGTACATAATTTATTTATTTTTTAATCCTGGTTGTACTACATACTTTCGGACTTCTATATGATTGAAAGCTACTTCTTCCGATTCTAAATTCTTGTCGTTGTTGTAGTTCAAATTTGCATTAAAACAACGAAAAAAAATTAGGATCGTAGGTAGTACTTCAGTTTTATTTGGCATAAAGTTCATTCAGTATTGCCGCGACAAACTCCTGACCTGGTATGTGCATATGCTTTCCACCTGACACGAATCATTTTAGGTACTCCCCTCCGTCCCAAATTAACTGCGGTGGGAGTAGCACCGATTTGTTTGGCATGTCTGAGACTGTTGAAGCACAGGTTGTCCTTTGGATTTCTTTGGTATGATTAAATTAAAGCCTTCTATATTGTTCGTTCTCATGGTTTGACTACTTCCCATATTATCTTCATGCAAAGTATATTGCAGATTTATCCTAGGTTTATGTTCTACCGCTCACATAATATTCCTGCGATTTGACAAACCATGGACTAATATGGTCCGTGTTCTTTACTTCGTTACAGATGGATTATCCTGAAGTCATGAAATAAGAAGGATCTCAGGTAACTATGTTTGTTTGTTATTTATGCTCTGTCATAGCTATGTGTTTTGACATCATGCATCACAATCTTGCACCCACCGTATTTTGCGTACGTGTGTGCAGATGGATCCGGTTAAAATAAACGATGGTAAAGGGCACCTGGTAGAGATGCTTGTTGACAAGCCGTGTTTTCTAGAGCCCATATGTGCAGAGGACATCAATGAAGATACACGTGTATACCCTCGTGTAGGGGATGAGTACCAGGTGGAAATTGCGAACCTAGCAACGGAAGAGGAACAAATGGAATTAAGGTCATCGCCTGCCGTTGACAGCCGTATGTTTGGTTTTGAGTATCCTGTAGCAGTAGGATTAACTATTCCAGTCTCATGGACCCAAAATACAAACACTCGCATGGAAGAAGAGTCCAGGAATTTTTAGGACACAATTCGTGCCCGCCGGAAGATGAAAATAACAACCACACAGGTGGAAATACTCCAAGGAATTTAACTCAGCACAGCATGTATCCTGAGCGTCTGGGCAGTAAAGTGGAACATGCTGAACAGTGTGGAAATCCTCAAAATCTGCTGAACAAAACATTCACTGTTCTTCTGTAAAGAGGAAAGCCAATCCCAATGATTATGTTCCAGTGCCTGGGATGCCAATGTACTCCTGGACTGATGAAGAGGCGCAAACTTTTCTTCTCAGTCGCTACATTTTTGGCAAAAATCTTGTTCAGGTGACAAAATTTATAAAAGCAAGACAATGGGTGAAGTTCTATCCTACTACTATGGAGAAGTTTTCAGGTCTGATGGATATAACCGATGGGTTGCGTGTAGGAAAGTAACAAGCAGGAGATGTATTGGGTCGCCCATATTTTCTGGTCCAAGACAGCAGGAACTTTTGTCACGTTTTCTTGCTGCCGTAGCAAGGGAGGCTCGAGATGCTTTGCTGGAGGTATGCTCACTTTTAAGTTCCCTGTTTTTTTTCCATTACCAAAATTTCAAACTAGTGAACATTTGCATGTGGAAAACTGATGTTTAGCTGTTTTTACAATGAGTCTCATATTATGTCCTGCATTTTCTAATATCCCTATGATACTTTGGGAGGGGCTTTCCGTCCTGTATTCTATCCTACATTTTCTAATATCGCTAAAGAAAGGAACGAGTACACGTGGGCATACCGCACCCATAAATCAACCGTCCAAATCCCAGTGGAGAGAGAAACATAGATGAGGAGAGAGAACGAGAGACATGGCCGAGATATGGTGCCGGCACATGGGATAGGGACATGGCACCATCACGTGCAGGAGAGACATGGTGACGCCAAGTGGGAGGGAGATAGAGAGACGGGGAGCTGCACATTAGAGAGAGAGAGACTGAGAGAGAGAGAGACGCCGCACCACCACCTGCCGCTGCCCAACTCCCCTGTGCTCCGTGCCACCGCGGGCTGCGCCGCAACGCCCCACCGCCGACTGTCAACTGCGTTGACTTGGGATTGGGGATGAGATGGAACGGTGGCAAGAGGATATCCGTGGCAGGAAGGGACATAAGGATGGACATGGTGGGGCCCACGGTTGATAAAAACAGATTCTTTTTTGTTGTCCGCAAATCTAGAAGTCTTGTACCTAAAAATGATCTAAAACTCTTACAGTAAATTGTTATTTTATTTTTACTTAGGATACTCCCTGTATTTTCGCCTAATTTCATTGATGTTGACCGATGCCAGTTTATGATCTGCTAGTTTTCTCAAGAGGGTGACAATTATATATGATTGTGTGCAGGTCTTTAAGAAATTCAATGAGGGAACATCTGATTTTGAGCAATTTATTTTATGCCTAAGGTCCACAGTTGGGGCACAAGTTCTTGTAGAAGCAGTTGGAATTGGTAAGGGAAAATATGACTTGACTGGATTTCCATTAGATCCTAGTAGAAAACATGGTATGTCAGCCCGGACAGAGCAGAATGGTGGGGATGCAAATTTCCCATGTTCAAACAGGAGCAGCAGACCTGTCCAGGAACCACCACGAGGATCAACCGACGTCGTGGCCCCGTTCTCTCCTGGGGGAGAGGGAAACAGCTCTCGTTTTTCTGATCCAGCCATTGTCGCCGACGAATGGCGCATGAGTAACCCTCGGTCTCATGAAACTATTTGCGTGGAAAATTGGATGAATGTGTGTAAGGGACTCCTCCATGGCCAAGCAATCGGTGAGTTGAATTATCCATCCAACCTTTATACAGACGGTTTAGCTACTGGTTAACAGGATGACATGAGATTTCTGTGATCGCAGATGCTGCTGCTGCTTGGCCAAACTTTTTGTCTCTGGATTAGAAAACGTCTCGAAGTCAGTTATACATTTATCATTGCCGATTCCAGCTATGATCGAGTGCATGTCAATCGCCCGTATGTTTCCTCTTGATTCTTATCAAGAACAAATGAGAAGCTCAAGCAAACCATACACAAACATCTGTGATGGGGTATACTCTTTTGGTACCCTGTGTTTACCTGTAACATTGTGGAGTTGCTGCATAAGTGTTGTAGCTAATAGTGGTCCTATACAAGAACCGTGGTTGAACTTTTTTTTTCGTTGAGCATAGAACCGTGGTTGAACTGAACTTGAGAACTCTGATGATCTGATCTTCTCCAGGAGATTCAGAAAGGGAGAACCCAAAATACATACATTTGATCCATCTCGTATAACTCTTTTTGCTGGTTTATTGTTTGGTGGCTATGGTTTGGAGGTTGGGCCTGGGCGTGGTCTGGACAGAGACCTGGATGGGACTGACCTGGATAGGGCGAGGCGGGTCGCTCTGGGCCGATATCGACAATGAGCATGGACCTCCTCGCCGTCGAGAGAACCAGCGCCGTTGTCGCGGGAGAAGAAGATGGATTGAGGCTTCCGGTGTTTAGGGGTAGTTTGCAAAAAAAAATGGCTGAAAGCCAGCACTGAAATGCATTTTTTTCTAAAACTGAGCTGACACGCAGGATTGCAATCAGAAGGGTGTGAATCACTGGATGCATGGGTACAGGAATGACCCATGATTCATAAGATACGACGCCTTTTATTTACCAGAGCTGTTGATTGTTTATCACTTGAACTCAAGTTAGTTTATTACTGGAACTCGATGTTACTTTATTACTTGAACTCAAGTTAGTATACAACTAGGATATTGGGATAAGTGTCAAATCCAATGAAAATTGTGTCATCTGCATGGAAAACAACTCTTAAAATGTTCCACATTTCTGTTTTCATTTTCGATGAGGACCATATCTAAGTTCCCGCAGCAACGCGTGGGGAATCATCTAGTTCTTAATATGGTCTTACCACCCGCATGCACAAGTAGCTAATGCATCATTACATCACTTAATATGTAATGTGAAGAAGCACTAGAGGTATCCCCCGTTATTGCATTATTAATCTCGACACCTCTCAGGCTTACCCATGCTAGGGAGACTTTCTCCGCCGTTGCTCTGCCTTGGTGCGGTCTCATAGCTCTTTATATAGGCAAAAATTCATTGTTGCATCAATATTAAAAAGGAAAAAAATTGTTGTTGTCTCTTACTACTCATTATATTTTTTTGGAAAAAAAGACGGTCGCTTCCATCATTTAATCCCGGTCACATATAATAACTTTGTCCTCTCTCCTCATTTAGTTCATGCCACATCAACAAAGGTCATAGGTGGCAATTTTACCAACACCTATCATACAACTGTTGGAGATGCCCTAAAAAAACGAGAGTGGCTTATTTACTGGCTCCGGTATATACCGGCGAGTTTTCGGCCGTCGGATCTCACGCTAACCGTTTACTCAAATGTTCCCCCCATGTGATCTGCCAAAAATTCGGACGGCCAAAAGTCGCCGGTATACACCAGAGCCAGTAAGTAAGAGTGTACCCTAAAAAACAACACATAAAAGCCACTGCATCGGGAGATGGCCTTAACATGACACCACATATATATTCTAGTACTTAACACCTTTATTGTTTGTAGTATGTGCTCATTTTGTTTTAGTCTGTGCTCATATTGTTGTAGTTTGTTCTCTACTATATAAATCAATCGAAAGAAAGCTTGACATGTGAATGTAGCACATTAGAGCTTCTGGGTCACAAGTTTGTGTGACGGCCTATATCCTTGTTAGCCACTGTGATGGTATGAGGTAGGCTTAAGAGGCATCAGGAGTACATAAACTTACTGTGCCTTCGCGGGAAGGCAACGACGGAGGCGGCGCTTCACGGGAAGGCGGCGGCAGCGGTTGTTTCGCAGGACGGCGCACGACGGCGGCAGCTTCAAAGGACGGTGCACGGTGGTGGCAGCTCCGCGAGGTGCGTGTGGCGCGGCGGCAGCGGCTATGTGAGGGAGCGTGAGGGTTATCCGGGCTGAGATTACTGGATTGCCTAAATTATCTGGGGGAGAATGAACGATTATCTGGAGAAAGCCTTCGCCCAGCTTTATTACGAAAGCCAAGAGTTCACAGTTCACAGTTCTGTATGTGATCAACAGAAAAAAAAAACACCAGACACCAGCTGGGAACGCCAGCATACAGTAGGGCAGCGGCGGAGTCAGAACAAAAGTTTAGGGTGGGGCAAGTGGGATTTTGTTGGATTTTTCATGTATAAGAGATTGTCTTTTTGAGCTTTTATGCTGCAGTGTCGGCGACGTCGAAGTAGTCCGCGTTGTACGTGGGCGGCGTGGTGAACTCCGGCTGGCGCGCCACAGCGGGCGTTCGCGGCGTTTCAGGCTGTGGTGGAGATGCACCTCCTGCCGCCGTTTCTGCCGCGGCAGGAACTTCCTGCCGCCCCGAGACTCCCCCGAAGCTTGGCATGGGCACGGTCAGGGTTTCCCCCATTACCTCGTCAGCCTGATCACCCCAGCTCCAGCAGGCGTCCTCGTCGAAGATGGCATCCCTGGTGACATGGACCCGCTTGGACTCCGGATCGTACATCCGGTATGCCTTTGAGCCTGGCTCATACCCGATGAAAACCATCGGTGTGCTGCGATCGTCCAGCTTCTTCAGTCCCGGCCGCGTGTTCTTGACGTGCGCGACGCAGCCGAACACCCTGAGGTAGTGCAAGTCCGGCTTCATGTCATGCCAGGCCTCGTACGGAGTCATGCCGTCGACGCTCCGAGTGTACGAGCGATTCAGGAGGAACACCGCGGTTGCCAGGGCCTCACCCCAGAAAGCACTCGGCATCTTCTTCGCCTTGAGCATGGACCGCACCATGCCCATCACGGTCTGGTTCCGGCGCTCTACAACACCGTTCTGTTGCGGCGAGTACAAGGCGGTGAGGTGGCGCTGTACTCCGTGATCAGCGAAGTACTCGGCGAGCTCAGTTGACGTGAACTCGCCGCCTCGATCCGTCCTGAATGTGCCAAGGACGTGCTTCGACTCCACCTCGACATGTGCCTTGAACCGCTTGATTGCGTCAGCCGCCTCATCCTTGGTTGCAAGGAGCACCGCCCACATGTACCCGCTCACATCATCAACGACGAGCATGAAGTACCTCTTGCGGCCGTGCATAGCCGGCGAGATTGGCCCACACATATCGGCATGGACCAGCTCCAGTGGGTCTGTCGCCCGGAACTTGGCCTTGGCGGGGAAGGAGATGTGGCGCTGCTTGCCGACGAGGCACGCGTCGCACAGCTGCTCAACATGGTCCAGCAGTGGCATGGCAGTGACGAGGTCGTCGCGCGTCATCTTGTGAAGCGCCTGGAAGTGTTGGTGCCCAAGGCGCGCGTGCCAGCGCCAAGCCTCGTCGTCCCGGTGTGCCGCGAGACACATTGGGCGCGTGATCAACAGTCGCACCACGTACAGGCGATTCGCGTTGCGAGGTACCTGCGCCAACATCTTTTGGTTTGGGTCATGAAGAGTCATCATACCCTTGCGGATACCGATGTCGCAGTCATTCTCTTCAAGTTGGCCCAAGCTGATGATGCTCGTCTTCAACCTGGGAATGTAGTAGACGTCCGTCAAGGCACGGTGCGCGCCGGAGCGGATGGAGAAAAGCACCGTGCCGCGCCCATGAATGTCGACGAGTGAGCCATCACCAAATTTGACCTTGCCGGCGACCGCGCGATCCAGATTAGATAACGCCGACAGGTCACTGGACATGTGGTTGGAGGTGCCTGTGTCCAAGTACCAGCGCCCATCGCACGCTTCGTCGCCGCGCCGGAGGTTGGCCTCCACGCGCTTCTCGTTGAGGAAGACCTGCCCTTCCGGCAGGACAGCCTGTGGTGTCTCCTCGGAGAGGACGGCCATGAGCAAAGTGGGCTCTTGGTCACCGTCGTTGACGTGCTGGACGAGGTGCGCCTCGTCCTTCTTCTTCTTGCGGCAGTCTTTGGCCCAGTGGCCAAACTTGCCACAGTAGCGGCACTGATCCCGCGCCGGATCGTCCTTGCCGGAGGGGGGCGTCGCAGCGGGCACCGCAAGCTTGTCCTTGCCGCGGCCCTTTCCGCGACGGCAGTTCTTGGCGCCGAGCCGCTGCTGCTGCCTGCACCATCACCGTCACGCGCCATGTTTCGTGCGCGCCACTGCTCCTGGGTGAGTAGTAGGTTCCTGCCAACGTCATCGGCACCGCCGTCCTGGGCGAGCCGGTCCTCAGCCGCCTTGAGGTGCCCGGTCACCTCCTCTAGTGAGATGGTGTTGAGGCTCCCGCCCGTCTCGATGTTCATCGCGACGAGGGAATATTTGCGCGGCACCGCGCGGAGGAGCCGGCGCACCACCTTGCCCTCGCTGGTCGCCTCGCCAAGTTCTGCAAGCCTGGCGACATCGATCCGAGACGCATAGCGAATTCTTCCGTAGACTCACCAGACTTGTGATGTAAGTTCTCGAACTCGGTCTGCAGTGCTTGTGCCCGCGCCTCCTTCACCGCGGTAGAGCCCTGGCGCATCACCTTCATTGCTTCCCAGGCCTCCTTTGCGTTCTTCTTGGCGCCGAGGATGGGAACCAGGTCCAGCGGCACCGACCGGAGGATCGCCTCCATGGCGGAGCACTCCTCGGTGGCGACGTCAGTGCCGACCTCTATGGCGTCCCGGATCTCACGCGCCTGGAGCATTACCTTCATGAGAATCGACCACTCACCGTAGTTGGTCTTGGTGAGCATGGGGAAGTTGGTGTTCGACATGGCAAAATCTCTGGCCGGTCGCGGAAACGCGAGTTCTCTCCCGGCCGCTGTCGCTGACTTCTGCGGCATGTCATCCTCACCAGCGGCTTTGCCCTTGTTTGCGTCACCGTACTTGGTCATCCGCGGGACGAACTCAAGCTCTGATACCAATTGTAGACTATGGTGGCTCTCACTTCTCTCAAGTGCTAAACTCGTGAGATTCAGAAGACGATCGAACACACAGAGAGAGACTCGGGAGATTTTTGTGCAGCGCAACACTTGCTGCTTTTCGTTTGATCTATTTATTCTCAAAGGAAAGAAACTGCTCCGGAAAAGACTCCCCTACGTCATCGTGCCATCCCACGACCGAGAGAACATCCTGCGAGCGATCTACACGCACGGCACAGCACAACGACGCTGGCTTCGTGCTAAACAGAAAAACGGAAAAACCGGATCACATGAAGACCGATTCCTAACAGCTATGGAAAGACAACGCACACAACTGCTTATTTAGCTAACAATTGGTGTCTCAAGGTTAATCAGAAACAGAATTCGATTGTTGGCTTTGAACCTCGATTGTTCGTTCTATGAGCTCCATTGTCGCTGTTTGCTCGTGTGGAACGGCGACTTGCATGCACCTATACCGTATTCCGGTTCGGCATGTGTAGGCGGTGGTGGCTGGCCAAGCTCTTTCGACAAAGAAGGTGTGTGCTTTGTTCGAAGGTTGGCCGACCAAGGCATATCTCAACCTCAAACAAGAATGATTGTCCCAGCATCTCTCAATCCTATATTACCGGCATGGTTATACGTCAAGCCTGCCACTTGTGCCTATCTGAACACTAGTTCATTTGTGCCTAAAGAGCTTGCACGAGAAAAACAGGGGACCCTTAATTAGTTGGTGGTGCTCATATATGTTGTTGTAGTTCGTTCTCTAGTAACCAAAGGTAGCGTTCAGTAGGTTTTATAAACTGAAAATTACTCTTGTACTCTTTAAAAAAAGATTACTCTTTTACTGGTACCACAAATTGGCTGCCTCTACGCACATGACATGCATACCTTGTGGCGGCACTCACAAGATGTTTTAAAGGGGTGTGCCCCTAATTATTTTAATTGAAATTAAATGAGCATGCAAAAGTAAAACAAAAAATGAAAACAGAATTACTGGCATCATCTAAAAGTTCCATGATTCCTTGTTTACATACTTAATAAGCGTGTGCTGTTTAAAAGGTGTATTTAAAAATCCCAACAGCAGAAGTATACCTGGGCAAACCCCGGGCCGGGCCGGGTTCGGACCGGGCTTCATAAAAGCCCGACGGTCAAACCTGAAGCCCGAGCCCGGCCCGAAACCTAGAAAATAGGTCATTTAAGTATTAAAATAATTATTTTCGGAATAAATAAATATATTTTTATACCTATTTTTACTAAAAAATACTCAATTTAAGCCATTTCGGGATTTCGGGCTGGACTTTCGGCAGAAAAGTAAAGCCCGGGCCCGGCCCGGTACACCGGCTTCGGGCCGGGCTGCCCATGCCAGGTATATAAGCAGAAGTCACGGCACCTCAATGGTGATCAAAAATTATGTTCAGCTGTCAGAAATTTGCTCTTCCCATATTCCCTAAATGATGAACAAGTAGCCTGAACATGACCGCTTTACGGTTGCACACCCACGCCCTGAAGTTAGGTGTGTTAGAGATATACTGTCTTATCTCTAATCTTAACCATATTATATCTCTAACAAGGTGTGCCAGTAGTCGAGGTCGATGTCTTCCGTTCATGGGTGTGGCTGCTGAGATGCATTGGTGGCAGAAATGGGAGATTGGCCTCTGGTATTATGCAATCTATCAACAGTCAGCTAACCTACTGACCTGCAGACCAATCAGCACTTGAGTGGTGCCCTGGCCTTCCAAATGGTCAAATGGACGACTTGAAATTGGACTTGAACGTTAACGCCCAGGTCAATTGAGTAGCAGACCGAACCTCCGAAGATCCAAGTTACCATTCATCGGTCCGTGAGAAAGCAAGATCAGTAGCAGAAATTATAAGCTCTGGTATAACTCGTCAAGGTGCTCGGATGCTCGGCAGATAGTCTGTTGCCCAGGGTGCTGAACCAGCAAGGTTGCCTCCTTCACCAATATGGCCTTGGCGGTTTAGCCGAACCATTCAAAATCATGATGAACATCATTAAATATTCCAACGACCTCACTTTGTCTGGATTGTTGGTGCATAAATCCCGATGCCTCTCACATCTAGCTACCTACGACTGGAAGGCCCACAGTGATGTGAGCAACTAATGTCGTCTCTAAAGCACACAGTCTCTTGCATTCGTCTACTGCTCTGCGACTGCCGGGAGCAAGAAGTCTCATATGTTTCACCCGGAGGAAAGTTATTGATAGTGATACCATGAGTAATAGTGTTTTCCTAGCACAAATTCACTGACTTCTTGAATAATATTTCTGCATGCTATTTACTACTCCCTCCGTCCCGAATTAACTGTAGTGGATCACGTCAGTTAATTTGGAACGGAGGGAGTACTTTGCATCATTACACTTGTAAAGTTGTAGCAAAGTTGCTCTGATAGGATGTGTTGTGTCTCTGAAAAGACATACTCTCTCCGTTCCGAATTAACTGATGTGTATTTTATAAGAGGGAGTAGAAGCTGGAATTAATTAGCTTATTTTCAACTAGATATATAACCTTGAAGATCTCGAAATTGTTCCTAAGTAATTTTAGAAGATAGTGGTGGACACAATAATTGCACTTTGAGATAGTCATCCTTGTATACAGTAATGAGGATAGAGTAAACGGAGGTATTTTCCCACCTGCTGAGTAAACTTTTACTGAATTTTTTTCTCGGTTTTCCGAAAAAATCTACACTTTGACCGAGTTTTCCTTGTATATATAGAGTAACCATGGTGACGTGGTGTGATTCTTGTCGAGCCAAGCTTGTTCCTGCTGTCGGACGTCGAGCAAGGATAAGACTCGCTTGTATTTCTCTGGCTTCCATTCATAATGGATATATTTGTGCCCGATCCATGTCATTGGTGTCTGAAGGTTAATCCGAAATTCATAATGGAAGGAACCCGATTGTAACAATTTCGTACCAACATGTGTCATGCTCATGGAAGTTAATCAGTAATAGAATCCAAGATTATGCTCCGTCGCTGTTTGCTCGAGTGGATCAGCGACCTGCAAACAGATATAGCGTATTCCGGTTCAGCGTTGCGTAGGTGTCGGCTGGTTGGCAATTTCCATGATGCAGTGTGTGCTTCATTCGTAGGTTGGTGGACCAAGACATGTCTCAACCTCAAACCAGAATGATTGTCCCAGCATCTCTCAGTCCTATACTACCTGCATGATTATACTCATCTGGTCTATCTATAGCTTGCATGACAAAAACAGAGAACCCTTAGTTGGCACTTCGCAGTAGATATTCTTTCAGTTCACTCTCACCTATAACTAGTTTTCAGTAGCGTTTTATAAACTGAAGATACACACTACTGGTTGTTCACCAGTTACTCTTGTACAAGTTCCGTAAATTGGCTGCCTTTAAAACGACGGGGTGCAGGACCCTGATTAATTACTTTAATGAAATTAAATGAGCTAGGGAAAGTAAGACATAAAGAACAGAATTCCTGACATCAACTAAAAGTTCAATGATTCCCAGTTTAGATATACTGGTTGGTCACGAGTTACTCAGTTTCAGCCGTTGGTATTACCCGATGGCTTCGAACAAGTAGCTTACACATTGGCAGTTGCAATCGTGCGGCAAAGCATGGTTAGCTATGTTAAACCAAAAGAACAGGTTGCAAGGTTGCCTCCTATTTTAGAGGTTCCAGATGCCACCCATTCCTATGTCAACACACATGGCACATCTCACACTGGCCTGTAGCCAAGTGAGTTTGCACGTACTCTGCCGGGCAATACAGATCTCCTATGTCCGGATCAACTATTGTTCCACGCGATGACTGATGCCTGTACTGTCATACATGAGCCTTTCTTCCCTACAGCACTTAAAGTCTTACGGATACTAACGGAAAACACGGCATCCAGAAGCATATATATAGTCCATATGGACACACTTACGGCAGAATGAAACAAGGTTAAGCACTCATGCTGGAATCGACCCACACGGTGAAGCATGACGTCCTTGGTAGCAACGGGGACTGGTTGTACAAGTGATTGGCTATGGCGAGCAAGGCGGCTGAACTCCCGGGAGCCCCTGCTGTGGTATCCGCCGAGCTAATTTAATAGTGTGATATTGAAGGAAATTAAAGATAACTGAAAAACAGAGGTACGGAAAGAGCTGGGACATGTACCAACAAATCATATTTGAAGCACTGTTGCTTCCTTTTCATGTCCGTGTCGAGACTCATAAACAATGTCCGGATTAGATTATTAAACAAACTATGGCTTCTCAAATCTTGCTAAATCCAAGGCATCAATTACAAGTTAATTAGACCATCAAAACAATTTGGATGATGTGTTGCTTCGAATCAAAATTAAAGGGAGCCCACATTGTGTTGTTATAGTTTATAAATAGATAATATGTCAAAAAATTATAACTTCCAAATCGAATGTCCAAAATAACTTTTATCTGAACCGTCACATTTCTTACATCGAGATCTTTGAAACCTAGCTGCGAATGTATTTGGAAGAAAATTCACAAAATACAAAAACAAGCAAACATTTTGTTTTCGCCGAGAGGTTTCTATAGGTTTGGGATACATGTCAAGAATAGATGGTATTGATCAAGGATGGATAAACAAAAATGGCGCCTACTCTACACTTCCTTCTAACAGCTGGTTTGGATACAACTGGCCTGGTCATACCAATTGCTCCACCAGCATGGTGCTATATCCTATGCAGGTAGTTTGGGACACGTCGGGTCTGAGATAAAAATAAAACCTTATGGTTCTTTTGCTGCCCTTCTCAGCGTACACATACGCTGGTTTAAACTTTGGCTCGATCATGGCCCCACGGGGAAACGCCAGGTATTTCTCGACGAGCACTTCCGTATTTCGGACAAGTTGCACAGATTCATGTTGCCTCCTATCCCTACACGTAACTACATAGGGCTTCAACATGCTGGTGCACGCTGACCTGCGATTCTTTTATAATGTGCACGGTGCAGTGACCAAAGTACCGCTCTACATAATGTGCAGCAACGACTGCTTGTGACTGAGAGAGACGTCCTGTATTTATCAGCGCCTCTCGAGGCTCCGTTACTCTTGTCCTTTTCAGGCGTTGCATGAGTATGTATGTCTGGTCTCCCTTTTTTTTCTGCCTTAATAAAATTTCGGCCTCCGGCCCTTCGAGTATGTATGTGTGGTTGTGGTGGTATATATTGTGTTTTTATGTGTTGTAATTGGTGTTTGTAAAACAAGGGTGGTTTCAACTTTATATTACATAAATCTATTTTACAATTAAAACAATATAATACGAAACCACCTTATTCCTTCATATAGGTTAGAATATCTATACCGTTGATCTTCATTATAACTATTGAGATGAAAAAGTTTATCAGAACATCTTTCTCTAGCTTGCATGCATGCTCGCTTAATTTTATTGCACACGCCAACTTTTAACTACGGACCTTACCATGGAATTGTGGTGGAGTGCTGAGTTTTGAGTAGGTTTGGGATACAAGTCAAGAATAGATGGTATACTGATCAAGAACTGATAAACAAACAATGCCTACTCTGTTACGCCTCCTCCTAACAGCTTGCCTTCACGTCACTTGCACTGTCAACAAGAACCTAAGTCAGACTTGCCACTGATTGCGCTGCTTGTCACAGTCGTGACAATTTATTCCCATGATCCTCGAACCTACTATGGTACTACCTACCCGTGCATCTCAGTGGGAACTTTGTAAATCCATTGTCAGGATCTTGAGTTCCACATTGTCTTCCTTGAACTGAATAGCCATCAACTATTCGGGTGTCGCCTCAAAAGATGAAGAAATGATGTCTTCTTAGTACAAAATATTGATAACTTCAAAAATATACTAATAGCTAAACAGGAAATCTGTGTTGGTGCACGAATCCTGATGCCTCCCACGTCTAGCTAGCTACTTGCCAGGAGGCCATGTAAAGAGTAGAGCTTGTGCATTCCAAGCAATGGACCTACTTGTTGCACTACTCAGCATTCTTCAGAGCGAGTGAGCGAGCCTTATAGCCAATCAGTCACATATATATCCACGTTGTTCATTACAATTTATTGCATCTGCAAATTTTTTACCGGGGCTCATTTTTGTGGTTGTGGTGGGACGTTTGTAGATTAAAGTGCAGTTTGTGTAGTAGTAAGTTGTAGCCAATGAAGTTTTTTTTTTTCTGCGGGAAGTAGCCAATGAAGTTATGATGGTCAGCACACTAGTTTCGGCAGCAGGATTGTGAGGTTTGTTCACAACCTCAAGCTAGGCTCCTCTCTCTCAAATGTGACTGGTGGTTCGTTCCCAAACAGGGTACTGTATTCCTGAGAGCCCAGACGTAATTGACATGTATTTCCCCGGTCCAACGGTCATGTGGCCCAGATTCTTCGTTTTAGAACAACTTACCCATGCTGGCTCTTGGGACAAATCAGGACCCTTATCTATTACTGCTCGTCGCCTCCTCACCTCGTTCTTCGTTTGAGATCCACGGTATCCGCGGAGTTGAGGCCCTTCTTCTTAATGGAAATGACATGTTTGAGAAAAAAATCAATCCCATTTCGTCGCAGGATTTGACAATCATGTTTTTTTTTAAATAATGGGCTTGCCCCATCCATTTCCATTAGAGAAAATGCCAACCAAGGTCGTTACAGAACATAGCCTTAAAGCGAAAGCAATTTGACCATCATTGTCGTTATAGTTGCTCCCCTGTAGTCAGGAAAAGAAATCTGCTTACTGTGTCAAGATATATGCACGCATTGATGATTTCCAGGAACTCACAAGGTGATCAGATTCTTCCTTATTTACATGTTTTTGAGCAGCTTTGGGCAAGCGAAGGAGTGTGAGGCCCAATATACTCAATTGTTTGAGTGTGGGGTGGGATTGTTCCCTTTTCGTTATCTAGGGATTTCGATTCCCTATCGTAAGTTGCTGAATAAAGAATGGAAAGAGATCGAGGACCGTTTTGAGAAGAAACTTAGCTGTTGGAAGGGGAAGCTTTTGTTTAGTGGTGGCCGTCTTACGCTTATTAATTCGGTATTAACTAGTTTGCTCATGTTTATGATGTTCTTCTTTGAAATTCCAAAAGGGGTAGCTAAAAGATTGAATTTTTATCGTTCGAGATTCTTTTGGCAATGTGATGAACAAAAAAGAAAATATAGATTGGCTAAATGGGATATCTTATGCCGGCCTCGTGATGGTTTGGGGATTGAGAATTTCGAGCTTAAAAATATTTATTTGCTAAGCAAATGGCTCTTTAAACTTCTCGAGGGTGACGGGCTGTGGGTGGATTTATTGCGGAATAAATATCTCTACGAAAGCTCTTTGTCCCAAGTTCGTATGAGGGCTTTAGATTCGCCTTTTTGGAAAGGATTGTTGTGGGTACGGCAGTTTTTCTTCCCTCATATCTCCTTTTCGGTGAATTGTGGAGCTGATATTTGTTTTTGGGAAGACACATGGCTTGGTGCCTCTCCTCTCAGACAACAGTTTCCATCCCTCTATAGGATTGCACTTAATCGTAAGGCTTCGGTTGCCGATGTGCAATTATTGGGAATCGTTTGGTGGCATGGTTGGAGTTGTGTCACAAAGTTGAGTCAGTGAATCTTGTGGATCAAGCTGACTCCTTTACCTGAAATCTGAACTCTTCCGAGATGTCGTATTCGGTGAAGTCCCTGTACAAATCGCTTATTAATAATGATTGACAATTCCGACATACAGTTATTTGGAAGCTTAAAGTTTCTTTTAAAATTAAAAATTTTGCTTGGTATTTATATCATGGGGTGGTGCTTACTAAGGATGATTTGGCCAAAAAAAATTAGGGTGGTAGCAAGAAATGTGTTTATTGTCATCAAGATGAGACCATTCAACATCTATTTTTTCAGTGTCCGATGACGCGTTTGGTCTGGTGAACCGTCTTTGTGACATTTAATTTACCACCTCCATCATGTGTTACTAATATGTTTGGCGGTGGCTTCGGGGTGTTGAAAAAAAGTTTGCTTCACTCATCCTTGTAGGGACTTGTGCGATATGTTGGTCTATATGGAATTGCAGAAATGATTTGGTTTTTCATAGCAAAGAAAGTGGCTAATTTCTTGCAGGTTGTTTTTCGGGCATCCCATTGGCTCCGTACGTGATCACTACTTCTTCGGACAAAGGCAGCCGGTTTGGATGGCACGCAGGTCTTAGGATGGAAGGATTTTGATGTTTTTCTTTCATTTTTTGTTCTTTATCTTTTGTAACTCGGAGACATGTACTTTGAATACTTTTAACAATTTATGGTTGTGTGCATCGATCGATGCAGAGGCCGGGAGAAGTCCTCTTTTTCGAGAAAAAATATAATACTTTCCTAGCAACAATAACATTCAGAAAGTTTAGAGGGAAAATTAGGAATTGTTGCTCAAGGTTAGCTGTGAAACAGTCAATGGATGGAGGCACAAAAGCAAGTGTCAAATGCGAGCTGGTCCATTTCACACATTGGAGAATGCATTCATGATAAATAAAGACGAAGAAGGAAAAAAGAGAGACAAAGATGCATCTATAGCCAGCGATAGCTATATAACATACATCTCCTAAGGCCGATGAGTTATTCGAGCTCCTCGCTCCACGTAGGAGCCCTGGCGGGTTTTTCGGTTCCACCCAGGCGATCTTCGGTTTTTATTCGGTCTGGGTGGTTTGTTCGGTTTTGTCTCGATCTGAAGGTGCGGGGCGGGTGGTGACGCGTCTCGTGCCATGCGGTGGTGTGCGGACGCGTGTCTCCGGAGCTTCCAGAGCGCGTGCGCTGGTGGTATGTGAGGTCGGTCGACTTTGTTCTGGTGCCTTCTGCTGGGTTTTATATACAGGCCCAGGTCTCTTTTTCCCTTTCCCCGTCCGAGTGACGGTGCCGTCGCTTGCTCCCGCAGGCCGCAAGCCTCCCTGCTCCGGCATGCCGCTCCATCACCGTGCTCCGCTCTGCTGCCCGATCCCCTGATCCAGGGCACCGCCCAACCCCATCCGGATTCCCCTTCCTGTGTACGGGCGCTGCCCCCTGCCCGATTCCGCGGGCTGCGGCTCTTCTATGTGCGGTGCTCTCCCGCATTTCCTCCTTTGCCGGTTCACCTCCGCGTGCTGAAGGAAAAGGCCGCTTATGCATGATTACCACACATCGATTGCTGTAAAAGAAAAGGGTTCTCAGTGCCCTAGAGCCTCCCTCCTTACCTGACTCACCATCTGCCTTCTGCTCCCCTCACTCTACCAGATTTATTTATCCAGGAAGGTAAGTTTCAAGTTTGGGTCTCTATTGCGTTAGTTTCTAATTTTTCTGCTTCCCTCGAGTCCTAACGTGTTCTCTCATATGCTGTTCAGTTGCTTCTCATGATTGCTGTCAGGTAATAGAGCCATAGTAGCTTTTTTACATGTGTATTGCAGGTAAAAAGGTTATAGCACTGATAATTGTTTTTTAGCATTGGATTTTGTGCATTTCCTAAACTGACTGGATCAATCTCTTATGAAATTCCATCCTGATTCGAGTTGATTGCTGTCCTTTGGTGACCATGGGGCAAGTTGGGTATGTTTCCCTCCTGTTCATACTTTTTTCCATTTCTAATGTGACAGATACCAGGCTTGCCTGAGTTGTAAGCTCCACGGTTGACATCTAAAATGTTACCGTTGAGTATCTTTAATTAGGGAAAGGGTTCTCAAGCATATGTGTTGTTATTGAATTAGGAATTTAAATTCCAGTCAACAAAAATGATTTATTTACATATTTTTGCACTTCACTAAAGCTGTCATAGACAGCTTGTAGAAACTAGAAAGGATGGAAAGATGCATCCAGCATTCAAATTTACCTCTCGAATAAACAACCAAGAAATTAGTTCTTCAGTTGAATCTCCATGTGCAGTGCTCCATTTTTTTTTACCTTATTCGTATGATCAGTTTGTGTTTGCTAGACCAGGATTGCTTAGTTAATTACAGTTTTGGGGTTTGCTTGTTACTGGCTGCTATTACTTCAGAGCTGTTCTAGAGGCAATTTAACAGTGCTTTCTTTTAGAGTTGTTTGCCGTACAATTTTAATCCTTTCTTTTACCTATCAATTCAATTTGATGGCTGCTTTGGATGTGTCTACGGTGACATGAAAGAAGGGTCCGTTTATCGGAACCATGCAAGTCTGAATAAAGATACATGATGAACTAGAACTAAAAGGTTGGTCAGTCCCTATCCTTTGTTCCATTCTTTTGTCAGATTACTGGACCTATTCACAAAAATAACATATATACATATATATATATATATATAGACACCACAAATATGCAAAAATTAATAAAAATTAGATACGTTAATATTCAAATTATTTCGGCTAATATTAGGTTATATGGTAAATTAAATATTTTGATATTAAGATTATCTTTTTGCAGGATCTTTTAAGGCTGGTGAGGCCAACGGAACTATCAACGGTTTTCCAAGTGATGTAATAAGCAATATAATAATAAATACGGTGAGTACTGAGTAGGATTATTACATCACTGCGAAAACCTTCGGTAGTTTCGTTGGCCTCACCAGCCTTAAAAGATCCTGCAAAAAGATAATCTTAATATTAAAATATTTAATTTACCATATAATCTAATATTAGCCGAAATAATTTGAATATTAACGTATCTAATATTTATTAATTTTTGCATTACTGTGAGTTTATTGTTTGGATTAGCTATCCACATGCAACCATATACCACACTTTAAGTAATAATTTTTACTGATATTTTTTTATGAGATTCACAAGCACATGCGAAGCAGAGAATTTTATGTTCTTTTATAACATTCTCCACTGACATAGTACAATTCTACAACAATTCCCGGTTGTGTTCCATTCAGGCCATGAGATGTGACCACTGCCAGGTTTTTATCTATATGTAGCTAAATGGTACTGATGTCGTATGTTCAGTTGAATTGAATATCTGTCTGTGTTTCCTGAGCAGAACAAAGTGCACAGGTCTAAGTTAATTGTCATATGCATATTTGACCTGTGCTATTTGCCGTAGTTATGTGTAGTTGTTCACAGATCTAAGTTAATTGTCATATGCATATTTGACCTGTGCTATTTGCCGTAGTTATGTGTAGTTATAGATAGTGGTTAACTATACTTTATGCTGTCATCGTTTTATTTCATCAGCACGAGAATCTGTTTTTCATTATTCCTGCATACTCATTTGTTTCTGTCAACACTACAACCTATTTTTTGTTGGTGCTGTTTATTTTTCAGCAAAGTGCCATTTCTATACCTTTATTCGCTAGAGTGCCGTTGTTGGGCGCTACTCCATGTTCTTTCACATTTACTATAGTGACTCTCTTCAATAATGTAGGATTGGTAGTTTATGGTTGACCTACTTTTGTAGGTGTGTCTTAAAAATCCTCCATGCATAAGAGGCCAGTCAATTAGCTATTGACCAAAGTGTCACCTGGAGTGTTGTATCGAACAATATCTTTTCCCGGTAAAGCACATTAATAAGCAGGAATGGAAATCACCAAGTGCAGACTATCGTTTTATTAATTTTCGACACTGCTGTTGTATGTAGCACAAGTAAAAGGTCATTGAAAAGGTGAGGTTTCCCATCATAATACTAATTTATTTATATGCCCTAGAACGACTGTGATCATCTTTATTCCGGAACAAAGATTTGTCAATATATCTGTTGCACGGTATTGATCCTGTTCGTTGGTTTTTAAGGTGACCTCGAAGAAAAGGTCAGTGTGCTCTCAGTTACTGACCGATCTCCAGACCATTGCAGGGGATTCGATTTATTTGACAACATGCCAACAAGAAGTTGATGAACAACCACACGCTGTTAGCCATGGTGCTACACACACCAGATAGCTTCGCTTCCAAAAGGCAAATATGTATAGAGCATACTAATGCACTGGACACTCTTTAAACCTTTATGTTCGTTGCAAAAAAAATTGAATGTTTAAGGTAGAGAGATACAGGTTCATAATTTGTTGTATCATGCGGTCTCCAAATGTATGATATATACGCAAAAGACTGTAGATCTGTATGAAACGTTTATGAACATGGAGGGATTGGGAACTTAATGAAGATTGTACGTTGGCAGCGTGACACAAACGAGCTATGCAACAGACGTTCTTTTGGATCGAGTGTGCGGACGGCGCAGCGAAGCGCGCGTATTCTTCTAGTACTCTGAAAATGCGAGCGGTACCCTCTCAATGCTAGCAGGCCCAGAACGTGTACCCTCTCAATGCGCGCAACCACCATACATGTAACAGCTGTACTGCGCTTAGATCCTAGTCAAACTAGCAGTCAGCTCTACACAACGTGCACGTCCCCCGTGCGCATCGCTGCCTCGAGTCACCATGGAACCGAGGTAGGAATCTTGGAGAGGAGACCTAATAGCGTCTTGCTAGCTTTTTCGGCAGACTTGGACGCTGGATTTTGACAAGACTTGATCATCACCACGAGAGGATGAAATGGTCGACATGGTGACTCTCAGGATACCATTTGACTCTCCTTAGTTCAAACAAATGAAATAATTTTAAAAAAAATTGTATCATTTTAAAAATTTAATTCATTTGGTTCAACTAATTAGGGTCAATGGGTACCCTCAGGGTCGCAAACTTGCGGCTCTACTTCTCACACAGCAGCCATTCATTTTTCACGCATTGCAGAGATTCCCAGTGCCTGCCAGCCCTATATGCACCTAATATAACCGCCCGGATTTCAGATCGACTGGCAACTCTCGTCTAAAGCTAGCACATAGTGCATTGGTCCAAGTATCATCTGCTCTGCATACTATACAGCCACCACTGTCTGTCTGCATGGTGAGAAGGAAGCCTTGTATTTATCGGAGCAAAATTGGCTATGCCTTGAAGTGTATTAATTTATAGTTCTGTACACTCCTTACGCGCTATTAATTTCTGTCTTCTAGATGCGACGGACTGAAGAAGTAACGTCCAAAGAAACTAACCGTGTACAAAATTTAAGACGGTAGGGAGCCCGGAGCGATTGTTTGGACAACCACCATTCATTTATGCTCCAAAGAAACTCCAACCGCTCGCTGTCTGGAATTTGCGCCATCGACCCATTCCGCCCGCCCCTGCCAAGTTGCCGCCGCCGGCCTCCTACGGCCCCCACCTCGCTGTCCCCCGAGCTTCCCTGCGAGCTCCCAATCGAGAGCTCGCCACGATGCCTAGGCGGATTCGGAGCAGGCGGCGCGGAATCGAGCCGGTTGTGGCAGGGCGGGCAAGCGAAGGCTCGAGCGCGTGCAGCAGCGACGCAGGCCGCGCGTGCAGGTGGCTGTGTGAGCGCGCATGGGCGGAGGAGGAGGTCAGATTTGCGGGATGTGACGATGAGAGAAGAAAAGAGAAACAAAATGAAAACCTTTGTGACGCTGACACGTGGGTCTCACATGTCAGTGGCATTTACCAAAAAAATGTACTCACTCTATCCAACAAAAGATGTCTCAATTTTAACTAAATTTGCATGCATCTATACACTAAGTCATGTCTAGATACATTTAAATTTTAACAAAGTTAGGGAAATTCTTAATTTTTTAACGTCGAATCGAATCATATAGACATCTTTTGTTGGACGGAGGAAGTACTAAGTTTAATTAGGAACCTCTCGAAGAACAGATGAATTTTTTCCTAAGACTCTTCTATCTCTAAAACTGGTTTACAAATGAGTTTTATGTAACCTGCTAGAAATGCTCTTAGGCCTTCGCGTTAAGATACCGGAAAAATGGTAAAAGCAAATCAAATTAAAACATATATATCCGATTTTGTTCTCTCGATCCTTCGACCCATCTCTCTCTCGGATGCTCGTACCTCGTAGGGCCGGATCAACAAATATGAGTCGTCGGTGTAATTGATCTAAGAGGAGTAGGAGGTATATTTATTCCATACATGGGGAAAATAGGAACAAAACCCTGTCCAATGGCTCCCTCCCGCAGTCCCGCTCGCACACGGCGACGTACTTAGCAGAGGAGCTTGCAGCAGACGTCGGAGTCGAAGTGGTCGAGGATGCCGGCTCCTTGGGGACGCGCGTGTGGGGAATCAGCCGAGAGAAGCTACTACATGGAGCATGAGGTTGCGCAGCGACATGTGCTCATGGATTCGCGCGGCCGCATCCCGTTGGCGGAAATAAATACCATCACTGCTCACGCTATATATCTTGATGCATTTTTTTATTGCCTTCATTTACGCGTTTTTCTTCTGCAGGGGCTCATTAAAGGTAGTGTATTATCTGGTACTTACTCCGTCTCATATTAAGTGACTCAAATTTGTCCAAATATAAATATATCTATTCTCAAAAAACGTCTAGATACATGTAATATTTCGTTATTTAACATGTGACCGGAGGAAGAGTAGCTAGCACCCATTTTTTATTTGAATGTTGTATTACAAAGTTTGTCACGGTCAGGACCAAAAACCAGGGAAATTATATTGCCGGGTAATGAAGCATGGCACCCAATCAACCATGGCGTACAAATTAAACAAACATGAATGGGTATCATGTCAGCACACCTGGGCCTACTACCGAACAAGATGCTGGGCCGGCGACCCGGACCATGAAGAGGAGCCGTGTTCCGGTCTGGCTCGTCAGCGAGGACCGGGTCTATTGAGGATCCTGTAACCATTCTATTTAGCTAGGGTTCTGCTTGGCTTTTAACTTGGCTTTGAACTAATGGCCGGACGGGCAGAATAGTTGTGAGGGTGGATAGGAGGAATAGCTACCGCAACAATATTTCTTGTTCTTGCTCATGCTTAGATCGCTAGTAGCTAGAATCTTACATATCAATTGGCTGATCAGTGAAATGTATGCCCCATAAAAGTCCTCAGGCAAAGAAGGCTTTGCCGGGATATATGACCGTGCCTACGCTCTTTGCCGGATATGCCGACAAAAAGCCTCCGGTCCGGCAAAGCATAATTCTCCAGTAGTGACTCCCGTTGCCTCCTATCCTAGACGTAAGCCCATGCTGCCCAGAAACTCTCCTCTAATACACACGCGCGTTTCACTGATCAACTCCTCTATGTGCTGCAGAGATGCTGTCTTCTGAGAGGGAAGTCTCGGTATTTATCAGTGAGAAAAGTTGGTGATGTGGCCATGAAGTAATAGTTGTGAACACCAACCACACATGTACTAGCTTGCAGACAACAATTGTTTTTTCTTTGCTCGCGGTTGCTGCAGAGCAAGTACGTTTGCAATCTTCTATGAACGTGTGCATTAACAGAAGTACAGAACTATCGTCGATGCATGCATGTGTAAATCTATACACTTCAATTTAAAAGAAAAAAAATAGAAGCTAAAATGTGAGGACACGCGGACACGTCTATGCATGCAGCCATATATAGATGGCTGATCACTACATACGTGCCCTTCCTCTCATGGTTGATTTTGCGGTCACCAGACTTGAAAGTTCAAAACAGCCATTTTCGCACATGACACCAGCCCACTGGTGTAATGGTGTTCATGAAAAATGAAGATCCTGCATGAATTTCGCTTGAACATAAGTTAAAGTGTTCAATGATAAACTGATTTAAATTAAAGCATACGTATGAATGTGATCATCCCATTGCTTGTTTTTCCATTAGCATTATCTCTTCTAACATGTTTAAACTGAGTGTTTATAAATCGTCCCAGAGGAGCAATGAATATCTGTGATCTCGGTTTGCATTTTGCCATTGCCATGAACTTGAAGTTCTATAATAACTAGAGATTCTGCGTCCCCCAAATTGATCCATCATTTCAACTCTGTGGGACTTCAACGTTTAATTGATCCATCATTTTTCTCAAATCGTTGCTTTCCAGCTGCGGATGTGATGTGACAGGATGGTTCCGAGAAAAATGTCGATCTACCACCGCCTCATCGATCAACAGATATGGAAGTATGTTTCCGATATAGATTTAGCTGCACGCTCTCCACCTCTTAACCGTGGTCCTGAAGCATTCCGTTCCAGAATTGTCATGGACACCGAGCGAATTGAAATCGATCTCTATCACCCGGCAAGCTTGTTCTATCTTGTGGGCTTAGTAGATGTGCTTGCAACGTTGGGAAAATAAGAACTTCGGTGATGCACCGAACTCGATTATGGATTGCATGCTCTGACTCACGGGTCCTTGCTTGCTTCGGAACTTATCTCAAGCAGTGCGGTGGCTTATTCAACGAACCCAACTTTACTGCCCAGAGTGAAGTGGATGCACCTTATGCGACCAATAAACTTCGTTTACCCAACTCATTTTTTTTATCTTGCGGAAATGATTGTCTTTTGCAAGAGTAGGCCTGCTAGTTTGAGAGGTGTGAGCCTGCGGACTGTTTCGTGGGCGGAGCTGGACCCTGGGCAACCTGGGCCGTTGCCCGGGGCGAGAGAAATTTCCCAATCTGTGTATATATTTCGATATTGGGCTTGGCTCGGGCTGCAGGGGAACAGTAGTGCCTAACGGGCCTAGTATTGCCGGCCCATTAAAACCAGGGAGCAGGAATCATGGACTGGGCCCACATCGATCGATCCATATTCCCGTGCGTGATTGATCGATCGTGATTCAGGAGGTTGTCTTGCTCGTTCGCTTCGCCGGAAATTCCCGCCGGCTGCTCACGGTCCCAGCTCGGCTGCTCCTGACTCCCTGCTCGCCAGCGCCGCCATGAAGCAGCCTGCTCCAGAACCACAGAGCAAACACTAGGCCTATTATAGATGTGAAGATCATGTATAAACCTAAGTAAGTATCTTCCCAAAAGACAAATTATAACTCTATGTATGTCTCTCCGTCCTAAGAGTACAACAGTGTCCAAGTGTGTGCCTGAGACAAAGTCAGAATCGAGAGAAGTATAACATATTTTAAAATGGTGTTCTTTGACATAACACTCTGAAATTATGTGCTTCCTCCGATCCATATTACTTGTCTCAAATTTTCCCAAATATGGACGTATCTACGTTTGAAAAAAGCAAATTTTACGGTACCCAATACTCCTTTGCAACTAATGGAGTATTAGGCAGGGGTAGTTTAGGCTTTGCGCAATTGAAAAAAAAGATTAATTAAATTATTCTTAATCGTTTCTTAATCGTTTCATGTCCCGGCCATATGCCGTCCGGCCACTAGTACAAAACGGTCTATATCTCACGACCCATCGGTAATGGGTCGCGACCCCGACCGTCACTGAGGAACAGACGGGGATCTGCCCGTCTCCGCCCAGCCATACATCGCGTGACCGCCACTGATGTATCATCATTCCCCGCGAGAGTCATCAGTGGCGGTCGTTGAATGGTCGACCGTTAGTGATGAGTGGTATATCACTAACGGTCGGTTGTGGCCCGACCGCCACTGATGAGTGGTACATCACTCATGGTCGCCCAGGCAGCGACCGTCACTGATGTCGCCCCTGTTATCAGTAACGGTCGCAGGTGTCCCGACCGACAATGATGATCAACGCGTTTAAATGCACTGGATAGAGCCGCAGCTGGTCGTGCTGCGCGTCTTCACTGACCAGCTGCGGCGCCTTCTCCTCCGGCGATGGCGGAGCCCTGCCAAAATTTCCCATGGCGGCCGACGAGCCCAGCTGCAGGTATCTCCCTCCTCCCTCTCCCTTCTTTCTATCTCCCCCGGCCAGCCCCTATCTCCAGATACGGCCGCCGGCTCCGGTGAGCTCCATTTTTGGATCTCCGGCCGCCGGCCGCCGGTGAGCTCCATTTTTCGAGCCCCGAGCTTCCTTCTCCCTTGCGAGCTCTCTCTCCCTCCTGATCTTTCTCTTGGGCCTCCAATTTCTCTCTGAATGTCCCCAATTTCAAATTTTTAGTTAGCCCCTTAACCCCGGTTAATTAACACCTTAATCCCCTTCTTAATTATTAGGCTAACTATTTTGCTTTGTGTTTTCTTGTGTATTGTGTTGTAAATCGAAGGACCGTTCTTGGAAGTATGCCATGGAAAGAATCAATGCTCGATGGATAACCGAATGGACAGTCTTTTTTGAAGTCGTCAAATGTGATATGGAAAGAAAAGGTCTTGTGATGATGTGTTGTCCATGTCGCAAATGTGGAAGCACATGCATGATGAAGCCTGATGATGTTCAGATGCACGTGCTGGCATCGGGTTTTGTGGAAGGTTATTCACGCTGGACTTGTCACGGGGAGGATGCGGTTGATGTCGGTAGCGGTAGCGAAGATGATCATGTCCTGCAGTATGATCTGGCGAATGATTCCGAGGAAGAAACAAGGGTCGATGAGGAGGCTAATGTGGAAGGTGAAGGAGCTCCACGTGGCAGGATTGCCGAAATGCTAGAGGACCCGTACCTACGGGACCAGCTGGAGGACCCCAAAGATGAGGCAGAGTGTCCTCAGTTCAAAAAATTGTTGGAGGACGCAAACACACCCTTGTATGATGGAGCTGGCGAAGAAAACAACGTGCTCGAAGTAACGCTCGAACTTTTGAGTCTGAAGGCAGCAACATGCTGGTCAGACAAGGACTTCACGGACTTGTTGAGTTACCTTGCTTCGATTTTTTCACAGCCAAACAAGTTGCCCAAGAACACATACGAGGCGAAGAAGATTACATGCCAGCTTGGATTAGATTCCGTGAAACATCATTCATGTCCAAACGACTGCATGGTATACATTGGAGAGTACGAGAACCATGAGAGTTGCCACATAGGCGGTGCATCGAGATACAAGAAGAAAAACGCCAGAGCTGGCGAAGACGATGGGGAAGAAATGATGAAAGGTAGGCTGACAAAGATTGTCTGGTATCTTACGGCAGGTGGCCGATTTGAGCGTTGGATGCAGAACATTAAGGATGCGAGGTATCTCGTCCCTCATGATCCAGCGCAGGCAGCATTCGATCCTGACGGGCACTACCGTGTGGAGGAACCTGGGATCCTAAGACACCCTGCCGATGGAACTCGGTGCAGGAACTTTGACACGACATTTCCAGATTTCGGCGAGGAGCCCAAAAATCTGAGGCTCGGTCTCAGCACTGATGGGATAAATCCTTTGGGAAACATGAACAACAAGCAAAGTACATGGCCTGTGATCTTGTTTGTCTACAACCTTCCTCCATGGTTAATCATGAAGAGAAAGTACATCCACTTGTGCATGCTCATACATGGTCCAAAGTAGCCGGGAGCTGACCTAAATGTGTATCTGCAGCTAGTGAAGGATGAGCAGAAGCAGCTTTGGAACCCTGGCAGAGTGGTTTGGGACGCAAACAGGAGGGAGTACTTCACGATGAGAGCAGCACTTCTGACCTGCGTGCATGACTACCCCGCGAATGGAAATACTTCATGCCAGGTGACACATGGCTACAAGGCCTGTACAAAGTGCGGGGAAAACACGACATCAGAGAAGTTGCCCGCTTTATCCAAAATTGTTTACATGGGCCACCGAAAGTGGTTGGATGCTAAAGACTCTTGAAGGGATGACAAGGAAAGGTTCAATGGGAAGACGGAGCACGGGACAACGCTGAAGGAGAAGTCTGATATGCAAATCCTCGAAATTGTGAACGATCTTGAGGTTGTCCCCGGAAAGATTGCTGGGAAGAAATATAAGGAACCTGAAGGCGTCGTGTGGAAAATGAGGTCCGTATTCTGGGACCTTGAGTACTGGGCACATTTAGAATGCCGCCACAGCATAGATGTCATGCACTTGGAGAAAAATGTATGCGACAGCGTGCTGGGGCTGCCGATGAACATTCCAAAAAAGAGAAAAGATGGACCCAATGCACGGAAGGACCTGGAACTCATGTCTATCAGAAAAGAGTTGCAGGGCAAAGATCAAGTGTCGGCAACCGACAAGAATGGTTTCGTGACGGTGACCACGCGGTGTTGTCTTGCATGTTACAACCTGTACAAAGACGAGTTGCATACGATGTGCCAGTGCTTGCAGGGCATTAAAGTTCCATCAAACTACTCGTTGAGCATCAAGCATCTAGTTGACATGAAGAGCCACAAGCTACCTGGCAAGAAGTCTCACGACTGTCATGTCATACTCACTCAGTTACTTCAAGTCACAATCAGAGGTATCATGGAGCCGCACGTCAGGAAGACAATAATGAAACTTTGTGACTTCTTTGACAGCATCTCGCAGAAGTCAATCACCATTAGACGATGCCAGATCCTGCAGGATAGTATAATACAGATTCTGTGCGAACTTGAGATGTTCTTCCCTCCATCATTCTTCGATATCATGGTCCATCTAATGATCCACATATGCGATGAGATCTTGTCCCTAGGGCCCTCGTTCCTGCATAACATGTATGGCCCTGAACGATACAACGGGGTTCTGAAGCGCTACATTCATAACAAATCGCGTCCAGAAGGTAGCATCGTGGAAGGCTTTAGGGTAGAAGAGTGCATCGAGTTCTGCACGGATTGGTTGGCCGATCAGAAATCAATAGGTGTTCCTGAATCACGGCACAAGGGGTCTTGGACATACATTCCTTAATGTCTATGGAAGAGGAAGGGAAGCTGACTTTGAAAGAGCACATTTGATTGTGTTGTAACTGTCGATTGCTGCCGGCCTTATCAGAAAATGCACATGGAACAACTCCGAAATGAAAACGTTAAAAGAGGAGAAGTATGGATCCACTGGGAGCACAATAAAACATTCGCAGCGTGGCTGAAGATTATTGGTACGGCAGGGAGACGACCAATGAATCTGAAGAGACGGTTGCATGTTTGTCACGGGAACCTGCTTACCATGTCTCTACTTGGCAATCATATGCGATCAACGGCTATAACTTCTACACTGCGTCTCAGGACCGTAAAAGCACGTATCAAAATAGTGGTGTAGTCATGACTTCTGAGACCACGACCGACGACAACAGCAAAACCAAAGCTTTCTTCGGCGTTGTCGAGGAGATCTGGAAATTGGAGTACTCAATCACAAAGATCACAATGTTCCGTGTAAGATGGACCAAAGGTGACAAAGAAGAAAGTCATAGGTTCACGACGATGGTGCTACCTCCTGAGATCCCTCGTAAACAAGTTGACGTGAGAAAAATCCCGGCAAGAGAGGAACCATGGGTCTTTTCTAAACAATGCAAGAAGGTATTCTACATAGACGACCCGGCAAATAAAGGCCGCGTCGTAGTAAGAAGAGGGGAAAAAAGCATTGTTGGAGTGGACGGAGTTACTTCACAAGAAGACTACGAAGGTTTCCTTGATCCGACCACCGCCGCAGATGATGAAGAAGCAGAACGCACGATATTAACGAGGAAAAGGAGAGGGAAAAGAAGAAGTGATGGGAGCAAGAACGAGAAAATACCACAAAAATCCTACCTCAGAAGCACTACTACGAGGAGTCAAGTTATGACTTACCGAAGGAAGGAGAAGGCCTAGTAGTCACATTGCAATGTACTTGTACTGAATTTGAATGCAAACTTTGTACTAAGTGAAATTATGTGTGATCGACGTACTTTTGTGTATGCATGTTAGTACATGGCTTTGTCACTCCCAAAAATTCAATCCAAATTTAGCACAAATACTAGACAAAATGCATGAATTTTTTCATCAAACTTCAACTTTTTTTGTTTCATCTTTTGAATGTGACAAGTACATGTCTTAAGACATTCAAAAGGACAGGTTTTAATTTTTTAAACGTTCCTGTAATTTAAATTGGTACAAAGCTCAACAAGTATAGAAGCTCATCAGTAACGGTCGCCTGGTTAGTCGCCCGTTACTGATGTATAAACAACCTAGCAGTAGTGGGCTCTCACCTAGCGCGGGCGAAGACCTGCTGGATCTCCGCGCCGCCGCCGCCAACGCCCTCCTCCGTGCCGAGGCCGATGCCGCCGTCGACCCCGCCCGCGTCCTCCTCGAGCCGCCGCCTCCCCGAGCCCGCCGCCGCCGTCGACGTCCTCCGCGTCGCGCCCGACGCCTCCTCCCTCGAGCCCGACGCCGCCACCCCCGCCCCCAATGCCTCCTGCCCGAGCCCGCCGCCGCCCCCGACGCCATCCTCCTACCCCGTGACACCGTCCTCCTCCTCAACCCTAACCCTAGGTGCGTGCGCTCCTCTACCTCCCTCTCCTCTGATTTCCTTTTCTTTTAATTGTTCTAACCCTAATTTGATTTAGGTTAGTGTTAGAGTTAGAGTAATTTAGGTTAGTGTTACAGTAATGTTGTAATATAATAAAATCATTACATGGGCCGGACCGTAATCCTACGTGGCGACAACCAAGTCAACGAATCCCAAAGACCGATCAAATTGCCAACTAGGCATAGCCATGCCAACTAAGCACCGGTCAAAGGAGTCAAAGGGTCAAGCCTCCCATGCCATGACAAAGGAGCTAGAGTAGGGGCCAAGAAAGCTCTAGGGGTGCATTTACCACTTTACCCTCACTTTCCCTCTCCCTCAACGATAGCCATGGTCTTTTGTCATGGACCCCTAAGCTATAAATACCCCCCATGGGGGCATGTATCATTCACTCTCCATTGGAATAAGATCAAAGGGGAGAGGGCTAGAGCAACCTAAGGAGCTCGCTCTCGAATGCTTGGGTCGAGCCTAGTCTCGACTCGACCTCGGGGACGCGACTTGGGAAGCCTAGTTTTGAGGTTCCGGGCCGTCTAGTACGACCTCGACTCGAAGTAGAGGGATCGGGTTAGAGTCTCGAGGTTATCCCAACCTCGCTACTTGGGAAGACAAGTTCGGCCCAAGTCCGAGGCGGCCCCTAGAGATCTCTCGCCATAGGTGACTTGGGAAGACGAGTTCGGCCCAAGCGCTTGGCTAACGACCCCCTCGAAGCCTCTCCTAACATAGGACTAAGTCTTACCCGTAGGGTCGACTGAATCTATTAAAAATATATCGACATGTCAACTTGTCCCAAGTGTACGGCGACCTTCGCTATAAGGCCGGCGTACGTCGCCGTACACGCCCTACATATTATTCTCGCATTTGTGCCATCGAGCATTGGCACCCCGTACTCCTGTTGTTTTCTAGAACAACAACAGTGGCGCCGCCCGTGGGGAAGCCTCTCCGCAATTGAAGATTTGAAGGCACCGAGGAAGCCTACTTCATCGGGTGTCCAATTTGCCGCGAAATCTACACTGTTACAAACGAAGAAAGCAAGCGCCTCAGGGGCTCCCGAGGAAGGAGAAATTCTCACCAATCCGGACGTCGTCGTAAGCATGGGTGCTACAACGGAGGTCGTGGCCGCACCCCCGCTCCCGGCCGTTCCCAAAGGAGCCGAAGCACTCGGAACCGTCGTAGGTGGTCCTTCGGTCCTCACCGACGTGGTGGCAAGGATCGGCGAGCTACCTGCGGTTACCGCCCCCGCAAGGGACGCAGAACTTGGTATGCCTCGTTCGATGGGCTTCGTGCCACCTCCCCTGCAACCGGTGGTAACCTTGCCCTCGGAACCTACAAGGGAAAACAATGTGGCATCAGGAGGATCAGCGTCGGAAAACCAAGGAGTCCCGGCTTACGAGCCCTCCAACCTGGGACTACCTCCATTAGCGCTCGCCGCGGTCGCCCATGGAGCTCCTTGGTACCACCCATATTGGGGACTTCCGCCGCATGGCGCTCTCCAAGTCGCACACGCTCCGAACCAACCTCGCTTTGCAAGCGCCCCGCAAGCGCCCCTTGCTCCCCCCGCCGGGGCCGAACAAGGTGGCAACCAAGCTCCGCCTAAGGATGTGCCCCGCGGAGAACGAGATCCTAACGTGCACGAAAACGAGCAAGTGGCGGAGTCCGGAGCCCTCGGCGGCTATGAAAGAAATCCTTGCCGATGCTCCGACCCTCCAAGAAGACGCCGAGATCCCTCTCCAAGTGACCCTTCTAGCGACGAGAGCGACCCCGACGAAGGAGGATCGCGTCACCGGAAAAACCGAAAGGGCCGACCATCTTGTAACCCACTCACGCAGGAGATCCAATACGCGGCTTTCCCGCCAGGATTCAAGCCGCTGACGATACGGCCATACGACGGAGAGTCCAACCCTCTTCAATTCCTGGACGTCTACTCCAACGCCATATGAGCGGCGGGTGGAGGCCCCACCGAGATGTGCAAGCTTTTTCCGCTCACGCTCACCGGGATGGCGCAAACTTGGTTTTATAACCTGCGGAAAAATTCCGTGCATTCTTGGGAGCGCCTCCAGGAGGTCCTCATCGCCAACTTCCACGGAAATTTCAAAGAATCCGTGCAAGCTCACGAGCTTTACGCCGTGAAACAAACGCCGGGATAGTCTCTCCGAAACTTCTTCCATCGCTTTGCGAAGGTCCGAAGCCAAATCGCTAACCCGCCGTCGACGACCGTGATCGACACTTGCATGCAAGGCCTTCTCCAAGGAGAAGTGAATCGTGCTCTAAGTCGCAACCCGCCAAAGACGACTGAAGAGCTCTACCGGATCTTGCAAAAATATGCACGGGGCGAAGACGGAGACATTGCCAAAAAGGACGCACCACGCGGCACGCCAGAAGGGACTCCTGCATCGGATCAGCCCCAGGCATCCACACCATCTTCCAAGAGGAAGAGGAGGCGGGGAAGAAGGCGCCCGGCGATCAAGCTCGAAAGATCTTCGCCGTCGAAGGGCAAAACTCGTCCCAAAAGACTTGGCAGCCCAAGAAGCCTCCTCGAGGGAGGCGCCGGAAGATGCCTCATCCACAACTCGGCGAGCCACATCACCGAAGAGTGCAATACCCTCATCGCAGCTCGTGAAGAGTTCCAAGCATGAATGCAGGCCCGACGCAGGGACGAGAAGGCGCCCGAGGCCCCGCGCCCCGCCAATGTCATCCTTGCCGACCCTGCGCCCAAGGAAGAGAACCTCCCGTTTCAAGAACCCGCTCACCATGTCGGGGTGATACTCGGGTGCTCCACCACAGGCCGAGGGTCAAAGAGGCAACGCAAGGAGTATGCGCGTGTAGTCAACGTCGTCGGAACCTTCACCCCAACGCCACCACCGAAGTGGGCGAGTATACCCATTTCCTTCACCGAAGAAGACGCTAAGGGGATACGCTTCCCACACGACGACGCCCTCTTCGTGGCGGCCATCGTCTCAAATTGCGAGCTCAAAAAAATACTTGTGGATGGCGGAAGCTTCGCCGACATCTTGTACCTGAGCACACTAAAGAAGATGATGGAGCCACAGGGAGGATACAAGAACGGTTCCTTGCAACCGTCGCTTTACCCCCTAACCGGCTTCGTCCCAGGCAAGTCCATCTAGCCGCTTGGCCAATTTGAGCTCCTCACGACCTTCGGAGATGCCACCAATCATCGGACCGAGCTCGTGCGCTTCGACGTGGTGGACATGGAGGTCTCCTTCAATGCCATCCTTGGCAGGACGACCTTGAACCGCTTCTGCGCTGCCGTCCACCACAATTTCCTATGCATGAAGATCCCAGGCCCAAAAGGCGTGATCACAGTCCGTGGTGAGCAATCCTCCGATAGGAAGACACTATATTGCCACGAGACTAAGTGCGCCGAGAAGGGAGAAGCATCCAAAAGTGCCAACGTGCTCTCAGGCATAGGGGATCGAGTCCAAGACCGATCACCTAGAGTGCTACATCCCTAAGCCCCTTCCTGAGGGAGAACTTAAGGAGATACGCGTCTCCCACAACGACGCCACGCGCATCGTGAAGATTGGGGCCGACCTCTCGACCGAACTCGAGAAAAAGCTCATCGACCTACTCCGGGAGAACTCCGACCTTTCGCCTGGTCTCCCTCCGACATGGGAGGAGTCTCACGCGACGTCATGGAGCATCGACTCGCCATAAGGCCCGACAAGGCGCCCGTGAAGCAAAAACTCCGGAAACTCTCCACGGAGCGAAGCGAGGTCATCAAGCAAGAAATTGCGAAGCTCTCCGAGGCCGGACTCATCCGAGAAGTTTGGCACCCCGAGTGGTTGGCCAATCTGGTCTTGGTGAAGAAAGCCAACGGTAAGTGGTGGATGTGTGTCGACTTCACCGACCTGAACAAGGCGTGTCCCAAGGACGACTACTGTCTCCCACGAATCGACCAGCTAGTTGACTCCACAGCGGGATGCCAGAAGTTGAGCTTCTTGGACGCCTATTCAGGGTATCACCAAGTCCACATGGCCAAGGAAGACGAGGAGAAGACTAGCTTCATCACTCCCATTGGCACCTTCTGCTATCGCAGAATGCCCTTTGGTTTGAGAAACGCCGGTGCGACCTTCCAATGCCTCGTCAGCCTCATCCTCAAAGAGCAATTGGGGAGAAATGCCGAAGTCTACGTTGATGACTCCGTCATCAAAAGTCAAGTGGCGAATACCCATCCCGAAGACTTGCAAGAAACCTTCAACAGCCTCCGCAAATATGGCGTGAAGCTCAATCCCGAGAAGGGCGCGTTCGGAGTTCGAGGAGGAAAATTCTTGGGTTTCCTCGTCTCCCAAAGGGGGATCGAGGCCAACACGGAAAAAATCCAGGCCATCCTAGAGATGGAGCCTCCTCACTCCGTCAAAGATGTGCAACGCCTAGCAGGGAGGAGGGCGGCATTAGGACGATTCGTCGCCCGATAAGCCGAGAAGGGTCTTCGTTTTTTCAAAGTCCTGAAGGGCCTCAACAACTTTGAGTGGACCGACGAAGCTCAAAGGGCTTTCGAGGAACTCAAAACTTATTTGTCGACTCCTCCACTCCTCACGAGCCCGAAGAAAGGAGAACCTTTGCTCCTGTACCTCGCCGTGACTCTGGTCGCTGTAAGTGCAGCCCTCGCAAAGGAAGAAGATGGGTCACAACGCCTGGTGTATTAGGTGAGCGAAGCTTTGGGAGGAGCAAAGGGTCGATACACCCAGATCAAAAAGATCGAGTACGCCCTCCTCATGGCCTCTCGAAAGCTCCGTCACTACTTCATGGGCCACACCATCATGGTGTCGACGACGTTCCCACTCAAAGAAGTCTTCGGCAACAAGGAGGCCACCGGGAGAATTGCCAAATGGGCAATGGAATTAGCTCCCTTCTCGCTGGAGCTCACCGCAAGAACGGCCATAAAATCCCAGGTCCTCGCCGACTTCGTTGCCGAGTGGCATGCGCCGCTAGCCCCGCCCGAAGAAACTCGCCCAAGGACGGGCCCCCCGAACCACATTGGATAATGAGGTTCGGCGGCTCCAAGCGCCTCAACGGTGCTAGGGCTGGAGTCTTACTCGTCAGCCCAAAGGGAAGATCTTGGAGTACGCCGCCCACGTCGACTTCAACGCAACCAACAACATGACAGAGTGCGTAGCACTCCTTCTCGGACTCCGGTTGGCTAAGGCCATGGGTGTTCAACGCCTTATCATCCAAGGTGACTCCCAGCTGGTCATAAACCAAATGGACAAGTCATATCAATGCCTTGATGAAAGGATGAAAAAGTATATTGAAGAAGTTCGCAAGATGGAACGGTACTTCCTGGGCATGGAGGCGCGACGCATCACACGAGGAGAAAATCACCTCGCCAAAGATTGGCCCGAACGGCCGGTTCCAAGGAACCTCTGCCACCCGGCGCATTCTTCGAGGTGATCCGTGCCCCATCCATAGGAGAAGAAGCCGATGACTCTGACGAATCCAACCTCTTGGATGACGCCAATTATCCGCGCCTTGAAAGGAGAGGTGGATGAGGAGGCGGAAGGCCCAAGCGCCAAAACTTTGCTTGTAAAAGCAAAGATGTACGTCCTCTTCGACGGCATCCTTTACAAGAAGGGTGCGGCCACGCTACTCAAGTGCATAACCCCCGGCAAGGGGGCTGAGCTCATCCAGGAGATCCACTCTGGAGTATGCGGCCATCATCTTGTGCCAAGAGCCACCGCGGCGAAGGCTTTACGACAGGGATTCTATTGGCCCACCATGGTGCAAGAAACAATCGTAATATTGCGAAAATGCGAAGCTTGCCAAAAAATGGCTAAGTCAATCCACGCGCCGGTGACGACCCTGAAGAATATTCCAATAACTTGGCCATTTGCACGCTGGGAAATGGACCTTCTCGGACCTTTCCCCACATGCATCGGGGGTTGCAAATACCTTGTGGTGACGATTGATTACTTCTCCAATTGGATAGAAGTTGCGCCACTCGGTAAGATCACGTCACATGCCATCCAGAATTTTTTCTGGGGAAACATCATATGTTAATATGGTGTCCCACGAGAGCTAACCGTGGACAACGACAAACAGTTCGACTGTGCGGAATTCATTAAATTCTGCAAATGCCTCGAGATCAAGCTGCACTTCGCATCCGTGGCCTACCCCAAGAGCAACGGCGCATGCGAGAGAGCCAATGGACTAATCCTCCAAGGACTCCGCCGAAGGGTAGAACACATGACCAGCAAGGCAAGAGGAGCATGGGGGGACGAACTCGCCAGCGTGGTTTGGGGCATACGGACCTCCGTAAGCCGTTCCACGGGCCGAACACCATTTTCTTTGGTGTATGGCACTGAAGCAGTTCTTCCCGCCGAGGTAGAGTTCCGCTCACCTCGGGTCGAACAACTCCAAGAAGCTACTCCGCTCGCCTTCATCGAAAATGAAGAGCATCATAAGACGGCCGTCAATCTTGCGGAAGAAGCTCGTGACAAAGCCCTCATGAGGCACGCCATCTACGACCAGAGCGCCGCACGCTTCTACAACACGAGGGTGCGGGAACAAGCTTTCTCCCAAGGAGACCTCGTGTTGAAAAAGAACGTCGACCCAAAACTCCAGCGCAAACTCGACCCTAAATGGGAAGGACCATACCGCATCGCCGCGGTGTTGGGCAATGGTGCATACCACCTCGAGAACATGGAAGGGAAAAACCTCGTCCATGCCTGGAACGACGACAAACTCCGGTGTTTCTACGCCTAAGGAGGAACCTCAAGGACGACCCTCGCCGCTCCGAAAGAAGACTATCAGCGCCCAACCGGCCACTTCCCTACGAGACTTCGGGGGATCGTAAGCGCCAACGAGGCCAAGTCTGCATAAGGCTTGTAAGTGCCCATCAGGCCATACCTTAAGACAAGCAAGCGAGGGATCAATAAAAACGAGTTCTTGATAAAGAGTGACACGAGACACTCATACGACCCACCGTCGTAAAGGGAACCCCATCGAGCAGCAATGTTATGAAGGGACGATCCCCAAAACTGAGTCGCTGCCCTACTGCCGCTCACCAAGGGACGCCGAAAGGCCTACGTTGGCTTAGGCGTCAGCTAAAAATGTAATCGGACATAAGTCGCCACCAGTGACCCGTTCCTTGGTGGATCCTAGTGTGCCTCGAGGCCATCCGCCAAGTAGAACCAAGTCCCCTGAGGACCGGAAGCTCCTTAAAATGCATTTAAGGAGGACCGTAAATAAGCGAGTTATGCATGAGCCTACTTATCTCGGAGAACCATGCTACCCGCGTGCGAGACGTCGCGCATGGGCCGGCATGATAGTAACCGAGTTAAGGCTCCATGTTGCTGGGGCTGGCCGACGGAGGCTGCTGGGGCTGGAGCAATGGCCCGCGGAGGAGGAAGAGGAGACGGGGAAGAGGGCCGGCAGCCAAGATCCGAGCGCCAGCGGCCAGTTCCCCGCCGGCGGCGGCGCGAATCTGTGGCAGCGGGGTCCTCTCGTGAGCCCTGACCTAGGGCACGGGGGGAATGGGGTCGGGCGCAGGGGAATTGGGATCGGGAGCGGGGGAAATTGGGGTCGGACGTGGGCCTTGGGGAAATTTTGGGCCAGTTTCTTAATCGGGCCGCATCGCGATTAATCGGGAATCGGCCGATTAATGGGTTGTCAGACCGGTTGTCGGACCGATTAATCGGCCTGGCCGATTATCTCCTACGATTAGCGTTAATCTGTACAATGCCTGCCCGATCAGCGATTAATCGGCCGATTTCTTGAACAATGATACATGTTGCGAGATGGTGTCTGGGTCATGCTTACCAAAGTCACGACACAACTCCTCCATCCGCGATGTTGGCCAAAACCTCTACTCATCAATGATAGGATCTACATGGCTGGGGCACCTTCGACGACATTCTTGTGTTGGATTTGGCGAGCTCCAATTTCTTCACTATTCAGCTCCCAGAAGGGGTAGAGTGGTCCTCTGCATATAAACATGGGATGGGATTTCTCCATAGAGATGTTGTATTCTCAGGGCAGATGATTCTAGGGTTTACCTCATCGATTTGAAGGAACTTCGGCTTCGCATCTGGCTCCACAAGGATGATAACTGGTTGCTGGTGGATACCATATGTTTGCGTGAGATGTGTGCTGCTTTGGGGATGTCTGATGGCATGGTTGAGGATGAGCATACTACTACTGTGCGGATGAACCAGGTGGGGGACAATGCTGAGTTTGTGTTCTTACAGATGGGTCGAAGCACACTCTACTTGGATATCAGGCGCAGGGTGCTGCGTAAAGTGTATGAGCTGAGAGATCAATATGTTGGTCAGATCCATCCTTTCATGACGATTTGGCCTCCCGCATTCCCAGTGCTCAAGGATGATTCTACAAGGTTTGTATTTGGCCTTTGGGTTATTACTGCTCTTGTTTAGATTATTATGTTCTGCAAATGAAATGTGAACTGTTTTAATCTCCTATTTTATGTTGCTTTGCTTTGGCATGTGCTGTATGCTTATGAGTGGTTGACTCATGTTTTTTTATCAACATACTATTGTGATCAATTAGTTTTGATCAATCCATTGGACATGGTGTCTGGTCATTGGTCAATGAGTGTGGAAGGAAAATTGATATATACATAAAAAAATTACAGACTTAGGGATTAACAATTGGAAGTATAAGAGTTCATCTCTTGCATCTTTGTTTCTCCTATGGTCATATATGTTGCATTACATGAACTCGGGCTGCCTTTGAACTGTTTACCTCAAACTATCATGTCTCAGATCGTTAATAGTTGTTATTTTCAGAATGTTGTTGACTTGTTGTGTAATGAAACCAACTTTTATGGTTCCGCATGCTGAAGCATGCCATTTTGCACACAGATTTCAATTGTACATTCTTATTTCACACTGCCACACTTGGCTTTATGCAGCCTCTCCGATTTGTATATATTTTGATGCTGATTTCCCTCCTATATGACATGTGTGTAATCTGATCTAACAATAAGTGTCCTGGGTGACTTTTTAACCTTATGCGAGCAGTTGTTTGTTCTTTTTGACAACCTGTTTAGGATATATAGGTGTTTTATATGTTTTGCTGAAACAAATACATTGCTTTTTGGCCTTTGAGCGCCATATAATAGTTGATAGCCATTGTAGTAGCCAGTTGTCTTATTAGTTAATTTGATATTCTGTTCTTAGTTATTTTCATCCTAATCCAATCCCTGCCGTGCTTTGCTTGAAACAGAAGTGCCGCTTGAAGAACAAGGGTTGCAGGAGGATCTTGGATGTTGTCTACGCCAGTGAAAAGGACACCATCAAATCGAAGATCAGTGGGCTGCATTTTCTTCCTTTCTGGTAGCCAAAAGTTCTTAAGTTGGGAGTCTAAACTATGTTATGTAAACTGGAGCAGATGATTAGGATAAGGCCACCCTTGATGTTTGTTCTGGATCAAGATATCTTATGTTCTGCTCGAGATCTTCCTTGATCTATGCTGCCCGACTCCTTGTATCAGACTTGTTTGCTGCTTCTTCTTCCGCTAGAAATGACATCAAGGTCTCTCTGAAGTCAGAACATCCTTTGACTGATAACTCATCCATCTGATAGTCCGGTACTTTTCAAATTGACCAACTTGAAATAAAAAGGGATCTTTATGAGCATGTGAATCAGCAACCTCCTTATCACACATTCCCTTTTTGATATATACATTTGCTCTCGCTGAACAGAATCATGCATCATAGTGCCACCACAGTTTGCCTGAAGGTTTTTATTTCGTGGTCGGCCTTTTGCTGCTGTCTTCTTGTAGCTTTGCTCAGTGTTTTTACCTGTTGAATCCCCAACTTTTGGTGGTCTGTGACCTGAGTAACCGAGCAATTAATCCCAGATGGTTCGTCTCCATCCAAGTTACCAGCAAGCATCCTTGTTAACAGCTTAATTCTTGGTTTCAAGTCCTCCCGGCACCATCCCTGGCAAAGGGTACGTCCTCTCACCCTGATCCTTACGTGCAATGAGTGGTCTGATTCCTTTGAGAAAGCTAGGCACACCAATGTATGGGGAGAAGCTACTACCAAGTACCAAGCACAACAAATACAGTGGAACCATATCTTGGCGGGCAAACTGAATATAATGATCCAATGTGCTTTACATAACCATGATTCAACTTGATACAATGTTTATGCTTTCATATATAGTATAGGGGTTGCATAACCATGATCAGAATTTAGAAAGCTAGTCCATAATGAACGCACCCATGCTATGCACTATATTGTTGTAGAGGAAAATAACTGGAATAATTGATGACGAATACAAAGATGGAAACAACTGTGCATGCGGGTTGTCCTACAGCTAACATCAGGTGTGAAAACATGTGGTTTAGTTTTGAGACTTTGGGTGGGAGGAGGTTAAGAGGTCCAGGAATTTAAACTGCGGCACTTGAAGGTCAAATGCTGGTACGTACGATTCTACACATGAAGAAAATAAATTAGCATTCATTATTCGTCTCTGTGCTGATTTTCTATTCCCCGATGCTTCTGCATCTTTAGAGTAAATTGCATAGAACTACTTTTTGTGTGCCTTTTAGAAGAAAAAAAAAATCATAGAACTACAACTTTTGGACTAACTCATTGCACTAACGACTTGTTGGACTACAAAATATGAACCTTCAAACTCCAGAAGTAAATTTTTTCCTGAAATAATTCTCAGTTTGGCAGAAACTGAAAACTGAAACAGTCCAGTCCAGTCCAGTCCAGAGAGCATTTATGTACCTTTTTGGAAAAAATAGCAGAACTACAACTTTTGGACTAACTGGTAACAACCTGCACTAATAACTCTTCGGACAAGAAAATTTGAATTTTGAACCTACAAACTCCAAAAGTTATTTGTTCCTGAAATAGTTCTGAGTTTTGACTGAAACTGAAACAGTCCAGTTCGGAGAGCACTTGTGGTTTTCTATAATTTTCATTTTTGCTGGAAATTTGAATTTTCAGCCAAAATTTGAACCTGCGAACTTTATAAGTTATTGTTTCTCAAATAATGCTCAGTTTTGGCAGAAATTGAACTAATCTAGTCTGGAGAGCATTTATGACTTTCTAGAAAAAAAATTGTGGAAATTTTGAGTTTTCAGCAAAAATCTGAACTCACAAACTTGAAATTTACTTTCATTTTTCCAATAAAGACTGCTGTGTTTTGGCTATAATTCAGCATTCCAGTCATGGGAACATTTACGATTTTTAGAATTTCCAGATTTGTCTAGACTCCCAGAGTGGCTTTGTAGTTTCTAGTGCGTCGCTATCTCCAGTGTGGTTATCCAGCTTGACCTGACCGCTGGGCCTATGATATTAGTTTTGCTGTCCGAACTGTGGTTAGTGCGATTAGTTAATAGTTACTCCAAAAGTTGTAATTCTGTGGGGAAAAAATCCAGAAGGTGCACCATAGTGTTACATGTCCCCTTGAAGTTATAGTTTTATACAGCCCTCTTTATTCCCTCCATAGTGCATATTGTTTGGTGTTTGCCTTGGCCATGGTTAGATCTGAGACTGCACTTTTCTAGATTCCTTCCACAGAAATTGATCTGTTTCATGTAAAATGCATGCGAAATTTCTGTGTTCCAAACATATGCCACTGATCACAGTTTGCTTGGTTGTTGTTGACAGGATTTCTGTGTTATGCAGGACCGACCAAGTAATTATCCTCGAGTGGAATGCCAGCAAATGCTCCTGGCGTATAACCTATGAATTTTTCATCAATAAATGTGAACGCTCTGCTGATAGGCTGATACACAGGTGCATCTATCGTGGTTCGTCGTCGCAAGATTGTGCTTTCACCCCTGCAACTGCAAGCTCTGGCGGTTTGCCATTTTCTGATAATAACCTATCATTTACTTGTGAATGCCACCTCTGATTTTCTGTTTCATGCCGCATCTGAATTTCATTAATTGCAAATACCACCTCTGATTTTCTGTATCGTACAACCTCTGAATTTTGTTCAGCTGGTGAAGTAAGGAGTTCTGTTTTGTGGTTGTAAATTTGAAGTCAGAAGCGCTGATTTTCTTGTTTGAGAGATATTAAAACATTCAACTTTCGTATTTGTGAGTTCCCTCTTTTTTTTTTCTTCTCTTCCTTTCGGAACAACGAAATGAGCTATGAAGTCTCAAGAAAGCTGTTTATGCAAGAAATAAAATTATCAATATATACGTCCTTTTGAGGGAACATGAGAGCTGTGTTAATTGGTCATGAGAAAGTTAGAAATTCATGAGAGATGTATTGTTCATGAGAAAGCTAGAAATTCATTGTACATACACATTGGTTGGGCACCTGTTCTTATAAAATATAGCATTACTCCAAGGTTAAAAACGAGACTAGAGTTCGACCTGGGAATACTAAACCCGCCCATTCTTTCCCGTACATAATAGTAGCCGTCGATAAACAGCAAAAGTGAAAGTACAAAATTAGTCTTGACTCTTGAGTAGTGAAGTTTCTCAAGCCGTTTCGGAGGGAGGCTTGGTTATTTCACCATTCAAGAAATCTTCGGATTAATCGCTGATCGGGAGGGGAGCGTGCAATTTAATGCTTATCAGCATAGGAAATTGCCCAAAATCCCGATTAATATTTCTCCAAAATAAGCCCCTGCCCAAAATCTCCCCGCCCGATACCCCATATTGAGCGCTGGCGGGAAAATTGGGAGGGAAACTGGAAGCGGGCAGGAAAATTCGGAGGGGAAGAAAGGGGGGCGCAGGTGAGAGAGAGAGAGAGCGAGAGAGAGAGAGAGGGAGGGGAGGGAGGGGAGAGGGAGAGAGAGAGATCCTCCCTGCCCAAGCGGTGACCGGGCGACGGGACAGATCTGCACGCCGCAGCCACAGCTTCCTCCTCCGGCGAAGTGGAAGCAGGGCGCCAACTTCCTCCTCTGGCGCAGGTGTCTCCTATCTCTCTCTCTCATCTTTCTTCTCCTCCGCCTCCTCTCCCTTCTTCCCGTGCCCTCCCCTGCTCTTCATCCGTCTTGATTTGGCTATAGGATAGGTGTACAGAAGGCAATCGGTAATTGATAGGTGGACAATCACCAATTATGATGCTCGACATCACTGCCACATGCTATAAAAATCGTGGTGCATAAGTCAAGTATCGACGGGATACAAAGTTAAGATGCTACATAGCAATCATGGTCAGTTGCCATCTTTTCCCTTGATTGCATTTTTATTTGCTGAATATGTAATTATATACACTATATAGTATAATGGTCGACCAATTAATCGGTTTGAAATCTGACTAATCGCTAACCCCTACCTGACCGAGCAGTCACCGATTACCGATTTCTTGAACAATGCTTATTGATCGATAGTGTTGAGAGGTTGGCACTGGGATGGTTGCCATAGTTGGATCCCTGGATGGCCAGCAACAATGTTGCAGCTGCAAGCACGACAAAGAAGAAATTGGCAGAACCCATGGTGTGGTGCCTGCACGAACAAGAATGTTGCAAGAAGAATCAGTTGATGATTTAGTTCTTGGAATATTCGGTAAGCTAGGTAGCAAAAAACTGTAGGTGTTGCAGTCAGGAATGGGCTTGCAGATCAAGGAAAAATTATCGCACCTGCAGATACGGAGCGGATGCATGTGAGCGCCAGAAAGATGGCCTTGCCACAGCAGGAGCTGCCTAGATCCGGACACTCTCGAAGTCTTGGTCTTCGTCTTGTACGGGATTTATGAGCTTTATGCGTCTAGACTGTCAAAGGTAGTCCCAAATGGTCACCGATTGGCTCTACAAAGTCATTGTCATCACAAATTGCTCGTCCATGCCTTTCAGCATCTTACTGTCAAGAAGAGCAGCTGTTGACTTGTCGGTCGGGACTGGGGCTGTGTACTTGGACCAAATGGGAGGATCGTGTAATCTTGACTTGCCCGTTGTGTGGCTTTAATCAATGTAAAGCCAGGCATTGAGCCTGTTAATTAAATAGGAGCAGATTTTGATGGCAAGAGAAGTATTTTCGGAGTAGTTACAGTTAGATAAGAAGCTTCCTGATTAAGCATGTAATGACAGCCTCCTTGCTATTTCCTTTTTTCTTTGCATGCTGGAAAATATTCTAGTTTGGGATATCAAATTGTGTGCTGGATTATTTTTTTCAGCAAAATTTTCCATGAAGTTCACTGTGTCTTTTTTAAAACAGGCAGATAGAAATGGAGTGCGGCTAGGCGTCGTGTGAATAAATTCCAAGGGACTGCCTGCTCTGCTCCACACCACCGCAAAGCGCCACATTGATAGGACTTTCGCCGGCAGTCCGAATTGATCCCCCCTGACGGCGGTCGGTGCCTTCACCCCCCACGAAACCGCTTTCCCCTCTCCTGATTCCAGGTGAGTCTTGTTCTGCCCCAATTTCGTTTTTTTCATGGAACCCTAGCTCGATTTTTCTTCTTAAACCCTACCTTTCCTTTCTCCTGCAGCAGAGGGGATCAGGGGAAATTACTAGAAGTGTAAGGTTTTGATTTTTCTTCCCCTCTGTTTCAAGAAATCTGTGTATGTCGCTAAAATTCTGCACCCCACAGAGATCGGATGAAAATGGATTTCCAACCCTTGCCGGCAGCGGCCGCAGCCGTCGTGTCCAAGGTGCTCGACGACGACCTCCTCCGCGAGATCCTCCTCCGTGTCGGCTTCCCCACCACCCTCGTCCGCGCCGCGCTCGTCTGCACGCGCTGGTACCACCACGCCGCCGACCGGGCCTTCCTCCGCCGGTTCCGCCAGCGCCACCCGCCCCGACTCCCTGGCTTGTACGTCGAAGATGTGTTGTTTCATGATACAACCGATTTCCGTCCACACTTCGTTCCGATGCTGACCCAGACCCAAGAACCGGAGCTCGCCACCGTCCTCCGCCTCATGGCAACGTTAAGCTTGGACATCGACGACGCAATAGCGATTCGGGGATGACGGAACGGCAGCGTCTTCATCTCCGGATTCCGGAACCACAAATACACAGATGAAGTGCACAACCTGCTGTTCCCTGAGAGAGGCGTGGTCGCCCTCCCACAACCTCCACGTGTCATGACAGGTAACGGCCAGATCTCTACCTTTGGTCTCTTCCTTTCCAGAGGAGGTGACGGCTGTTTATCATACATCTGGCTGGCAATGGAGATCAATGTGAGTAATTGGGTATCTACCGGGAAGACATTTGGGAAGGTATATATGCTGCAAGATGGTGTCTGGGTCATGCATACCAAAGCCATGACAGAACTCCCCCATCCTCTACGACAACCAGAACCACTACTCATTGGTGATAGGATCTACATGGCTGGGGGCACCTCCAACGACATTCTTGTGTTGGATTTGGCGAACTCGAGTTTCTTCACAATTCAACTCCCAGAAGGGGTAGTGTGGCCTTCTCGACATGAAGGTGGGACAGAATTTGAGAATAGAGATGTCGTATTCTCACGGGCAGATGATTCTGGGGTTTACCTCATCGATATGAAGGAACTTCAGCTTCACATCTGGCTTCACAATGATCATAAATTGTTGCTGGTGGATACCATATGTTTGCGTGAGATGTGTGCTGCTTTGGGGATGTCTGATGGCATGGTTGAGGATGAGCATACTGATGCTGTGCGGATAAGCCAGGTGGGGGACAATGCTGAGTTTCTGTTCTTGCCGATGGGTCGATGGACACTCTACTTGGATATTAGGCACAGGGTGCTGCGTAAAGTGTATGAGATGGCAAGTAAGGAACACCATGATGGTTTGGTACATCCTTTCATGATGATTTGGCCTCCCGCATTCCCAGCGCTCAAGGATGATTCCACAAGGTGTGTATTTGGCCTTTGGGTTATTCCTGCTCGTTTCTAGATTATTATGTTCTGCAAATGAAATGTGAACTGTTTTAATCTCCTATTGTATGTTCTTTGCTTTGGCATGTGCTGTATGCTTATGAGTGGTTGACATTTCTTTTTTCATCAGTACACTGTTGTGATCAATTAGTTTTGATCAATCCCCTGCTCATGGTGTGTGGTCATTGGTCAATGAGTGGAGAAGGATAATGTAGATATACATAAGAAAGAATTACAGACTTAGTGATTAACAATTGGAAGTATAGGAGTTTATCTCTTGCATCTTTGTTTCTCCTATGGTCAGATATGTTGCATTATATGAACTCGGACTGCGTTTGAATTCTTTACCACAAACTATCCTGTCTCAGATCATTAACTTGTTATTCTCAGAATGTTGTTGTATAATGGAACCAACTTTTATGCTTCTGTATGCTGAAGCATGCCATTTTGCACACAGATTTCAATCTTATATTTCTCACTGCCACACTTGGCTTCATGCATCTTCTCCGATTTGGGTATATTTTGATGCTATTTTCCCTCCTATATGACAAGTGTATAATTGATCTAACAATAAGTTTCCTGGGTGACGTTTTAACCTTATGCGAGCAGTTGTTTGTTCTATTTGACAAGTGGTTTAGCATATCGAGGCTTTTTATCCATTTTGCTGAAACAAATACATTGCATTTTTGGCCTTTGATTGCCACATAATAGTTGATAGCCATTGTAGTAGCCGGTTGTCTTACTAGTTCATTTGATATTCTGTTCTTAGTTACTTTCATCCTAATCTCTGCCGTACTTTGCTTAAAACAGAAGTGCCGCTTGAAGAACAAGGGTTGAAGGAGGATCTTGGATGTTGTCTTCCTTTCTGATAGCCAAAACATCTTAAATTGGCAGTCTAAACTAATAGTTTGTATGTTTTGTACTGTATTTGGATAGACTGTGTTAGGTAAACTGGAGCAGATGATTAGGATAAGGCTACCTTTGCTGTTTGTACTTGAAGATATCTTATGTTCTGCTCGACGTCTTCGTTCCATGCTGTCCGACTCCTTGTATCAGACTTGTTTGCTGCTGCTGCTTCCGCTAAAAATAATCTCTCTGAAGTCAGAATATCCTTTGACTCAGTTGGTGGTGCGTGTCAGTGCTAGTGAGATCAATGAATCAATCTCTACTGGCTTTGATCATATCCTTTAGCTTTGATCAATGAAAGCTGTTTGCCTGAAGGTTTTTATTTCGTGGTCGGACTTTTGCTGCTGTCTTCATTTATCTTTGATCAGTGTTTTTACGTGTTGAATCCCCAACTTTTGGTGGTCTGTGACCTGAGTAACTGAGCAATTAATCCCAGATGGTTCCTCTCCATCCAAGTTACCAGCAAGCATCCTTGTTAACAGCTTAATTCTTGGTATCAAGTCCTTGTCTTGGTCATCAAAAAACAGCACGAGTCGAACAAGGAGGATGATGTTAAGATAAGCAAGCAACATAGTATCACATTCTGTTATGGAAATGTCAGCATGATGTCCAAACAATATTATAGGAACATCAACTTCAATCCAAGATGACATTCATGACAAAATAAATAAATCCAAGATGACACTGCATGATCAATTTACAAAGGAAATGACCGGTTTGCATTTTGCCATTGCCATGAACTAGAAGTTCTATATAATTAAGCCCTCGACTGCACACTCTGAATCGAGGGGATGGTTTTGAGAGAAATGTCGATATGCCACCCCCTCATCGATCAACGGATATGGAAGTATGTTTCCGATACAGACTTACTTGCACGCTCTCCAGTCTCCACCTCTTAATTGTTGTCCTGAAGCATCCCGATCCAAAATTTCCATGGAGACCGAGCGAAGTCGATCTCCATCACCGGGCAAGCTTGTTCTATCTTGTGGGCTTGCAACTATGGGGAAATAAGAACTTTGGTGATGCACTGAATTCGATTATGGATTGCATGCTCAGGTTCACGGTTCCTTGCTTGCTTTGGAACATATCTCAAGCAGTGTAGTAGCTGATTCAATGAATGCAACTTTACTGCTCCAGTGAAGTGAATGTGTATCACCTGCTTGTACATGTTGCTCACCTCATGTGACCAACTAACTCCCTTTCCTCCAAAAATCTAGTCCTTTCCTCATTCCCAACAATTCTTTTACATAAAGATACCCTCCTCCCGCCAATGCTTTTTAGCCCTGTAAAAGTCCATTTTCTTCCTGACACCAGCTGTGAGCTCATAGAAAGACATCATACATCGAGAGATACTACTAAGGCTGGAATTAATCATTACTGTTCTCCCCCAACTAGAGATGATCTTGCCCTGCCAACACCCCAATCTGCTTTGCAATTTCTTTTTTACCCTTTTCCAATGCTTCCCATCCCTACACCTAATTGCTGCTGACATACGGAATTACGGAGGCGTTCTCGAAGAGTAATTCAGTACCTTTTGCGTGTTTCACATACACCCATTGCCTCCCATCTACACCTAATTGCATATTGTCTTCCAACCAAGTCCACGCTGCCCGGAAACTCTTCTCCTCTGCGTACTGCAGAGATGCTGCCTTCTGAGAGGGAAGTGTGAGTATTTATCAAGTGAGAAAAGGTGGTGCCGCCCTGAAGTAATAGCTGTTATTTTTATGAGACCATTCATGAGTTCTCTGGGTGAGTTTACATCCGAATGACACCAACCAGCCTCGTCGCCGCCACAGGAGCACTGGAGCATGGCCCTCGACGGCGGCTGGAATAGGGCACCGAGGCGGGGGCGGCTCGAGGCTCTAGAGGGACCATGAGGAGCACTAGAAGATTCAGAACCTGGACGCGGAGCCGAGGGAGTTGGCGTTCGTTTCCCAGACTCGCCGGACGAGGAGATCGAGCGGCGGCGGTGCTCGGCCGTCGTTGGGGAAGATGAACGCGGCGCCGGCAATTCGTTGAAGATGGCGTCGATTCCTCCGATGGAGAGCTTCACTACGTCAAGGCGGAGCTCGGGGACACATTGATGTGGCTCGGCGAGGTCGCTAGCCGCGGTGGCGCAAGGCGGCGGCGCGCGGACGCGCTCTGGACGTCAGGCATGCCGTTCGCGTTCCGGGCAGAACAAGGAACATGAGGAGGTGCATCTTGCGGATCTGGGTGCGCGGTGATGTGGTGGTTGCGGTGGCATGGATAATGGGTCGCGGAGGAAAGCGACGGCGTCGCCACCGACGATGGAAGGCGGCCGAGGCAAAGGGCCTGTTTGGTCGCGGAGGAAAGCGAATCCGTGAGCCACCCCGGATCTGCGTCTCGATTTCGTAGTTCAATTTTATTCAACGAATTGGTTTTGGTTTTGGCTGCGGAATCGATTCCCAATCTTGTAGTACACTGAATTTATTTTCTTAGTCGAATTGGGTTGCTGGCTGTTGGTTGTTCGGGTTGCAACCTCTCGCTGCAGCCGCGTGTCGGCGTCAAGCACCGTCCCGCGCAGCTATCTGAGGACGAGAAATCTGAGGACGAGAAGAGCTTCTGCTTTCAGCTTGGGCGAGCAGATGGTAAGCACCAGAAGTGGTGATGCGTCCAGGACACGCACGCATGCCGCCGGCGGCCATCCTCCCTGCTCTGAGTGCGGCGCTCGGAGGAGCGGCGGGAGGCGGCGGACGCGCTCTAGACGTCGGCATGCCACGTCAAGAAAGGTTAGTTGCCACGCTGGCAGTCTGGCACGCCACGTCGGCCTAACCGGCGGACCCGGCTAGTCAGATTCGGGGTTATTCGCTAGCAACCGAATGATTAGAGTAATTAAGTAGTTTTTAGCAACTAAAACGTAAACTGGTACCAAATTGAAAAACTAGCCAACAATGCAGTGGTTTTTTTTTAATTTACTCATTTTTGGAATTTTCAGATTGGTCAAGGGCCATGAGGTCGAAAACGGGGGCCTACATGCCAGCGGAGCCGGCTGGGCAATGGCCAGCTCGCGGCAAATTTGGGCCGTGGAAAATATGTAAAGGAGAGACGATGGAAAAAATATTACTGGCAGGGGAGTAGCGTCGCAGATGCTGGGCCAGGCTGGTGCGGAATGAAAAGGAAAGGAAAGGACAAATGAGAAGGTGGGCCGCTTAGAGCTTGGCCCGGTGCGGAGAATGGAAGGGAAAGGTGGGCCGCTTAGAGTTTGTCAGTTTGGCCCGGTGCGGAGAATGGAAGGGAAAGGTGGGCTCTGATAGTATTCAGGTATGAGCTCAGCCCAACAAACCAAACAGACCTCTCAAAAACAAAAAAGACTACTATGCCGCCGCCGCCGGCGATCTCTCCAACCGCTGGCCACCCCACTCGCTCCTCCATGGGTCGTGCTCCCGGCGCGGAGGAGAAGTCGCCCGCCTCCTCGATCCCGGGCTTTGTGTTCCATCGCCTGCGTCGACTTGAAGGTATGTTCGAACCCTACTCATGCTGATGCCTGATGGATTAGCGCAAGAGGGAATTTCACGCAATACTAATCCCATGAGACAAATACTGCTGATTAACTCGATACTACTGATCTTACAAGACAAAGTCATTTTGTCGGAGAAAATATGCAATATAAAATTACAAGTCGTCAAGTGTGAATGTGCGACAGATGGGTCATCATCGATCCCCTTTCGTCTCAGGATTTGTCCATCATGTAGTCATTGTCGTTACAGTTGCTCCCCTCTAGTCAGGAAAAGTAATCTGTTTACTCTGTCAAGGTATGCATTGATGGTTTCCAAGTACTAACCAGAAAGTTGATGCGGCTATGTATCGATAGTGAGATAAAGTTGCCGGCAGTCAGCTTAGGGAACCTGATCTCCCTACAAGAGTTGGGTACTCTCGATGTGGACAATTTTCTGGCGATGAATTAAAAGAGTTGGGCAGTCTGACAGAGTTGAGGTTCCTTAAGATTAGTTTTTACTGCAAAATGGATGAGAACCAGGATAAAGCTTTGGCGGAGTCCATAAGTAACATGCACAAATTGCAAAGTGTAGAGTTTGCTGGTTTGGGCTTCACCAATTTCATTCCAGTAAGAAGGGTAACACGTCTAACACTCCATCATTTTGATGAAGATTTGTTCTCTACTATGCCGAGTGCATCACTTCCGTTCCTCTCCTATGTATATATAAGTGTGGATCAAGTATGAGGAGATGACAATGTGAACCTTGGGATGCTGCCTGTACTTCGTTTTCTTTACCTGCATACTCGTAGTCGTAGATCCATGGAAGAGCTGACACAGCTGGAAAGAGGGTTTGTGTTCACAGCTGATGGTGCATTTCCGTGTGTGACAGATTGCACTTTCTTGGATTTTCAGACATTTCCATGCATGTTCCCACAAGGGACTATGCCAACGGTTCGATCCCTTCATTTCAGTTTCCTGCCACGTCAAATCTTCAGCTATGGCTTCGAACTGAGCATGAGTCACCTCCCTTCGATCCAGCAAGTCACGGCTGATATTTGGTGTCATGGAGCCAATGCTGGGGAGGTGAAGTTTGCAGAGACTGAGTTCAGGCGTGCAGTGGCTGACCATCCTAACCTTCCCACACGTCTAATCAACAGATACGGCATAGACCGGTGCTTGGAGAAACAGGTATCTCTTAAGTCCTGCTTAGAGTGCATATACTTTTTTGTGTGCTAGCCACTATTGCAGATTCACCTTTTGTAATCCATGCATATACGGAGTTCTTTTGGATAATGATGCATGTATGTGACCTTGGTTTGTTCCACAGGCACTGTAGCCATGTTGTGGCTATTGCCCAGATGGGGTCATCACCATCCTCTGTTCAGGCAAGTCCTAGAGCAGGGCAAACCCAGCTCTAACACCGGTACAAGAAAGCCTACCAAGCATGATGCTAGGAAAATAGCCTTGTGGTTGCTGGTCATCCACCACATGGACAACCTCCGGAACAAACGCCTCGAGCAACCACTTCTGGAGGCTTAGATCTCTGGCAAAAATCGCATCCGTGGGTCTCTTTATGTTATGCAGTTATGTAGTTTAAACAAATAGAATCTCTGTGCATCTTGTTTTGGCCTTCCAGTGCCACATCGTAGTTGACAGCCATTGCAGTAGCCACTTGTCTTATTAGTTCATTTGACATGCCGATGCTTACTTATCTTCATCCTAATCCTTGTCGTGTTTTGCTTGAAAAACAGAAATGCCGTTTAAACAAGGATAGCAGGCCGGAGGATCTTGGATTATCTATCAGTGACATGTGCTGATGGGCACCAACAAGGAAGATCAGTGAGGTGCATTTGCTTCTACCTGGTAGCCAAAACTTTTTAAATTGCGAGTCTAGAATCGAAATTTTCTTGTTTGTTGAGTAGCAGTAAGCGGCGGAGCAGGATATGGTATGGAACTGGATTAGGAGACGCTATGATTTGTACTGGATTAAGATTAGGCTATGTTACTGTTATGTGACTGGAGCAGATGATGTTATGATAAGACCCTTGCTGTCTGTGCTGGATTAGAATCTGTTACGTTCTAATCGAGATCTTCCTTCCATGGTCTTGGGTCGTGTGGTCTGCTCTGCTTGTTTTGCAGTCTGATACTGTACTGTTTGCTTGCTTCGGCATCGCAGCATGTGTCTAGTTGGCTGCAAATAGGATTTCAATTATCTAATCATTAGATCAAAGTTAACTATATGTTGATGCCCAGGTGAGATGAGAATCCTGAAATATGGCAATGCCCTGATGAGATGAAAACCCCTAAATAATATCTATAAAATAATTGCCTCACAAGGCAGTTTAGCAGATTACCAAACTCATGTAACCACTTCTAAAATGTGCCCTCGGACGAAATCCAACTTTAGTATTGATCTGAACCTGATTTGTTCTCTGGAGTTTATGCACAGCCTCATGTAACACAACCACTTTTCTAATTTGTGCCCTCCAACGGCATTTTGAAATTCAACTTTGGTATTGATCCGAGCCTGATTTGTTTCCTTCAGTTCTACCTTCGTCGTAACTTACTAAACTTTGACCAAATTTACCTAAACATCTACAACATCTACGCTTTTAAATTAGTTCTATTAAATCTGTCATGATATATATTTTCATAGTGTACTCATTTGATATTCTACGTGTTAGATACGGAATACATTTTTTCTGTAAACTTATTCAAACTTTAGGCTGTCTAGGACGAAACTAAAACTTTATTTAAAAACGGACGGAGCTAGCAAGTGGCGAATCATATGAAATCATATTATCCCCCCTGCTCTGTCCTCTCCAGCTCTCGCCGCCGCCCTTCCGTCCTGCCATCGGCCGCCCGCCGCCTGATTGAATCGCGTCACTCGACCCCCATCGCCGCTGGAGATTCCGCTGCATCAAAGGCTGCGGTCGCTCCAGATCCCCTGTTGTGCTGCAGGTGCGTACCTAACTAGGGCTTGTAAACCCCAATTTTTTTCTTTCTCAAATCGTAGATCGACTGTGCTCCATCCCAGTTATTCTTAGGCTTAGAAATCAGATTGCTTCCGCCTGGATTGACTCCATGGTGTTCCAACTGACTTTGCAATAAAATCATTGCAACTTTGCAAGGATGCTTCCTTAACCGTGCAGGCTTTGCATTGGGCTGTCGGTACTATATTCTCGGGTAGTAGACCGCTGTTAATATTCAGGTTAACCTCTCTTTATTCTAAAATTGACTCCTGATGCAGCAGCCTAATTATGCCACATATTTGATTCATATAGTTGAGGTGAAGACTGCTAGCGTCATTTGTAATTTTCCGAAGATTTGTTCTCTTATCCAGTTCCAAGTATACTCTACAATCTGAAATAGTTATTCTACAACTATCCAGATAAATCATATGTAAATTAGGTGGTCAAAGTTCATGTTTTTTCCTGAATATTTTCTATCACATGTTTTTAACTGGTCTGTATTTCCATTGATGCTAAAAAGTGGAAAATAATGTTTATTTTTTTTAATGCGGGTAAGGGTTAGTTTATAGAGAATAGTATTTTTCAATTGATTTTCTGAAGAGTATTAGTGAAATTTCAGAATAAAAGTATATCTGGAAAGATGTCATACCAAAATCTTTCAGATACTAATTTCCATTTGTATGATTGTATCACACATTAACATTCACAAAAATATTTCAAAGACATACAAAACTTAATCAAAATAACTTGTATTCGTTTCATCCACACATCTTTGTAGCCAATCATCAATGGCAAATAAATTATCGAGATTTTGCATGTCAATTGCTGAGCTCTACGTTCTTTGCACTAAAGTTCCGGGATAGACTATTAGGAACGGGCAATTAGTGCCCATCTCAAGCAAGTGCAACACTTATGCTGAGGAACCGAATCAGATGGTGATGCACTATTATGAACTGACAAATAGCAGCCCACATGGGCACTAGATAGCGAATAAGATCACGGATTGGACCATACGATTGTGCAAATGGCTGGTGGCTTTGGCATTGGTCGGCGGTGGACGACCAGTGGATTAGCAGCGGTGGCAGGATCAAAAGTCGTTACCGTCAAAACTACCCTTACAAAAACTAGTTTTTGGGTAAATATGTCCACAATACCCTAGAAAATCAACTGACAGACTTTACTTATACTGCACACCTTCCATTCCATTAAAAACCTACCTCATAGTGAGAGGTACAACTTCGCTCAATATACTGGCCTGAATTTCTCAATTCAAAACATGCGTCCCATGCACAAATAGTAAGGGGTAGGATACAAAATAGTTGTAAAAGTCAAACTCTATATGTTGGAATTTCTTTTCTGCATTAGCCACCCTTTTCACCGTGGGCCAGATAAGATAGATGCTTGACTTGGAACTGAATATGGGCATGGATTATCTTGAACAGACATCATTTTATTTGCATTGAGAAAACTTTGAACTATGCAAACTTCAACGCTTACCGTACCTTCCAAAATCTTGATCACTGTTGCCATGGAAGGCCTATGAATGCTATTATTCTGCAAGCACCAGATTGCAAGCTTCATAATTTGAATCACGTCCTCCTCGTGTGAGACCATATCATCACTTTTCGTATCGATCAGATCAATCCATTGATTGTGTTGAGCCTTTTCCCGTAATAAATTAATGAGCTGAAGGTTCTCCTTAGGCTGAGAACGGTCAATGCTTTTTCCTTCCACTTATTATTTCCAAGATAACCACTCCAAAGCTGCACACGGCAACTTTTTCATTGATTTGCGACGTTAACCATTCAGGTGCCAGATACCCCTGGTGTTCCTCTCATCATCGCACTGCCTTACTTTGATACATGTGTATTAACTTAGGTAGTCCAAAATCCGCAACTTCGGCATTGAAGTTCTCATCTAAAAGAATATTTTGTAGCTTAATGTCCAGATGAGCAATTTTTCATCTGCAATCCTCATGAAGATAGAACCTTGGCAATATCTAGAATGATCCTACGCTGAGTGGACCAGTCAAGAGGGGCATTGTTATGGCGGTTATAGATCTACCTATCAAGTGACCCTCTAGACATACATTCATATACCAGAAGCCGCTGAGATTTCTCTGCACAGAAGCCAGTAAGATTGACAAGATTTATATGTTCAATGCTTCCTATAGTTTCAACCTTTGCCAAGAATTTTTTTCTTTTCTTGTCTAGCACCTTCCAAAATTTTTAGCACAACTCTCTCTGTATCAAATTTCCCTTAAAAAACAGAACCAAATCTACCCTCCCCAAGTTTTTTACTGAATTCTTCAGTGCATTCTCAACTTCTCTAAAGGAAACCTAGCAGGCATTACGGATAATTGATCAAAATCAGAGTCCTCATCATTCTCTTCATACTTCCTCCTTTGTAGATAAAGAATGGCAACAATGACAAGTAATAGTACAAGAATACTTGTTGGAAGTGTAATTGTTAAAATAATGTTCCGTCAGTTTGTAGGAGCAGAAGTGGAGTTGGATGTTCTATACTGAACCTTGATGTAAGCAGTGGAGTTGTAATGAAGAGCTTCTGGTTGTATTGATTGCAAGGAGAATACCTTTGTCACCCAGAAACATTCCCCATTGGAATCGTCCTGGCCATACCTGAAAACAACTTCCCTGCAGGAACAATTGTGTTGGCAGGCTTGCTTACAATCATTTCTGTTTAAATTCACAACGGTACGTGTGGCTTTCGTCAAAATAAGAAACATCAATAAGAGTTAAGAGATGATGGTGTTGCCTGTCCTGACAAAAAATTGGAATCAGTGGCGTGCAACAAAGATTTGCCTTCCGCTCGTCTACCGGCGTAGTATTAATCGGTATTACTTCGAAAAAGACATGTGCACTGCCCATTTGCGCATATCCCATAGTCCCCACACAGCGGTTTGTAAGCACTATGCACGATCACGAGAGATCTGCATTGCATCAGACAAAGTCCATTGTTTTATGTTACCAGACCATTGATGCAGCCTTAGGTGCCCATCGGACTCTAATCTCATGTGCTGGCTGGACAGTGCGGGTGGCAGCATGATATCTCTAGGTTCACTAGACTGCATAATGATGCTGAGGCTGCCATTCTTGAAGGTAACCTTTATTGGATCATTTCGTGTCTTGTAATTTTGCACCGGTGCATATGAAAAGTAGAGTTGTGGTGGTGTGGATTCAACATAATAATATAATCCATCTGGGAGTGCCGTGATATAGTACAACTGACTCTGAGTCTGAGTCGAATTTGTTGCAGATGTAATAGCTGTTAGCCTCATACTTTGCGGAAGTGATTGCACGGGGGCCAATGAATCAGTCGATGATGAAATGACTGCCGCACAGTGGAATTCTTCTGATCAAATAGCACCAGGTTGCTGAGCTTCGTGATCTCCATGCCAATCATGGATTTGTCTGAAGTGGCACTAGACCAGACCATCTTCCCATGATCCCATCGGTACACGGAGGATGAGGTTGCCATTCCTCGTAAGCTCAAGGGTGGGGTTCTCCCTAACAGGGTTAGGCCAGCCCGGTTGGCCAACCAGATATCCTGTGGTCCAGTTGCCATGTCGTAGAACCAGCCGCCACTGTCAGTGCTTACAATGAAGACAGAAAAGAGAAAGACATCACAGAGGGAGGCACAGAAGAACCCTTCAGCAAAGGACCACCCATCAAAAGAAAAAGGCCGTGCCCTTGGTGAACGGAGGACGATGTCACGGACAGTTGTACCGTCCATGTAGTTCAATCCGTTTGGGAGGGAGGCTTTTTATTGATCAACAGTGTTGGGAGGTTGACAGTGGGATAGTCGCCATAGTTGGATCCCTGCACGGCCATTAACGATGCTGCAGCTGCAAGCACGATGAAGAAGAAATTGGCAGAACCCAAGATGAGGTGCCTGCACGAATAAGAATGCTGCAAGAAAAATCACTTGATGATTTAGTTCTTGGAATATTAAGCTAGGTAGCAAAAACTGTAGGTGTTGCAGTCAGGAATGGGCTTGCGGATCAAGGAGGCCTGCAGATACGGTCATACGGAGCGGATCCATGTGATAACCAGAAAGGTGGCCTCGCCACAGCGGAAGCTGCCTGGATCGAAAGACTCTCGAAGTCTTGGTCTTTGTCTTTGAGTCTCTCCGCATGATTTATGAGCTTTAGGCGCCTGAACTGTCCAAACGAGTCCCAAAATGTCACTGATTTGGCTGTTCAAAGTCATTGTCATCACTGGTCCCATGCTTTTCAGCATCTTATTGTCAAGAAGAGCAGTTGTTGACTTGTCGGTCGGGACTGGGGCTGTGTACTTGGACCAAATGGGAGGATGCTGTAATCTTGACTTGCCCGTTGTGTGGCTTTAATCAATGTGAAGCCTTACTGTAGACAGGAGCAGGTGCTGATGGCAAGAGAAGTATTTTCAGAGTGGTTACAGTTAAGTAACAAGCTTCTAAGCATGTAATGAAATCCTCCTTGCTATTTCTGTTATTCTTTGCATGCTGGAAACTATTCTAGTTTGGGATCTCAAACTGTGCGCAGGTTTTTTTTTTTCTCAGAAAAATATCTTTGAAGTTCACTGTGATTTTTTTTGGAAACAGGCAGATAGAAATGGAATACGGCTAGGCGTCATGTGAATGAATTCCATGGGAGAGTCCCATGGTGGGCTCGGCCCGAGGCTTATTTTTTTAGACCAAGCCGAGCCTACAAAAACGGCTCATCACATCTTCAGGCTGAGCTGAGCTGAGCTCGGTCCAGGTCGGCGAGCTGGCCATTTTGGCCCCCTGGCGGCCCATGCTCAGCTTTCATGGCTCATAGATGCCTCCAGCCCAGTCCAGTCCCGTTTGCCTAGGTCAAAATTAGCTGCTTCTCAGTTCCTACGAACCCTGACTCTCCTACGCAGCCACCACCGCACAGATTGCAGCTAGCTCGGACCGAGCCAGACCGGCGTCCACCTTGAGACGGGACTTCCACCGGCATTCCGAATTGAACCTCCTGACGGCGGTCGGTGCCTGCGCCCCCACAAAGCCGCCTTCTCCTCTCGCGATTCCAGGTAAGTCTTGTTTTACCCCAATTTCGTTTCTTGCGCGGAACCCTAGCTCAACTTTTCTTCTTAAATTCCTACCTTTCCTTGTTCCAGCAGCAGAGGAGGGGAATGATACCATAAGTGTAAGATTTTGATTTCTCTTCCTTATTCAAGGGATCGGCTGACAATGGATTCCCCACCCTCGCCGGCCGCGGCCGCGGCTGTGGTTTCCAAGGTACTCAACGACGACGACCTCCTCCGCGAGATCCTCCTTCGCGTCGGCTTCCCCACCACCCTCGTCCGCGCCACGCTCGTCTGCACATGCTGGTACCACCATGCCGCCGACCGGGCCTTCCTCCGCCGAGTCCGCCAGCACCACCCGCCCCGACTCCTTGGCTTGTACGACGAAGATGTGTTGTTTCATGATACAACCGATTTTCGTCCACACTTCGTTCCGATGCTGACCCAGACCCAAGAACCGGAGCTCGCCACCGCCCTCCGCCGCATGGCAACGTTAAGCTTGGACATCGACGATGCAATAGCGATTCGGGAATGCCGGAACGGCAGCGTATTGATCTCCGGATTCGGAACCACAAATACACAGATGAAGTGCACAACCTTCTGTTCCCTGAGAGAGGCATGGTCGCCCTCCCACAACCTCCACGTGTCATGACAGGTAACGGCCAGATATCTACCTTTGGTCGCTTCCTTTCCAGAGGAGGTGACGGCTGTTTATCATACATCTGACTGGCAATGGAGATCAATGTGAGTAATTGGGTATCTACCTGCGGGAAGACATTTGGGAAGGTATATATGTTGCAAGATGGTGTCTGGGTCATGCATACCAAAGCCATGACAGAACTCCCCCATCCGCTACAACAACCAGAACCTCTACTCATTGGTGATAGGATCTACATGGCAGGGGGCACATCCAACGACATTCTTGTGTTGGATTTGTCGAACTCGAGTTTCTTCACAATTCAACTCCCAGAAGGGGTAGTGTGGCCTTCTCGACATGAAGGTGGGATAGAATTTGAGAATAGAGATGTCATATTCTGACGGGCAGATGATTCTGGGGTTTACCTCATCGATTTGAAGGAACTTCAGCTTCACATCTGGCTTCACAAGGATGATAAATGGTTGCTGGTGGATACCGTATGTTTGCGTGAGATGTGTGCTGCTTTGGGGATGTCTGATGGCATGGTTGAGCATGAGCATACTGATGCTGTGCGGATGAGCCGGGTGGGGGACAATGCTAAGTTTGTGTTCTTGCTGATGGGTTGATGGACACTCTACTTGGATATTAGGCGCAGGGTGCTGCGTAAAGTGTATGAGATGGCAAGTAAGGAACACCATGTTGGTTTGGTCCATCCTTTCATGATGATTTGGCCTCCCGCATTCCCAGCGCTCAAGGATGATTCTACAAGGTGTGTATTTGGCCTTTGGGTTATTGCTGCTCTTTTTGAGATTATTATGTTCTGCAAATGAAATGTGATCTGTTTTAATCTCCTATTGTATGTTCTTTGCTTTGGCCTGTGCTGTATGCTTATGAGTGGTTGACATTTCTTTTTTCATCAATGCACTGTTGTGATCGCCCTGCTCATGGTGTGTGGTCATTGGTCAATGAGTGGAGAAGGATAATGTAGATATACATAAAAAAGAATTACAGACTTAGTGATTAACAATTGGAAGTATAGGAGTTTATCTCTTGCATCTTTGTTTCTCCTATGGTCATATATGTTGCATTATATGAACTCGAACTGCCTTTGAATTCTTTACCACAAACTATTCTGTCTCAGATCGTTAACTTGTTATTCTCAAAATGTTGTTATATACTGGAACCAACTTGTATGCTTCTGTATGCTGAAGCATGCCATTTTGCACACAGATTTCAATTGTAGATACTTATATTTCTCACTGCCACACTTGGCTTTATGCATCTTCTTCGATTTGGGTATATTTTGATGCTTATTTCCCTCCTAGATAACAAGTGTATAATCTGATCTAACAATAAGTTTCCTGGGTGACGTTTTAACCTTATGCGTGCAGTTGTTCTATTTGACAAGTAGTTCAGGATATCGAGGCGTTTTATCCGTTTTGCTGAAACAAATACATTGCTTGATTGCCACATAATAGTTGATAGCCATTGTAGTAGCCGCTTGTCTTACTAGTTCTTGATATTCTGTTCTTAGTTACTTTCATCCTAATCTCTGTCGTGCTTTGCTTGAAACAGAAGTGCCGCTTGAGGAATAAGGGTTGAAGGAGGAGCTTGGATGTTGTCTTCCTTTCTGATAGCCAAAACATCTTAAATTGGCAGTCTAAACTAATAGTTTCTACACCCGCAACAAAAAAAAACTAATAGTTTGTATGTTTTGTACTGTATTCGGATAAACTTTGTTATGTAAAGTGGAGCAGATGATTAGGATAAGGCTACCCTTGCTGTTTGTACTGGAAGATATCTTATGTTCTGCTCGACGTCTTCCTTCCATTGGTGTCCGACTCCTTGTATCAGACGCTAAAAATGACCTCTCTGAAGTCAGAATATCCTTTGACTGATAACTCATTAAACCTTACCTTTTCCAATCTCTGTTGTTCCTGCCATCTGGTATTCTGGGACTTCTGAAATTGATCAACTTGAAATGAAAGGGATCTTTATGAGCATGTGAATTCAGTTATATTTCAGTTATCTTCTTTTTAAATTGAACAGACCCACCTTGCCTTTTCCAGTCTTTGTTGTTCCTGCCATCTGATATTCTGGGACTTCTCAAATTGATCAACATGAAATGAAAGGGATCTTTATGAGCATGTAAATCAGCAACCTCCTTATCACGCATTCCCTTTTAGATATATGCATTTGCTCTGGCAGTAAGTCTGAAAATCCAGACAACTGGATATGAAAAACTCAGTTGGTGGTCCGTGTCAGGCTGTCAGCGCTAGTCAGATCAATGAATCAATCTCTAATGGTGCATAACAGAATAATGCATCATAGTGCCAAGAGTTTGCCTGAAGTTCTTTATTTCTTGGTCCGCCTTTTGTTGCTGTCTTCATGTAGCTTTGATCAGTGTTTTTACCTGTTGAATCCCCATCTTTTGGTGGTCTGTGACCTGAGTAACCGAGCAATCAATCCCAGATGGTTCCTCTCCATCCAAGATACCAGCAAGAATCCTAGTTAACAGCTTAATTCTTGGTATGAAGTCCTTGCAAAAGATGCAGATCTTGGTCATCGAAAAACACACTCGAACAAGGAGGAGGATGTTCAGATAAGCAAGCAACATAGTATCACATTCTGTTATGGAAATGTCAGCATGATGTCCAAACAATATTATAGGAGCATCAACTTCAATCCAAGATGACATTCATGTTTAAAAAAAGAGCTCTTTTACCGTATTCCGGAATTAATACGGACCGTCTATCCATCGAGATCCAACGGTTACTTTTGTCTGGCACTCCAACACAAACCAAAAGAAGTACCACCCTGATAAAACTAGGAAATACCTTGCTTTTAGGGGTAAATGCGTAATCACGATTGTAGTTTACCTATTACTACTCAATTAATCGACACGATAAATCACTCCATTAAAAATAATATGGATTGCTCATCCGTATACGAACACTAACAGAAGTACATACTTCGATCCCCAGTAATTTACGGCAAACCCTAACCCCGAAATCAGACACTCTGCATGGTCCCATCCCCGTAATGTTGGTTCTGCGTGCCTGGGATGTGTATGCCCCTTGCCGCCGGCGTCCGGCTGGGCGTGGAGGTCCGCAGCATGCGCATGTGCAAAAGGGCCGGGGATGCCTCTGATGCATGGATTAATGTCCGGTCGAGGGGAAACATCAAGAAGAGCGAGTCCATGGCTAGCGAAGCTAGATACGATCGTGGAGCGAGGCGGCGGCGGACGGCCGGATCGATCCCAATGTGCGGGTGGTGAGGCAGGCGGCCGGATAGATCTCAATTCGAATAGAACCGAGGTTGACGAGGCAAAAAAAAAAGTCCAAGTTACCCTTGAAAACCAACCGGCCAGATATTCTTGGTACTCTGTCTTCTGTTAAGGAGTACCGGGGTACCTCTAAAAAAAAATCCAAGATGACACTGCATGATCAATTTACAAAGGAAAAAGTTGCGCATGAGAAATAATTGACTGTGATTAGTAGTGGCTGGAGGAGGAAGCCTCGCTCAGGCGCAGGCTTTTGGAGGCCTGATCCAACGTGCCTGGCCTGGATCAGGGAGGTCGGTAGGAAGGCAACCAAATAGGGTTGTGGCAGCTTTCAGGAACCACCAGGGACTGAACCAAACAGGCCCTTAAATTGGAGCCAACACCCAAGACGATATCATTTTTTTTTCACCCTGCAGTGTTATAAAGAGAAGGAGACATTGCATTGCTAGAGGTTCAAGTTTGAAGCCCATTCCGGACGTTCAAAGTCCCCAGTTGGAGGAAACAGTCCTCATTTGACTCATCTGGAACGCCGCCCAAAACTGAGAGTCGACACACACACACACATATATATATGATACTGAACCTGTGAAAGAGTTTTCTTCTCTTTGTTTCTGAGAGCATGCTATGAAAAACTCTGTCTTCAGCGAATAATTTGAAGAGCTAGTATTTGCTTCTTCTTCTTCTTCTTCTTCTTTTTGCGGATGAAGAGCTAGTATTTGCGAATGAGACGTTTATGTTTAGCTCAAGATTCTGAATTCCAAAAAATATTAAAAAAATTGAACAACTCGGTAGCTAGGCTGGTAAAAACCGGGTTCACGAGAAACACATAAGTTGAAATGTTGAATGAATTAAACTGCCCGCCAAAAGGTCAAGTCTTATGTACTCCCTCCGTTCTAAATGTAAGAGCAACTCCAGCCGCGCCCCCCATTTGGCGTCCGGCCCAGCCATTTTTTAGCCGTTTGGGAGGGTGCCGGCGGTTTTTTTTTGTTTAGGGTTCCGCCGTGACCCAACCGCGCCCCCAATAAGAATCTCCCCAAAATTTCAAAATAGACAAAATTTAATTCAATTCGGCGGAATTTAAATGAAGTAGGCAAAATTTAACTAAACTCGGCGGAATTTAATTAAACATAAGTTTTTTCATTACATAATTCTAAAATAAAAAAAGCCGCCTAGCCGTCGAGGTCGCTGAAGTAGGCGAGGTACGACTCGTCGAAGTCAATTTCGACCGGCTCCGTCTTCACCTCCGGCGCCGGCCTCTTCCCCGCCTTCTTCTTCCCGGCAGCCTCCCTCTCCGCCTCCTTAGCGCTCCACGCCAACGCCTCGGCGTCCGTCATAGAGAGGCCAAGGCATTTTGCCTGCTTGGCCTCACGCTCGCTGGCGGGCTCAGCCGCCCGCAGCCCCGGGAACTCCTCGGGGTCACCGTCCTGGCGCCATTCGAGCACCAGGTGCTCGTACTCCGACGTCGGCGCCCACTGCGGCTCCGGCTTTGGCCGGACAAGGCGGAGGTGACCGCGAGGTGGCTCCGGCCCCCGTCGACAGGAAGAAGACGGCCCCGGCTCCAGCTCCTCCTTAATGCGCAGCACCGGCGAGGAGGCGCTGCGGGAAGAGCCAGAGCCGGGGTAGTGGGAGGCGCCGGAGCCGCCGTACCGGTGCCTTCCCGCCGGTGCCGGTGGGGAGGCGGGGGAGTCTCCAAGCGGGGGTGATCGCCGGCGGCGATGTGCGCTTGCACCGCCGCCACGGATTGCCCGCTCCAGAACCGCCGGCGGTCGTCGATGTTGAATAGACCTGGCGGCAGGCGCTCGCCTTGGCCCTCGTACCGGGCGATGTCGACGGCGTGGCGGTCGGCGAAGAACGCCGCCCAATTGGCCCCGGTGGCGCGGTTCGACCCGGGGTCATCGCGTTCCACCGCCGTCAGCCCGTGCCACCAATGGGCGTTGATGGCGGCGCGGCGGTCCAGGCACGGCTCGTCGGCACTGGCGGCGTCGGGATGCCATCGATGCTGAGCGTCCTGTGCACTCGCAGCCGACAATCGGGTGGCGCTCGGTACTCGTGCTCATGGAGGGCCTCAGCCTCCTCGAGCGTGAGCATTGCCCAGTGCCACGTCTCGTCGCCGTCAGCCATGGACTCGTCGACGGGAGGGTTTAGGTCTATAGAGAGAGAGGGAGGGTTTGGGCGAGAGGGAGGAGAGGAGGCGCAGCAAGAGAATTCCAAATGCTCGCCGGTGGTCGCCGCTTTTTATACCGCCGGAATGTGAACCGGCAGGTGTGTGAACACGGCGATAAACATGGCCACGTGGCAACCGGAGGGCTACCGCCATTAATTTCCACTCGGGAGCCGAGGAGGTTGGCCCGCCGCCGTAACGCATTGCGCCGGCGCCCCCGCTCCCCCCCCCCCTCCATTGGGCTGGGTTCGGCCTGGGGACGCCGGATAACTTTTTGAGCCGCGCCGGATGAAAAACAAATTGGGGAGGCTGGCTAGGTGGGCTTTTGGGCGTCGGCGCCCCCCAAGCCCGTATAGGGGGCCTTTAGGGGGGCCGGCTGGAGAGTCGCCATATATATATATGATACTGAACCTGTGAAAGAGTTTTCTTCTCTTCATATTTGTTTCTAGGAGCATGCTACGAAAAACTCTCTCTTCAGCGAATAATTTGAAGAGCTAGTATTTTCTTCTTCTTCTTCTTCTTCTTCTTCTTGCGGATGAAGAGCTAGTATTTGCGAAGGAGACGTTTATGTTAGCTCAAGATTCTGAATTCCAAAAAAATTAAAAAATTGAACAACTCGGTAACTTTTTTTTTGAGAGGGAACAACTCGGTAGCTAGGCTGGTAAAAACCGGGTTCACGAGAAACACATACGTTGAAATGTTGAGTGAATTGAACTGCCCGCCAAAAGGTCAAGTATTATGTACTCCCTCCGTTTTAAATGTAAGAAGTCATAACTTTGTACTAAGTCAAACTTTTCCCAAGTTTATAGAAAAATTTATCAACATCAACGACTTTAAATTAGTTTTATCTCCATCATGATATGTATTGTCGTAATATACTTATTTGATATCAGAGTGATTTTTTATAAACATGATGAACTTTTAAATCTTTTTTATTTAGCACAAAGTTAAAGCTGTCATATTGGCATGCGTTGGCCTGGCCAACTAACGTCGAAAGAGGCAAGGTAGTCGAGAGCTTAAGCCAGCTGCTTAATTAATCGATTACTCGATTGTCACGGTAGTATTAAACGAGAAAATTAGCATGACAAAAGAAGAACTTGTACGTCCAATCACTAACCAATGAGAATGTGGCTAATTTTTTTTAAATAATACGATTTTTTTAATCATTTTTAAAAATAATACGTGCTTTTCAAAATTTACAAAAATAATATGGCCTCGGCCTGGGCGAGACCAAATGGGCCCAGTCAGCCTGGCCCACACCGATTAGGCGCCAGGCCGGCTGCCGAGCGCGTGGGGCCCCCACCCACTAGTCGGCCTGGCCCAGGGCGACTGAAGCCCAGTTGGCTTCGCCCAGGCCGACTGGCCCAGTTGGTTTGGGCTCGGTTTGGACCAGGCCGATTGGAAGTAATTCCAATTTTTTTCTTCGGATCCTTGCGCCGATTCGAAGTAATTCCATTTTTTTCTTCGGATTCTTCCGGTCTTTTGAACTAAAATACTCGACAACATGGATAAAAGTAACACGCCGAATCCGATTGGAAGTAATTATTCTTCGCCGCTAGTTCGTTGCATGATCAACGCATACACGGCCGATGCCCATTTTTTGTCTCGAATCCTTGCGGTTTTTTGAACTAAAAGACTTGACAACTTGGATAAAGAGTAACATATATCGATAATTTGCTGGACAATTTCTGTGTCGATTCTTTGCGGTTTGTTTGAACTGAAAGACTTGACATTTGGACAAATTAACATACATCGATAATGTGCTGGTTACGGAACCAAGGCACGACTAAATTAACATACATTGGTAATACCGCAATTGGACATAATTAAAGATAGCAAATACATTAGAAACACAAGCACTACTGAGTCCACTTAGGCCATTTTCCGCTCGTATCGCCACGTTCTTCTGCAGCCTTTACCATGGCGGCCCTTTCTCTTTGCCTCTCCCTTTCTGCCTCACGAGCATCCTTGCGCCTTCGTTCCTCCTCTTGCATCTCAAGCGCTTTCTGAAAGCGTAGTGCCATACCCTCCTGCCAATCAACCGGTGCCTGCAACGGTCCTATGGGATCACCCACCAATGGTAGTCCCAGCAGCATCGACATATCCTGGAGAGTAGGAGCCATCTCTCCCCAGCGAAAGTGAAATGTGTGTGTCTCGGGCCTCCATCTGTCCACTAAGCAGCTCAGCAGCGAGTGGTCAATTTGTAGCCGTGTAGAGTTGAAGCCTCGTCGCTTGCCCTCTACCATTTCCGCACGAGTTGCCTCAACAAGTCGTGCGAAAGGTAAAAGGCCAGCCCACTTCAAACTGCATAAATAAAATGGACATGTAAGGGATGAATAAATAAAATATAAATGCAAGGGATTATTGAATGAAATGTACATGCAAGGGATGAATAAGTAAAATGGACATGCAAGGGATGATTGAATTAACACTTAGTTTCACAGAGTACAAAATAAAACTTAGTTCCACATAGAGTACAAATTAACACATAGTTTTATAGAGTACAAATTAACACATAGTTTCACATATAGTACAAATTAAAACATAGGGTACAAATTAACACATAGTTTCACATATGCATGATAAGCCTAGTTTCTTCCTCTCCCTCGTCGTCCACGTCTCCCTCTTCCACGGGCAGTAGCTCCACCAGTACCGAAAGTTGGACAATAAGTGTCCCTGTGGCCAAAATGGTTGCATAGAAAACATTGTCGTGACGGTCCTCCGGCTTTAGATTCATCCATATCATTTCGGATGCGCCTGGACGGGCGTCTGCCTGTGCCTGTCCGCAGTAGCCCGGGGTCAGGGATGTACCGCCTTTCACCAGGGGTTACCTTGTTGAAATTGACCATTGCACGAAACCCTAGCATCTGACCCGTCCATGTGCTAAGCACAGACTCTTTCAGGTAATAGGGAGACACAAATGAGATTGCGTCCATCCCTAGCTGCCCGCAAGCAGCAAGTACATGTGAGCAAGGAAGGTGAAGCAACTTTGGTTTGTTGCAGGTGCACTCACACATTGGCCACGCTTCATTTCCAATCTTCACCTCCTGTGTCCTCAATTCATTTCCAACGCCGAACTTGTCAGTTGGCAAGCGCATCTCAAACCTGTGTTCTTGATTACCGATGGCGATGACAGTATGAGACCTAGCTTTTTCCATCTTCTCATCCATGTACTTCATAATCTTTTCACAGTACGGTGTATTTGGGCTGTTCATGATATGCATTTCAGCTCTCTGGCGTCTTTCTCTGAAATACTTCACCGTGCCATGGAAAATACCCTCGACGATGCCTGTAAGTGGTAAATCCCTATTTCCCCTCAGGACAAAGTTGTATGTCTCTGCCAGGTTAGTAGTCATGACGCCATACCTAGCGCCATGTGTGTCGTGCAGTAAAGACCACCGCTCCAGAGGCTCGTGCTCTATCCATTGCTGAAAGTTTTTGATCTGCCTCCCAACCCTTCTCCTAGTGCCGGGTGGGTCAAACCCTGGCAAGTCACAAAGCCCAACAGGTTCTTCCTCAGATGGTCTTGTTCCAACTGCTTTCTGTGCAGCCACTACTGCTACATGTGCTGCTACCGCCGCGTTTCGTGCCGCTGTCCTCTCCCTAACATGTTTCTTCGTGAACTCATCAAGATAACCACGTATCCTAGTGTACTTCCATTGTTGGTTCTGTTTGCAGAGTTTCTTGAATAGATTCATAAGTGACTTGTTCTTGAACTGCGAGAAGAAGTTGGCCCCCAAATGCCGCATGCACCAACGACTCTGCATGTCCTGCCATGGAGTCTGTTCATCAGGCCCAGGGTTTGTCAGTGTCCTTCTCGCACTGAGTATGCCTGCATGTCTGTCATGAAGGATGCACACATTCGGCTTATCATGCACAACTGCTGTCTTGAGCTGCCTGAAAAACCATAACCAACTTTCAGTGTTCTCACCCTCCACGAAAGCATATGCGAGCAGAACGATTTGATTGTTGCCGTCTTGACCAATGGCGGTCAAGATCTGCCCCCTGTATTTGCCAGTGAGAAAAGTGCCATCTACGCATAACACCGGTCGACAATGATGGAAAGCTTGGACGCATACACCGAAAGTGAAGAACAGTCGTTGCAGCACCCTCACAGTTGGATACTCTGGGTGCAGGAAGTGTTGGATGTCGACATAGGTGCCTGGATTACGGGCTTGCAGTGTATGGAGGAGGCGGACAACAGAGTCGTACGAGTCGAAAAACGAACCAAATCTTTCCTCAAGAGCCCTCTGCTTAGCCCTCCAAGCCTTGCCATATGAAATGTTGTACTTAAACCTTACCCTGACCTTATGCATGATGGCCTTCACTTCCATTGCTTTGCTCTCCACTATCTCCGTGTAAAGCAACCGAGCAAGAAGCGTCGACGAGTGGTTACGATGGTCTTGAGGGATAGTGGGAATGACACATGTGTGCAACACCAAGTCACTCACAACCCAATCTGTGTCATACTTAGAAACATAGCCATGCACCCTCCCGGGACAATCTATTTGTTCGCACTCCATTGTCAGATATTTTTGTGAAGAGACTGTTGTTTTGAAAACCCTTTGTGTGGACATTGCCCAAGCAACTATGGCATCCTGCAGATGTTTCTTGTCAGGAAATCTGGCACCCTTCGCAATGTTGTTCTGATGATATTGCCATGCAGAGTCGTGCCCATCGTTCACGGTCATAGCTGAAGAGAAGTGCTGATTCCATGATGCAGGAATCACCACCTCCTCTTCGTCCGACTCATGAGACTCATCGTCATAACAACTATGACCATCTGTATCTTCATCCTCCATCTCGTTCTGCAAGTGACCATCTTCTTCGTCCGCATCTGCCTCCCCAGTGTACTCATCCTCTCCTACTGCCCCGAAGCTCTGGCCTGATTCATAACCACCACCTCCAGCATTCAACACAGAGTTTGTATTGGACAAGTCATAACTTGATTCACCCTCGCCTTCAGCTGGATTGGTCTCATGAGCGACAACCTGGATTAAGGCGACAGGTGTAGTTCTCCTTTTCTCGCAACTTTCTAACCAGTGCACCCACTTTGATGTCCGGTCTATCGGCCTCAAAACCCAGAAAATATTTGAACTTGACTTGGTCCACAATGCTTGCACACGGACGGTGTATGTTTCAGGATTGACCGCTAAACATCCTAACAGCCATTCCTGCAGCTGACTAAATGTCCATGTTTGAGGGGCCGTTAGATCCAACTCCACATACTTAAACTGACTCAGATCAGCTCCGTGCTCGGTTGTTAAGATAGTACCGGAACTGTAGTAAAAAACAAACTTCACTACACCGGACATCTCTGATGCCTAAAAAAATGTTTAGACGCGTCAAATACTAAGCAGTACGGCATATAAAAAATATTATGACGCGTCAAATACTGAGCAGTACGGCATATTAAAAATATTTAAATACTAAGCAGTACGGCATATTAAAAATATTATGACGCGTCAAATACTAAGCAGCACGGCATATTATATGACGCGTCAAATACTAACCAGTACGGCATATTAAAAATATTAACACGCGTCAAATACTAACCAGTACGGCATATTAAAAATATTAACACGCGTCAAATACTAACCAGTACGGCATATTAAAAATATTAACACGCGTCAAATACTAACCAGTACGGCATATTAAAAATATTAATATGCATCAAATACTAACCAGTACGACATTAACCGTTGTCCAAAATAATGAGCACTACCAAACGCTAAAACATACTTCTGGGGTCACCACCATTGCTCCAATCAAAACATATACATTGAAGCGGTACACACGTATCCTCATAAACATATACATTATAGGATAAATACGTGAGAGATTAGGATTTACCCTTGAAGCGTGTGAATCCAACCTCGAGCAGCCTCACGGTCACCAAATGAGCACCACCACCTCCAAACTCTTCCAAACCACCAACATTGGTCCAACTTTGCACCACAAAATTAGCTCCACATGGCCAATGAAAACAGTAGATCGAGGTGTCTTTGGGTGCCAACTAGGTAGGGGATGTGATTTTGTGGGTTAAATGGGACCAAAATGCACTAATTTGGGCTAGAAAATGGGGGCATTTGAGGAGGAAATGAAGAACAAGAAGAAACAGAAGAGAAGAACGAGCAGAGGAGGAAGAAGCAGGGGGCGTGGCTGGGCTCACTCGGGCACGGGAGAGATGGGAAGGAAAGGGAAAAAGGAAAAAGGGAAAGATTCCCCGGTCCTGAACCCACCAGGCCGCAGTAGGCCACGGCGAGGCCGACTGGCCAGTCGTCCTAGGCGAAGCCGACTGGGCTTCAGTCGGCCTGGGCCAGGCCGACTGGCGGGCGGGGGCCCCGTGCGCTCGGCAGTCGGCCTGGCCGAGGCCGACTGGGCCTAATCGGCGTGGGCCAGGCCGACTGGGCCCATTCGGCCTCGCCAAGGCCAAGGCCGCATTATTTTTGTAAATTTTGAAAAACGCGTATTATTTTTGAAATCGATTACTGAAGAGCACGAAGGAAAAATTAATTAACAAACTGCCTCATGCATATGAGACCTATCACCTATCCTTCCTCAAAATTTGAGCATCGTCGTCTAGCTCGAGCTCGCTCTCCATTCGTAAACGGCCTTTGCCCCCCGTTTCTTCGATTAGCTAGCAGCTGGTCTTCGATCGATCTCCAGGTTAATCAAAACTGTATGCAAACTCTTGCTTAATTATTTTATCTGCTACTATTTACCTACTTTTTATAAAAAAAATATAAATTTGTAATAAAAAAGGTTGTGTGCATGCATAGGCCGGGGTTCCGCCCATTTTCGAAGAAAAAGAACAGAAGGTGTAGCCTGCAGCTCTTTTTTTTTTTGAGATGTGAGCCTGCCAGATCTGCTCTAGGAAGCGAAGCGGCTGAAAGAGTCATTAGATGGACACAGCCCACGCACGTACACTGTTAGGCCCGGCCCAATTAAACTGTTGATGTCTTTCGCTCGCTCGGTGTTGTGGTTGCGTCAAGGGTCCGGGAAGCCCAACTCAAAAAAAAGCTTTTGGAACGAGTTGCAGCCCACGACTAAGTTTTATTTCGTGTCCCCCAGCTCCTTCTTTTCCGGCTAAATTTTACTTTACTCCTACCCGGCTCTAGGTCCAACGGCTGTGTCAGCGTTTTAATGAACTCAAATTCATTGTTCGCAAGGAGCATCAATGGATATTAGATTATTTTTTTAATTTTTTTGCGGGTAAATGTATATCAGATTTGATGGTCTGTCGATAGGACAGGAGCATGCGCCGTTCCGAAATGAACCCCAGCATATGTACCACCGGCAGGAGGTCTCCATACCAGCGACCGGACTATCTTAGTCATTTCACATCGCGCGTTTTCTATCCCCTATTTGTGTGTTCTCGAGTTCTCTTGCTACGAGGGGCTAAACAAGAAATCGGAAAACGATGAGGTGCACTATAGTAGTAGTGCAACTAAGCATCGATAATTTCTCCAAAGTTGGGGTATAGATGTGCGATCAAGCTATACAATTTCCAGAGAGTGTAGGGCCTTCTCTCGGAAATTGCACCTCGGAAAATACACAATTTGTGCACTTGTTTGCCTGTCGTTTTGTCTTGTCCTAAGTTTCAACGTTATCCATCGACCGAGACATCTACATGGGTCAATTCTACGGCTTAACCACTCTTTACAAAATTAATGTAGCCAACTACCCGAGTAAGTTAATTAATCAAAGTAAGCCAAAATCAAACAGTGTAGCCAACTACCCGAGTAAGTTAATTAATCAAAGTAAGCCAAGATCAAACAGTATAGCCCTCACTTGTATAAATAATTGTAACTCTAAAGAACATTCTCTTTCTTTTCTTTTTTGGATTTTACTCTTTGGGCTCACAGGCTTATTCGTGAACCAGCGGCCGATCAAGTCGCAGCCAGCCTGCCATGGCTATACCTAATCTCACGCGTAAGTGTACGTGCCCCTGTAATCAGTAATCCATTCATTTTGAAAATATATATATGGCAAATTCTCCCGTATCCAATACTTCATCCACCTCCAATGGAGCATTGGGAAGGGCATATCAGTCTTTTCACAATTTTGTATTAGTAAAAATAAGAAAAACTGCGTCGTCTCCTCAGTCATCACCACCGAGCCGTCTCTCCTCCATAATTTCCTCTCCCCCGAATTCTCTCTCCGCCGCCGTCCTCCTCGCCCCAGCGCCCGCCGCAGCCGCCTCCGCCCTACACCCAGCCCGCGCCGCCGCCTCCCTGGCCCTGGCCCTCACCCTCGCCCCAGCGCGCGCCGCCGCCGTCCTTCACCCAGCCCGCGCCGCTGGATTACGCCCTCCTCACAGCGCGCCGCCGCCCTCATCTTCCCCCATATCAACAGAGCAACCGTCCTCCTGCCCAACGAGACCGAACCACCTACAAGCCCGAGCACCCTCTCCCGAAGAACACCGGCCACGCCCCGAAGTCTGCATTGATATTCTCAACTATCATCAATTTTTTTGGCTGGATTTCTTATGTTCTTGCATGCGCTCACTTTTTATAGTGGTCGTTTACTTTGCCTGTTAGCTTGCCTTACTGTCCACTGGAGCGATTGACATTAACTTGTATTTCTACCATAAAGAAGAACCAGGTGTTATGTACCAACTGCATCATATTTTTAACAGTAATCTGTTATACTGGAGCATTTTTTATAACTCAACTGGATGTTACTCATCAGCTGCATCATGTTTTTAACAGTAATTTATTATTGTTTGGCATTTTCTATCCACTCTGCATCCTGTTGTTCACTTAGTAATTGAGAAAGCAGCATTATGTTTTTCCTAATTTGCTATGCAATTTTTGGAGAATCATTTGCACAGGCCGGTTTGTTCTTTTACGGTCTTGCTTTATAATTAACTAGGCATATCATTTAGAGGCATCTTAACCAGTCTGTAACACTTAAGCTTGAGATACTTGTGTCAGTCTAGATCCTTCACAATATGCATGAATAACGATTTTATATATAGGAAGTGTTGCAGCTAGCAGAGGAACAGAGTGCAGAAATAATGATTTTTCCAAAAGGTGCTCCATGTAAGGAGATATTGAAACCATTCAATGAGAAATCTAGGAAAACCAATGTGGACGGGAAAAGGATCGGAACTTGTAGTGAATGTGGCAAACCAAATCACGACATGCGAACATATCCTGTCCTGAAGTAATCATTTCTATTTTGATGTTGTATGTACTTGTTTTATCTATGGTCTAGCAGATGAACTTACTATTTTTCTTTGTTTAGGCCACCACCTGCGACGTGATGAAGTTGAGTGGTGTCCGGCTGCTTATCTGGTGAGCTCATGTAAAAACATGGATGCTGATTATGCTCCACAATGCCAATCTGCCATGTATATCTTCCATGTAGAGATTTCCATATAATTGTTTGATAAATTGTCCATTGTAAGAGTTAGGCTATGGCTTTGGAAGAGGATCCAGCAGAACCACATAGTTAAACTTTGAAAAAACTAGCCTCCATGTAGTTTATAATACATAGTTACATCTACCACTATAGAGTAACCTGCACACACAAAATATAATAGGTTGCGGATCAAGGACATCTAAAATGATCAAATTACATAGTTACATCTAGCATTCAAATTGTGACTATACATTTCCCATCTAATTAGTTTTGTTTTTATGCTGTTGAGATAGAACCACGCATATGTTCTCATTGATCCCATTCAAGTATTCAACCACAATATTGTGCTTCCTACAAAAGCTCGACTAGTGCTCCTGAAAGTGATCAAATTTCTCTGATAATTTTGTGACTATCACTAATGACCAAAGACCCATAAAAGTTCATCCGACTAATTAAGGTCCCCAACTAATAACTGGTTGGCTGTGATTTAAACATGCACAAAAGATGCAAGATAGAAAGTCTGCAATAATGGTCGGTCTAAAAATCAAGTAAGATAAAGTTGTCCAAGTTAAGCAGAAAAGGACAAGGTTCATATGAGAATCAAGCTATCTCTTCACCGTACTCCTGAATGGTGTCTCTGAATTCCTCTCATGGTCCATGCCTGCCGTTTGAACCAAACTAAACTAGTTTTCATGTCTTCCTAAGAATTTCAGTTTTCCTAAACAGTAACCTCATCTAGAGAATTCCAGTTGTTCCTGTTTCAGTTATCTCATGTAAGCGATTTGATTAGACGAGTGCCGTCATAGAAGCTAAACTGAGAGCGACAGGCAAAAATCAACTCACATGTCATCCATGAACTTGACGGCGGTGACCACGGCGGTGATGAGATGTAGGAGTCCACGGCGGCGGCGGCGGCGGCGCAGGAGGCGGTCGAGAGATGTAGGCCACCACAAACCACGTGGGGCTGCAGCCCGCGAACCACGCCACGTACGCGCGCACTGAGATGTGGGCTTCGTCGTCGCCGTTCCGGCGACGCGGCCGCCGCCAGATCCTGCTCCTTGCTATAAACAAGGGCGCCACCGCTGTGTCCCTGGCCCTCGCCCAACGCGCGCCGCCTTCCTCGCCCTGACCCCAGCGTGCGTCGTTGTGTCCGCCGCTCGCCGCTAGATCCCCCTCCTCGGCCCCCTTGCTTTCGATGCTGCTCTGCGAGGTGGCCGACGGCGGCGGTGGAACATAATGCGAACGGGTGAGAGAAAGATGGATGGGGCGAGGGGACGGGGAAACCGTCAGTCGGGGGCTTCGGGATATTATTTTTTTGTCCGACTACTCCATGTCCTGCTTTGAATACTCCACGTCATTACTCCACACACCTCAATTGAAATATTAGAAGTATCATCAAATCTGAACCCTTGGATCTAAAAAATAGACAGTTCAAATTAATTCTGAGATATTATAGAAGAGCTCATATATAGATGGGAACCCTCCCTAGTGGTTGCATGAAAAACATTTCCATCTAACGTGCATTTATTCCGTCCTAGATGTATACTGTGTACCTTTAGAAAATATTCCAGCCGTTTCTAATTATATGTACATATGGAGTTGAATTTTGACCAATCTTATAGATAAAAATACCAAACAAATGCAATATGAAAATGTACTTAATAGTGGTCCTAATGGTACTAGCTAGTTTGGTGTTACGTATGCTTGTGGTTTTTCTACAAATTAAAGCTGGTTAAGGTGACAAAATTTGACTTAAATAATCCTAAATGTATAAATATTTAGAAGCAGAAGTACTACACATGATTTTACTGTAGTTTTGTCCTAGATTCCATCGATTTGTCGGGAGATATGTCCATGTCTATAGCTTAACCACTCTTTACAAAATGTAGCCAATTGCCGAATAGTATAATCAGGATCAAGCCATGGACAGCCCACCACATACTTCAACAAGATTATCGACTGTAATTTGGTCGCTAGCTAACTAACATAACATGAAAGGTGCTAATTAACTTATGACTAATGAACATATTTACCAATATCAATCAAGAATAGAGCATTGAATGTAATACAAGAAAATAAAATATTTTTCTTAGAAAATAATAATATGGTGTATCATTGCAGCTAGCTAGTAGTATATAAGCTAGTGCACATGCTGCCTCCTCTTGCATATTTGTAGGCAACGTACGTACGGTAAAAAGTTGCTCTCGTCTGTCAGGACAATTAATTTCTTGACTTTTTTTTGTCAGACCACTCATGCGAGCGGTCATTTGCGCAGATCGACGTACGAAGCTGCTTTGTTTGGTAGACAAATCAAGGGATTGTTTTTGCATAAAGTAGAAAGAATTCATGCACGATACCAAGTCCCCGTAGAAAAAAAGTCTTGATACCAAGTCCTCATAAATTATGTTTGCAATTTTCGGCCCCCAGTAATTAACTAATTACCACGCCCCAACCTTGAATAATCAGCCGGCCGGTTGATGGTCTTGTGTGATTGATTGTCATTCTGTATTCGTATATGGTAGCATATCAAGTCTTGGTAATCCCTTTTTACCTTTTCTTCTATCATTTTTTTACCATATCATGTTTCATATCATTGTCTGGATGCTGACGAGTTTGTCGTGCTATCTCTTTTTTTTTAGTCTTCGTACAAGATACCCCAGTACATTTTTATGTTGTGTGTCCTGCCATTTTTTGCACCTCACTAATTTGAATAGTCATCCGGCTGAGCTTCTTGTCGATGTCATTGTCATTCTGTATTATGCAATATAGCATAAATCAAGTCTTCCTAGTTTCTAATTCATTTTGTGTCTATTAGCTGCACGTTTTCGAGGGAGTCTACTGCACATTTGGAGGGATTTTACTGCAATTTTAATCATGGTATACCTCATTCTTTGGTCACTATTCTACTTCATTTTCAATGTTGGTCTGTCTACTGAACTTTTTGTTGATGTTTACTGTATTTCTAGAGGCTCATGTACAATAGGGTATGAGCCACTAGAAATTCAAACATCCACAAAAAGTGCTTTTCTCTCGTTTGAAGGCATGTACTGAAATTCTCAGAATTAATTTAAGCAACAGCTATGCACAGTAATAAAAATATAGAAAGAGGCTAAAAAAGATCTAGTATAGTAAAAGAAGAAAAGAAACTACCAGCAATTGTAAAAAAAAAATTTGTAAAAATGAATGATAACAAAGGAAGGATAGAGAAGAAGGAAGTAGTACGACTGCAAGGAATCGCCTATTAGAGGAGTGTTACCCTATAAAAAACTGGCAACATGTGTGCATTGCATTATCCTAATGAGTCACGGCAAAAGCTAGTGTTTATCTTGTTTCCGCCCTCTCGGCACAAATGTGCAGTCTTCCCTTTTGAGCATCAATTTTCTCTGGTTCCATGCATCTTGCAAGAACACAACATAGTGTCTTACTACTTCTATCTGTGCTCACCATTGGTTCCACAGGTTTTCTTTGGTCCATGCTAAAGCAAAACACCACGAGTTGTTACCAACATTATTGTCCCTCAAATTAGAATCTGGCAGAGTATTATATAGATGTGTCTAAAAGCTACAATTTTAAAGATTTTTGTTAATGTATCTTGATTTATTCCTACCCTCTGGCGGGATTAGTAGTCTCATATTGCAGGTTTTACATTTTAACTCTAAATCGCATCACCATTGGATCGAAAATAAATAATACAAGAGGTGGCTCATGAATATTATAAAACAGTGCTGGTCATAATTAAAATAATGAGTTTAACACATTTATCAAATTAACATCAGTTTTAACAATTAATTCCACACCATAAAAAATGACATCCAGTGATACCAACCTTTAAAAATGACACTACCATTAAATATTATATTCTCTAGACAAACTTTCTCACCGGTAACCTTTTATTCAGCTAAGCACTTTTAGCAAGACTGTTTTGGGCAATTATCATTACCTAATAGTGCAAAACATAATTTAAACAACAATCACAAGGTCAATGTGTGTGGCATACTGAACTATGGCTTAATAGGATTGATAGGCTACCTATACCAATTTGAAGATGGGTGACCAACCGGGAAGTTTTCCCCGGGAGCACATGAGTGAGCACAAAGTGCGCTGAAAAGACATGTGTTTATCTGTGGGGCCAGTCTTGAAACCTAGAGACCTGCCAGGGTGACGTCAGGGCGTTACAATGTGCTCACAATTAAAAACAACTTTCACTCTACCCACACATCAATATAGAGAGTTAGAAAAACCACCACCAAATAGGAATTATTAAAAATATAGGTATAGATATAGATGATTCCATGTTATCTCATCAGGCTAGCTCTTTTGTAGATTGTATTTTGCCATTTTCCTTTTTTTTGAGAGGAAATAAAAATAGCAAAAATACAAACCAAAACACATGTTGTTTGTAAAAGATACCAATCCTTGAATCAACCCATTTTGTTGCCAACTGTCCCGCCAACTGCCAACTGTCTGGTGTTTTTATGGATGCTCAGGAAAATGTTCGCCCGCAAGGGCAATATGGGGTATTTTGGCTCAAGTTTTCAGATCTGGTCTGAAAAATATATTCCGGGTCAATCGATTTTACGAGATCTGTTTGGTTCATTTTTTTTTCCGGCCAAAAGCATAGAATAGAGGTTATTTTGCAGATCGGTCCAATATACGGGATTTGCTGGAGACGTTCTTACTAACTCCAACCTCTCCCAAAAATAAATCTTACTAACTCCAACTTTGAATAATTGGGCGGCTAACCTTCTTGTCTCGCTGTCAACCACGCACATAATTAACTAACTAGACGCATAGGATCTACATAACACTGCAGGACTGGACATGCATAGAAGCCGCTGGGGTGTATTTCCTAACCTTGAATGGAATTTATAATGAGCGAATGTTCGCTCTTTAGTTTCCCGGAGCAAACGTTCTGCTGGCCATCTGATCGGGAAGACTGTGATTGAGATCGCGCCACGTGTCTTGTGGTGTGACGACTTTAGTTCTGTGAGATGGCAACTTTAGTCTGTGAGGATGACAACATTAGTTCTCTGCGGTGGCAACTTTACCCCTGCCTCGCCAAAATGTTAGGGAGCGAAAGTTTAGTTATGTCGTGAGGTGGAAACTTTACTACTGTGCGGACGACAACTTTCTATGTGAATATGTGAATGACAACTTTACCCGTTGCTGGACCTGCAAGCGTGCGAAACGTTCACTCCCTCCATTCCAACATTGAATGGAATATTCGCCTCAAATGATAGGCACGTTGGCGGCTGCCCTGTCTTGCTTTCATGCTGTCATTGTTGTCCAGATCGATGATGTTTGCTATCAGACATCAGGTTTGTCTGACCTGTCGTGCTCCCTTTTGTACGTAGTTAAATAAGGCACAACTTGTTCTGCATAAAGTCGAAACCTTCATGCAAAGTACTCATTTTTGTCTTGATACCCGAGCTCATTTTTTAGCATTTATTTCCTAAATAAAGCAAACCTTCAATAATCAGCGGCCCTTGTTTGTGTGGTGTTGCAAAGTAGCGGTCGCTTTGTGCTTGTCTGCAGGCCTATTGCATGATTGCCAAAATGCTAATGATTGATCTATATATTACATCGATCTCTCACCTTCCAAAAGAAAACAGCACATTTTTAGCCCAACAGTGTATGCCAAAATCCAAGAGGCAATTAACCGACTGGATTAATTGTGACCTAATTCTCATACGCGTCGTGGTAGTAGACATAGAAGAAACCGCAAAAAATTAAAAGGAATGCAAATACAAATTAAACAAATGTTGCGAAAACAAGATATGGAAGTTGCAAGATAAGTTTGCTAGGGCAGAAAACAGGAAAACAGGAAAACCGTCCGAATTGGACGATCTTAGTTTGCCGTAGGTGGACTGGCCGCAATTAGGAACCAACCACGGGAGCTATATGCTCAGTTCACATTTAGGTAGCTAGATCAATTCACTGGAACTCCGAATTGGACGATCTTAGTCATTTCGGTGAACTCAAATACGTATACGATTTCAGATTAATTTCTTTCTTTTAGAACGTCCACTCTTTTCACAAACTGAAGTCAAAATCAATTTTACAATTTCACGGTATTATGATTCCCCTCCAGGCTCTTGCTCTTCCTGAAAGCAACTAATTAAACCACCCTCTTCCAACTTTGGTTCGAACAAGAAGTGTGGCTATCGCTTTTCTCAAGCTCCACACGGCACAAGTAGCTAGATCGAATCACCCGCGGTCTGCAGGAATAATGGCCGGATGGTACTTGTGCTCCCAGCCAACCAAGGACAAGTTGAAGCCATGGCGCGTGCGCTTAGGAATCGTCTTGGCTGTAGCCGTGGTTCTCGCAGCTACGGTTCTCCTGGCCTTGCGCTACGCTGTGATCCCCGAGGTCAAGGCTGCCATCGACGACGCCCGTCTCGACAGATTTGCCTTGGCCACAACAAACGACAGCTCCTCCTTGGGCTTCAATGTCTCGATCGCCCTGGCCGTTCGCAACACCAACAGGGCCATGAGCGTCAAGTACACGGAGCCCGTGGTGGCCAATTTCGTCTTCCACGACCGCCGACTGGGAACCGCAGCCGTAGCCGGCGAGGGGCACGAGCACCCGCCGCGCAGGAGGGAGGTGCACCTCCTGCGACTCGGCGGGGAGGTGCCATCGGGAGTGATCGGCGACGCGGCGGCGGAGGAATTCAAGAAGCAGAACGCGTCGGGCGCCTTCGATGTGGAGCTGCGGTTCGACGTGGAGATCTCGCTTGGCATCGGCAACACCCGTGGGATGAGCTTCAGCTGCCCGCTCAGGCTGCAGCTCGCGCCGCCGGGCCCCACGGTCGTCGTGTTCCGCCGGGTCTACTGCATGCATGAGGAGCAAGAGAAGAACTACTTTTGATCAACACATGCATATGTGTCTTTATAGAACAATATGTAATTTCCTTGTTGTTTTTGGCTATATATATTGTTAATCTGGAGGTTTTTTGTAATAGTACTGTGGATATGCAACAATGACAATGGGTATGAATTTGCAGTTGTTGTTTCTTTCGTGAGACTGAAAGCGGCAAAACAGTTGTGGCATCACACTGACTGCAATAGCTAAAAATTTAGCTTGTGCCTCTGGCTCCGGCCGGCCGTGGATAAATATATGAATTTGCAGTTGTTGTTTCTTTCCCACCATCGGTGGTGGCAATGTTAACCTGCGGCAATTTATGTCGCACAAAAACATTGCACCAGTATGAATTTTAATTTCTTTACATACATGATCGAACACATTTCATTACAATGCATATAATGCATATAAGATCCAAGATATATATATACACACCTACAAGCTAAACAGGAATCGGTTCCTGTTTAACTAAACAAGGAACGATCCGAACTTCCTCGCCTGCACGACTGAACTTCCCTCGCTGCGGATGTGAACTTCCCCTCGCTACGCTATACTCCTGACGGTCTCTGAACCTCCGTCGGCTGTAATATTTTGCCCGTGCCGGAGAAGGAGGAGGTGTCCAGACGTGAATGTACTGAACTTCCCTAAATACAAGTGTGAACTTCTTATTTTATAGACCGTGAACTTCCCTGGTACAAGATTTTTGGCGAGAAAATTTTGCAAATCCAGATTAACAAGGCTACTACACCCCTATTTTTGCAGCGTGCCAGCTAGTGAACTTCCCAAATAAAATTTGCCAACTCCCATGAAACTAGCTAGTGAATTTCTCAGTCTAAACAAACGAAACTCCCATGAAAGAGCATCTAAACTTCTCAGTCTAAACAAGTGAACTCCCATGAAACTAGCTAATGAACTTCTCAACATGAACTTTCCATCGACCACACGAGTGAACTTCCGTTTCATAAACTGTGAACTTCCTGACGATCTCTGAAGATCCGCCGACTGTAATTTTTGCCCGCGTTAGAGAACAAAAAGGTCTGCGGGCGTGAACGTTCTGAACTTTCATCGATACACGAGTGAACTTCCGTTTCATAGACTGTGAACTTCCTGGCGGTCTCTAAACCTCCGCCGCTTATATCTTCCTCGTTTATACTCTATGAACTTCCTGACGGTTTCGAACAGCGGACGGTAATTCAAAATCTGCTCTTAAACCGTAAGGAATTAGCAAAAACTTTATACATGAAAAAGTTGCGTCTAGTTCATAGCTTTCCAACGCCGTATCATTTGCATCATTCCGACAAATGCTTCAAAATATATCGTAAAAATATCGTCCGCTGTTTTTTGTTTGGTCGTAATCCGGCGGACGGTAATTTGCAAACTGCTCTTAAACTGTTAAGAATTAGCAAAAACGTTATAAACAAAAAAGTTGCGTCTGGTTCATAGCTTTCCAACGCCGTATAATTTGCATCATTTCGACAAGAGGTTCAAAATATATCGTAGAACTACCGATTGCCTCCGCCGCCGCTCGCTCGCCCGCGCCGGAGAAGAAGGTCTGCTCGCCCGCGACGGGAGGTAGCTCGCCATTTCTATCCCGGGCTCTCTCGCGTCGGCCTCCGCCGCCACTCGCTCGCCCGTGCCGGGGAAAAAGGTGGTAGCCGGGGGGCGCGTCGGGAGGAGGTGCCGCGGGCGGCCGCCGCGAGCTCCCTCGCGTCGGCCTCCGCCGCCGCTCGCTCGCCCGCGTCGGTGGTAGGAGGTGGTAGTTGGGAATAGTTCCTGTTTAAGGTAAATAGGAACTCTTAGGGTAGGTTCCTGTTTAGACACACACACACACACAACCCCTACGGCGAAGCGTCGGAGATGACTTATCTGTGTGGCTGCCTAAGATATATATATGACATATCTTTTCAAAGAGCGAAATGGCTTAGTAACATTTTAGCATCAATGATGAACTTGAAGGGATGACAAGTCTTGTACTCCCTGAGTACAACAAAGGATGTCTCAACTTTGACTAAATTTGAATGCATCTATACACTAAATCACGTCTAGATACATCCAAATTTTGACAAACTTAAGACATCTTTTGTTGGACGTAGAGAGTAGTAGTTTTCGTGCATGTGGGCTAGAGACCTGACTTAGCGGGTCCGAGATTGTGTAAAAAATGGTACTCCCTCCGTCCAACAAAAAATGTCTCAAGTTTGCGAAAATTTGAATGTATGTAGACATAACTTAATGTATAGATGCATTCAAATTTAATCAAAATTAAGACATCCTTTGTTGGACGGAGAGAGTATCAAAGCCTAATTAACCGTCTGTATACATATCTCGATGGACTCGGTCAGGTCTTGCGTGGTCGGGGGGCCAGAATGGCTAAGAGTGAGAATATGTAACCACCCGATCCTATCAGGATAGTCTTAATTTTGGGGTGGGTGAGGGTAACCCCTCCTACTAGACTAGTTTTTTTTTATGAAAGGGACCAAGAATCCAAGACCACTTACAAAGCTTGTGTTGCTCTCCAGTTGAGACTAGGTGATGCATGTGGACATGGAGATGCTGGTTTTGCGAGCCCAAGATTGTGTAACATAACTCTATCCGCCACCAGTCCGGAAGAGGAATCCTGGCCATTTATTCCACAGAACATGGTAAAAGTGCTTCGCAAGCTAGCCCATCTCAGACTTTTATTCCATAGTACACAATGTCACAATACAGAAACAGTAGGATCTCACACAAAACAGAAGATGCGGCAATATTAATAGCATGGTTCTTTACAACAGCACCAAAAGCAGAAGAAAAATTAAGATACAATACAACCATATATATCAGGACTAGCAAGCAGGGGAGGAACTTAATCACACACTGCACACCCAAAAGCAAGAGATAACATTTATAGTGAACTTTCTCGTAAAATCAACTGGACTGTTGATACCAAAAGAGGGAAATAGTAATGCACCAACGACATTGCAGAACCGGAAGCTATTATGGCTTCTAGTCATTGGCTCGTCGTAACTCTTTCCACTGCACGTCTGCACACAATGAAAAAGATCCCCTACATCACGTACTATTATTATATCTAGATAATCGAACTATATGCCGCCCAGCAGCAATTAGGAGAAGAGAAATTATAAGCAGGAGGATGACATGGACAAAAAAAACTGACCGCACTGATGATTCTTAGCGGAGGATTTGGACCAACTTGCATTAAAGTGTCTGAATGGACACAATTTTGAGATTAGGGCGATGGCGGCTTGCAGCAGTTTCCCATTCCTTTTTTATTTTATCAGCAACTCCAGAATGGAGTCCGACTTCCTTTAGACTTTCGAGGCTTTCGATCTCGATGCCGGGAAGATCACCTAGAGTTGCACAGAGCAAATGGAGTGAGGCAAGCTGACTCAGATCTCGAATCGTTATGTTGTGGAGACTTTGCTCGCCCACAAGGCAAATCCGCTCCAGTCTTGCGAAGGGAAGAATATGGTCTAGCATTGAGAGCCCCCCAAGTTCTTTCTCAACCAGCTTGAGAAATTTCAGTGGACATGTCAACTTACTCAGGCCTTTTTGGATTGCAGCCGCGCTTAGACCAGTCATTGAGAGGCACAGCTCATGTAGACTATTCAGGTTCGGCTTTGGATAAACCAAACCGAATTGTGCCAGATCACCTGTCAACTTGAGCGAGGTAAGCCTGCCAGGATATCCTAGGAAATCAAGGAATGATTTTGAGCACCCCTTGAGATCAATAGACAGGGAGTAATCAACAGTGGGCATACTGATTCCTCGACTCATGAATTCCTCGATGCCTTCCTTAAGCCCAGTCAATTCTGTCTCCTCGATTTTGGTGAAATCAGACCATATCTTCACCTTCCTCAACTGTCCCATATGACAAAACAGTTGTGGAATTCCTTTGCCGTCGCCAACGACAAATCCTGCTAGGGTGCCCAAGACACATTTTGTCCCCAAGAAAACCTTAAGAGCAGAAAAATCATTCTTCATCCCAAGAAGCTTCTTTGCCCCATCCATCAGGTTTAACTCTTTAGATAGCTGAAACTTCCCAAGGAGGTGTTTCAATTTGGGCAGCATGAGTACTTCTGGGTACATCGTCACTACACCAGTTGTCCTCGTCTCGAGTGTCTCTAACTCTTGCAGCCGCCATATTTTCTTCGGAATCCGACCGATATTGTCCCCGAGGCTCAGATATTTCAACAGCGACAGCTCGCATATTCTTCTCAGATGGTCTTTATTCACATGAGCACACTCTTTCAGATCCAACACCCTCAGTAGCTTAAGGTTGTCAAAATTCAATATATCACCATATCCGGCATTGGCGGTTGGGAAGACCACCATAGTCCGGAGAGAACATACATCTGGCATTACGACTCCACCATTTGCAGCTCCGCTGTAAGGATGGAGAGAAAGCCGGCGAATATTTCGCTGTTGGGTGGTCTGATTCTGACTTGCACCACACATTAAGGTTATAAAATTCTCGACCACGGCCTTGGCACAAATGTAGTTAAACACCACACCAGGAGTTTTGCATCTCTTCACCTTCCCATTGTTGCTTTTTTTACTGGTCTCGATAAAATTGCTGCTGATGAGTTTGTCCAAAAGCTCGTCCACGATATCATGAGGAGAACGGTATGCATCCCCAGGGACTGGCACTGCATGTTCAAGTAGTCCTTCAGCCAGCAGCCGCCTTATTAGACGATTCCTTGAGACATCGCGATGGCGTGGGAACATGGTGAAATACAGCAAGCAGTCCTCGAGAGCAACACCCTTGTAGTCACTGGTATACGACCCTTGCGTTCTTGCTAGAGCGGACGCACATAGTTTGAAGCGGGCCTCTGACAACACCGGCCTTGTATTAGTCACTGATGGACCAACCTCTTGAACCAAAACCATGGGTGTGCTGATATCTGGAGCAAGTGGTGGTAGATTGTTGTCACCACAACTGCAGGGTCCTGCTGCTGACCAGATGGCCGTGGTCACGATAATTCTGCCGTGCACTCTTTCATCCAAAGGCCAAGGGAAGTCAGATATTGTATTGAACAACTCTTCTGTTGCCACGTCGTCAATTACAATCAAATACCTATATAACATATAGACTTGTATTAAATTCTTCTCTGCAGACATCGGGGTATATATATATCAAAAAAATGATCAAGATGATAATATGATGGGTTGTTAAGGTTATTCCCCAGCCTATGAATGACATGGATGTGACCAACATCAAAAGAATTACAGGTTGGCTAAATAGGATTTAATTTGTACACCGAAGGACGAAGGGGCCGGGTTTAGGTATTCAAGATCTAGACCTCAAAAATAAATGTCCCGTTAGTAAATACTCACTCCATTCACAAATAAATGTACATCTAGGTTTTGTCCAAAGTCAAATATATGAAAGTTTGACCAATCTTATTGGAAAACGTAGCAACATTTAGAGTAAATTTCAGATAACCACATTTTTTGCGGCAGTGGTCTCACAAAACCACAGTTGTTGCTAACAGTCTCACAAAACCACAACTCTTGGGGCAGTGAGCCTCAAAAAATCATAATCTCGATGATTAGGCGGCTTGATGGTGTTGCTGACGACCCGGGCCCACAAGTCAGTTGCCACGTCAGCCTCCCCGACCCGTCTACAATGCCACGTTGTGGGCCTGGGTTGTCAGAAACACCCTCAAGCCGCCTAATCATCGAGATTAGGGTTTTTTTAGACTCCCTGCCCCAAGAGTTGTGGTTTTGTGAGATCGTTAGTAACAACTGTGGTTTTGTGAGGCCACTGCCACAAAAAGTGTGGTTCTGTGAAATTTCCTCCAACATTTATGACACTAAATTAGTATCATTAGATCCGTTTTCAAATGTAGTTTCGTAATATACCGATTTGATGCCAGATGCGTTGCTACTTTTTTTTCAACAAAATCGGTCAAATCTAGAAAAATTGGACTTAGGACAAAACTTAGAAATACACTTATTTGTGGATGGAGGGAGTAGCCTTTTAAGCTCACCACTAAGGATGGAGTATGGCAATTGCTAGTTAAGAAGAAATATGTAGGGCCATAACCACTTTCCCAGGTCAAAATCAAATCGTCTGACTCCCACTTTTGGAAGGATCGGTAACATTCCTCCAATTTGGATCTTCTCAGGTTCAGACTGGAGAATCCTTACGGTTTTGGGAGGACAAATGGCTACTTCACGCACCATATATGTACCCTTGGTCTTTAGTATTGTGCTAAACACAAGCCTGCTATTTGTTGTCACGGTTTTGGGGACTATACCTCTAGATTTACGGCAAACACTCATTGAGTAATTTTTAATGGATTGGCATGCCATAATGCTGAAAGTATCAAATATTGACTTGCCTCATGAATAGCATACTTTCAACTGGAATTTTTGCATACAACAGGCATATATCTTCATGGTCCAGTCGATGTATTCGGCGTTGATAGACTCGCATGTTAGGTTTAGCCTTAGACTCCCACTGACCATCGTTTTTGTTATGGTACCTTTGTCGTGGGAGTGATTGATTATCTCATAAGTTCTTGTTGTTAGGATTATATCTAGCAGCATTAGCCAGACTTTATTTGCAGATGGATGTGTAATCAAATTAATAGACGATAATATATAGAGAGAGAAAGGTTTGCCCCGATCGAGTAGACTCACTTGTTATCGCTTAGGCGTGATATGAGCTGACGCTTCAAGTCGGAGCCGGGAGGAGGGAGGACCGGCGTATTTTTGCGGAAAAAACAGCTCAGGATGGGCATGCCCCAGCAGCCCCGCAGCCCAGCAGGGGGTACTTTGCTGAGTATCTCCGTCAAAACTTCATTCATTGTCTTGCCCGCCGCGCTAACCCAGGCTTGCCGCTGACTGAATTGCTGCTGGACTTCATCATTCGTGTACACTTGCCTTGCAATATCAGTCTTCCGGCCACCGAAGCCAGCTACAGCGATCACCTTCACCCTGTTCTCCGATTGGTCCTGTACAAGAGCAAGGAGATGCTTACCCTCATCCATCGACGCAGCAGCATCTTTTCCCATGTTTGAGGATTTGCTCGCCTGCTCTTCATATCTTTTTAGCATATCAGACGTATGATCTGCTTTCTGCTTGAGTTGACCAATCTCTATGGCATAATAGTTGTCACCGCCGGTGGTCTGCCCGAACTGGAAGCGGTGCTTGCAGTCTTCAATTTCGTCCGCCAGCTTTCTGAGTTGCACGATCCAGAGCCTCCGTATATCACTGGTTTCTTCGCCTCTCCATAAAGGATGCAGAATGGACCCCTGCATACGCTGAAGCTGGCGCTTGATGGAATTAACATCCTCTTGCACCTGACTGTTCCTTTTGTCACGTATGAATGTCAACAGCGTCGGCAGTGTACCGAGCGCTCCGCTCAGTATGGCTCCCACTATGGCAGCCTCCACCATCTCTAGTTTCCTTGCTGGGTGATAAATCACTCAGCTAGATCCTCCATACCTAGCTCTAGCTACATCGGCATGTAGGCGTGCTCGGAGAAGTGGGTTATATGTGTGGCCAGAAAGCAAAAGGAAAGAGTATCAAGGCAGATTGATTCCCATAGGGAGGACAGGATACACGCACCCATCGTATATGTATGTAACAGGCCACTTCTCTCTTCTTCTCTCTGTCTCTCCTGCGTGAAGAATAAAGTGTTAATTTGCAAAAACTTGAGTGAGATTAGCTAGGCACTTTTAGCTAAACCTAAATTCCTATAAGTTAGAGTGCTGATATGCAAATTCATAATTTCGAAACAACGTAGTGTTGATCTTGTAAATGCAGACTTAAAGAAATACTAGCACACATGGAGTACATTTAAACAATTGAGTGACATATGTTGGTCTTATCAACATGACCTGTACCATGCTGTAAACAAAAAACATGCCATGTGCACTTTGATTTCTAATGGGTTGAAAGGGAGAGGATAACCTTCTCTTAAATCATTATTATTTTACAGTTCTTAGAGGCTAAGAGAAAAATATGCTTTTCTCTATTGTAATAGATAGATGTCATCATTTCTTAGTCATAAGCATTATGCAACCAAGACAATATATAGCGCTATCTCTGGCTGATGTGTCGCGTTAAGAGAGGACTGTACCTTCTCGATCACTGTACAGGCAACACAATCATAATCTTGTTTAATTAAACAGCTGTGCGCAACGATTGATGCGTAGCGTCCTCCATCATCTCTTCTCCCTAAATACGCTGCAGGCTGGATCAGGGCCAGGTTGAATCGTGGTTTATCCTCCTATATCGTGCGGAGCTCTTGAGGATCAACCTGATCATCTATTGCGTAATGGTTTCCCCCTTCCTACACACACGTTCTTGTGCTCCTTTTGTATGACGACTCTGATCACTAACTAAGCTATATTTACATGTTGTCTTGTGCTGATCATCTTCAGGTGGAGATCCGTGCTTGACTTCAAGCCTTGTTTCCGTTTAATTATGTCTTGGTTAGAGACATCCACGGAGGAGGAGGAGGATGCTTGGCTTCAGGGGGCCATGGATCTGCCTGTTAGTGTTTCGCTCGGCCCCATGGGCACCGTCTTCCATCAGCTCCATTCGGCCATGGATTCTCGAGATGCTCGGCTGAAAAGGGTCAAGGCCGAGATCCAGATGCTCCAACAAGGATTTGAGGGATTATGCACCGACCTCAAAGATTCATCTCAGCCGGAGGACGATAAGGAAATCATCGCCTTAACAGGCAACTTCTGGACGAGGCAGGTCCGGGATCTCTGCTATGACACGTCAGATTACCTCGACGATGTTCTTATGCAACCCCTTCATCAGCCCGTTGATGCCAGCGGCCGGAGTTCCGGGAAGCGAGGCCCAAAGATTGCAAAAGATTTATCACAACTGATAGCTCGCGTAGAGGAAGCACGCAAAAGCGTAGAGGAAGCACGCGAAACACGGAAAAGATTCAACCTCCGCCTTGCTGAAGAAAGTACCACCAAACCTGACTCTGGACATGCCGGTGTCAGCCACCTCAATCCCCAACTCTCACAGGTCCAAGTCGACATCCACGTCAACAAGCTCATAAAGCTGTTGGGCGCCTTTGAAGACCATGACGGTGACAGCAGCAACCACGACGACGATGGGACGAACAAAAAACTCAAGGTGACAACTATCTTTGGTTATGCAGGTGTTGGAAAGACAACAGTTGCCAGGACCTTATTTCACCAGTATGGAAGGAAGTTCCAGTGCCGGGCTTTTGTGCGAGTGTCTCGAGATCCAGATATGATGAGGCTTCTCACCAACATGCTATCACAAATCAAGGCACCACTGCCCCAGGCCCCTTCGGATGTCCAAGGACTTCTTGCCAGTCTCACCAAACATCTACAAGGCAAAAGGTAGTTAATTTCTGTCCTCATAATAAAGAAAACTAGCAAGGTTTCCGGTAGGTTAGGGCTACGTGCCTACGTCGACCGATTATGTGTGCTGACCATGTCAAAGCGGCGCTAGTAATATATGTGGTTCCAAAACGGCTCTACCAATCCAATCGGAATTATGTTGCAGCCTAGTCAGTTTTTGTGGCAAAGCCGGCTATATGTACGTTCGGGACTACTTTGCAGAATTAGTGTTTGCTAATCTCCTCCACACATAAAACAATATAGATATTCTAGAATTCCTAAATTCACGTTCCAACACATTCAAATCCATCTCATTTATTCATCACTGTTTTCGGAAAAAAAAATCGTTTATTCATCCATATATCTCAATATCATTTCAAGGCATTCACATCCATCTCATATACATTCATTCACATATTGTGTGTATATGTATAAGAAGACATAGTATTTCACAAACTGCAAATGCCACAAAAGAACTATATTTCACATATCCATAGAACTAAGCAATTGTACAAGAAATGAATGAAAGCCATAAACTAAGCAAAGAATGAAGAATGTACATGTCTTCACACTCCTTTGTCTAACCTCTACCGTAGATCTCTAATTCTTTGGTATATTGCCTACTCGTCTCCTTCTAGGTTATGCCACTGATTTCTCGCCTTAATTTTATTGAGCTGACTTCTTGAGAGCAGTAGACGGCGTGGCCATAAGTGGCATGAACAGCCTAGTCTTATGGATTCATATTTCCTAATTCATGGGTATGCATTGCAATATCGGCTAGTTTTACAATCTCAACTCATATGTGTGGATTCCTTGATATTTCTCCATCCTCCCAAAGCTAACCTGGTTTTCTCTTAGGACATCAAGGGTGCGTTCTTTTCGGCTTCTATACTAAATTTGGGGTGCGGCTTCTCCAAGAAGCTGGGAGAGCGCAGCTTCTCAGAGAAGCCGGTCCAAGAAGCCGAAAAGAACTGGGCCTAAGACTTCGGACCTATATATAAGTTTATCGGTTCGCGATTATTGCTTGCATATTTTCGAGTTGTCATGTCATTCCCAACGCATCATGCAAAATCAAGAGATCTAATCATTTCATCCTGGCAAATCCTTAACGGTATCATGCATCTCTATCTCGACGATGCTCCTAGATTTTTCTTAGACTTGACATCCAAATCCTATAGCTAGTTTGATTACAAAAATTGTAACAAGACCAAAGGGTTCTCGTTCGTGCTGGATGCTTTCAGGGGCTCTTCAAGTCTGGCAGCTCAGAAAAACAATAACCCTTTCGCCTTGTTGCACATACTCTTTGTGATCAAGTCATCTAGGACTTGCACGTGTAGTCCTAGCCAAGGCAGGCAGGATCACCAAGCGCGGGCCACATCGTTGTCATGTACAATCACCACCGTCATTTTGCCAAAACTACCATCATCTATACCAGATTAGGTGGTTATTGCAACCAACCCGTGTAGCATCTCAATGTGAGAATGTTGAACGGGTTCACTGAAAGAATTTATAGCCATTGGATTTTTTCTCAACGGTAATTTTTCTCAATTTATGCCTAGTGCAAATAATAACGCCTTAAATAGCCCAAATACGCTGTAAACCAAGTGCTTGTAGAATGACTTATGGATTTAATGAAGAGAAAAAACATTTTTTGTCCCTCCTAACTTATTGAAAAGTGCGCAGATAATTGCTCAATTTTTTTCTCGCCCAGCTGTCAAAACTGGACACAGGTGGTATCTCCAACCCATCTATAGTGGTATTAGTGCCGACGTATCATGGTTTCGGCCTCGGATTTGTCACGTCATCATATCCTGCCAAGTTGGCATTAGTTTCCTTTTAGCTTCTGAGTCGATTTGTTTCCGCCAGAAAAAAACATGAGCCAGCATGGCAATTCCTGGGCCAAAACCCTGACACTTGGGCACTAAAACCGCTTCACATTGGATGAGGGACCATTGATGTCCAGTTTTGGCAGTCAGGGACAAAAGTATACAAAAAAGTTGAGTGGACCATTTGCATACTTTCTGACAAGTTGGGGGAGAAAAATATTTTTTTCGATGAATAATAAATTTATAAGACTGAACCTTACTGAGTAGATGTGATGTGCCTAATTTCAGTTACTACTGAACAAATACGCCCAAAAACCAGGGCACACGTTTATTATGCATCAAGATTTAAATTGTCCTGTTGGAAAAGCTAGCCTCAATATTGTGCACATACCGACATACGTATAATCGCTGTTATCAGATTTAAACTATCTTGACATCATTAATTATACACACATACAATTAGACATCTGGCGGTTTCTACAGTGGAAATCAATGGGAGAAATCAATGGGAGAAATCAATGGGAGAGGCCCATTGTTTAAAGGAAATATATATATAATCAGATAAAAGCAAGCATGTCATTTTTTAGATCAACCTAACACTACTAGATAAGCTAAGAAATTATGTACTGAGTATATACTTTAAGAGCTCCACATAATGTGCACTTACACAGAAAACCAGCAATGACCAGAGTTACTTACATTTTTGTCGAGAAGGAGGGAACACCTCTGACCTCTGCATCGATTGCTATCACAAACATAGAACAAGATTATTAAAAACTTGAAAAGTTTACACTTCGCCGAGCCTATTGTTGTTGGCATGCCACCCAAACTGGTTGAAGAAGTAGAAAATTCATAATAACGTGAAATTCATGAAACATTTTGAATACATGGCACTACTATGCAGTCATAATCAAACTAAATGGATTCATGGACAACACTTAGCTTTCAAGCATCGCATAATCAAAAATAATCACAGAAGCAGCATCTATTCACATAAACAAGCCTAGGGTTTGCACCTCAAAGGCTCAAACCATCAGAGAGTAGAGCAATTATAGCATCTATCATATCAACAAGCATAGGGCCTGGTCCGTGACAATGAAGACCAAAAATATTTACCTTTATCTTTTATGTACACTTTAGCAGGCAGTTATCTCTTTTATCTTATCGTGTTTATTTATCTTTTTTTTGGTCAACTTGACATAATATTGTATTTGTTCTGGACAATTTTTTTTATGCAGATACTTGATTATAATAGATGATATATGGGACACAGCAACATGGGATATTATTAGCCATGCTCTTCCTGGTGGGGATTGTTGCAGAATAATAGCAACAACACAAGTTGAGGACGTAGCATCGGCATGCTGCGGTTATCAGTTAAAGCATATATACAAGATTATTCCTCTTAATGATGATCAATTAGAAAAATCTGAGGGTGATTATACTACAAATCATAGTTCCGAAGGGCTGAAAGAAGCTCTAAAACTTGTGTACAATAATCTTCCACTCCACTTGCAGACATGCTTGTTATATCTGAATATGTATCCAGAAGGATACACGATCAGAAAAGATGAATTGGTGAAGCAATGGGTAGCTGAAGGTTTCATCCGTGCAGTACAAGGACGGGACATGGAGGACGTTGCAGGGGGTTATTTTGATGATCTCGTCAGAAGAGGAATGATCCAATCCGTAGATACTGATCATAATGGCAAAGTGTTGTCATGTACACTTCACCACATGGTATTGGATCTTATTAGGCAGAAATCCATGGAGGAGGATTTCGTCACAATTGTGAAATATTTTCAAAGAACTCTTGGACTCCCTGACAAGGTTCGTCGACTGTCCGTCCAGTTTGGTGGTGCAAAAGGTGCAAATACTATACCAGAAAACATCAGAAAGTCCCAAGTTAGGTCGCTTGCATTTTCTGGATACTTCAAGAGTGTACCTTCCCTTGTGGACTATGGGCTTCTTCAGGTTTTCGTTCTTCATATTTGGGCTGATCAAGACAAAATTGTTGATCTCAGCAGTATCGATGAACTATATCGATTGAGATTTCTGAAGATTGAATGCAATATCACCGTCAAGCTTCCAGACAAGATTCGAGCGCTGCAACACCTCGGTACTCTGCAAGTAGATGGATTATCTAACGTTCCATCTGATATTGTTCATCTGGAGAAATTACAGCACCTTCGCCTTCCATCCGAGGCTATTCTGCCCGACGAAGTCGATGGCATGACATATCGTCCCACTCTGCGGTATTTTGGTCTAGGCAGTAACTTACAAGATAACGCGATGGATCTCAGCATGCTGGCCAGTCTCCAAGATCTTCAGCTGACCTGTTCTACAGTGAAGCTAGCTGAAAATATGGTAGCCAACATGAAATACCTGGGTTTGATTCTGGAGAAACTGAGCAACCTTAAGTCTGTAGTTCTGGCATCTCAAGTAAATACTTCAAGCATGCACATTTCCTGTGATAGCTTCAGCAGCGTGTCCCCTGTTACGGTCAATCTTGAGAGGCTTGAATTATGGCCACGGATCTGCATCTTTCCAAGCCTCCCTAAGTGGTTCAGTGCACTCGACAAACTCTGCATTCTGAAGATAGCAGTTAGAGAGTTGTCGAACATTGATATTGATATCCTTAGAGGACTTGTTGCCCTCACTGCTGTCTCCCTGTATATCCAGACAGCGCCTGGACTGGTTGTCTTTGGCAAGGCAGGATTTTCAGCTCTCAAGTACTTCAAGGTCAAGTGTAGTGAACCTTGGCTCAAATTTGAAGCCGGTGGAATGCCTAATCTTCGTAAGCTCAAGCTAGTCTTCAATGCCAAGGAAGTCCAACAGCATGGTGCTGCACCGATCTGCATCGAGCACTTGCCAGGGCTGAAGGAGATCTCCGCAAAAATTGGGGGCTCAGTTGCTGCATTGTCGATATCTGTTAGCAATGATCCAAGAAATCCAAAAATCATCGAACAAAGGCTGGACTGGAATTTCTGTGCTGACAAAGATAGAAGTATGCGGGCGATGCAAGAGCAAGGAGGCGAGATTATAGAAGAAAAAGGTGAAATCCTGGAGGAAAACATCTTTGACGTACCCCAAACCCAAGACAAGTACCAAGGAGAAGATGGGAGCAGCCAACCTTATACTCACAGCAGGTACGATCTTTCCTTCATTTGGTTCATTATTGAACCAGATTTTCTCGTGTCACACTAATTAAACGCATGGTTGCTGTGATCAGGATTTCTACGTTTATGGAGTCCTCTTCCCGGCCACCTCCGAGACGCCCCAATCGTCGTCGGGAGCTCCTCTCGATGTGGGCCAGGGACAGCAGTCCCGAGCTGGTGAGCTCTTCACCACCAACATCGTCGTCTTCAAGGGGCCCAATAATCCGCTCGACGATCCAGCGCGTGCGGATTAGTCCGCGAGACCGCAGGGGTGCTGAGGGCCCAAGGCCTCCCAATTCACTGCAGACCAGCTCTTCCCCCACCTCCAAGTCCAAGGTGAGTCCCCAAATGCACCTTTGCTCTCTTACCCCGGCCCATATAATGATATAAATGTAGTGGTGATGTCGTTTGATGCGAGTTAAGCCTGAATGCCTGATCTGTGCAGAAGCCACAGGATCTCTCCGGCAGGGCATGACAAACTGACACCCTCAGGAAGGGAAACAAAGAGAAGCTCAAGACTGTCTGCCTGCTCTACTCAAAGCCAGAGGAAGACTCTGCCTGGGGGTTTAGTTCCAGAAGCCTCATGCATGGATGTCCTTTTACTTTTTTTTCACCAGTTTTGTAATATGCAAAATTTTCTACTCACTCCATTCCATAAAGATTGGCACGAATTTGAACTAGAACTAGTTCAAAGCCACGCCAATCTTTATGAAACGGAGGGAGTAATTCCCTGGACTCTTTCTTTGTAATCTGCAAAAATTATATTTCCCAGGACTCTTTCTTTGTAATGTGCAAAATCCTCTAATCCCTGGACTCGTCGCTGCCAGTAAGCTACATTGATGGATGTGTTTTGGTTATCGAAAAATTGATGACTGTAACCAGATAGATGCAGATGCGATTTTGGTTTAGGCACGAGAATGGTCGGTATAATTTGATAATACGAGGTTCAATACCTAACCGTGGCGGTGATCACGCTGGGATGAAGCCACCACGGCCGTGCTGCCGCCGTCGTTCCCCGCCGCGGGTAAGCGCGCCGTCGAGGCCGCGAGCCGCTGCCGCTGCTTGCCGGGACGCGCGGCCGCTGGCCGTCGCGAGGCTCGGGCCACCGTGCACCGCCATCCCCGCGCGTTCCACTGGGCATTGCAGCGCGACGCGTCCGCCACCGCCGCGAGTCGCAGCTGCTCGCCGTTGCCTTGGACGGCGCAGCAGCTGGTCCCTGGGGCCTCTGCAGGCGGGCTGGGGGGGAGTGGGGTGGGGAGGCGCCAGCGTGGCGGCCTTGAGGCGCGGGGCGCAGCCACGGTCCGGGGCGGGTGTCCGCGGCAACGGCCTAGGTTGGAGAGGGCGCGGCGGCGGCGGCGTGGGATCGGGGGAGAGATAACTGTCGGCCCAGTTTCACCGTCTGGGCCGTGCGAACTAACACGTGGGCTCAAATTAGGTGTTCCGAAAATACCGCCTGAGCAAGCGAAACGTCGGTCACAACCCATTGCTAAGAACGAGCTAAGAGCATTCTGAAAAAAAAGGGAAGGAGCTAAGAGCATCTCCATTCGTCCCCGTAAATCGTCCGGCGTTTGCTCGTATGGGAGGCGCCGGCTACTTTTTAATTATAGGGGGGATTATGGACCAGTCACATCCCCATATCAAAATAAAAATTGCCTGGCATTTTCACAAACACCTCGAGCGTGGTCAGACGAGCAGGGGAAAAAGGACACGGCCCCGCGCAGCCACGAGCGGGAGAGAAGACCGCGGATGTCCACCGGCGCGCCCTGGTGCCGCGGCATTAGGACCAGAGGCGGCACGCAGGACCCGACGACCCCTCCTCCTCCGCCGCGTCGAAATACTCGCTCCCCTCGGCGTCTCGTACGTCGGCCGAGGAGATCGGGCCTTCGTCCGAGGGGGTAGACGGCGGCTGGGGCACCCGGGCGACGCGGCGGAAGAAGCCGTTGGTCACCTCCTCCAAGACCTCGTCCCCGAAGTCCGCGACGTCTCGAACACGTCCCCCTCGTCGTCCGTCGACGACGATAGCTGCGCAGCCACCCGGGGCGCCGAGCACGGCCGCAACAGTGCGTGGGGTCCCCAGGAGGGCAGGGACGAGGCGCCCGAGGAAAGCGAGGAGGCCGTGCTTGCGTGGCGCCATAGTCGTCATCATCGGGCACGGAGAGCCCCGCGCGGATGAGGAACGCCATGCCGATACCTGTGGTGGGTGGTGGTGCGGGTCAACGTCTTCCTCCGACCAGCCTCGACCGTCCGTCCAGCCTCGCCAGAGGCACCGCCGCCTCCATGGCCCCGAGCCCTTGCGTGTTCGCGCCCTGCTTCGGTGAGAAAAGGAGGAGGGAGAGAGAAGATGCTCTAGACACGTGTGTATTTTTTCTTTTGGTTACTGTGTTTAGCCGGCATCCCGGCTTGCCCTCCTTTGGCTAGGGGTGGCCTGAGGGGCACCGGCTGTTTCGTTGGGCCACGACGGATGAAAAAACAAATTGAGAGACACGGTAGGTGGGTTTTTAAGCACTGGCACCCCCGTTTGGCCTTTGGGAGGCCTTTAGAGGGGACGACTAGAGTTGCTCTAAGCAGTTGAGAACAAGGGTCTAGCCACTGCAGCAAGTTTTGCGAAGAAATTTTCCTGGCGCAAGTACTTGCCGCTGCTCCAAGTAAATATAAAATTGTTGTTGATTTTGGCGGGGCCCAACCAAAACTCGGTAGTTGGCCAACAGCTCAAAGCCAACGACTCTTTTCAAACAAAATCACTGTTGTTATCAGCCGTTTTCAACTTTGAGCTATACACATAGAGAGAGCTCGCAAACAACACATCAAAAAATGGAGCTCAACCGGCCACCAAATTTTATAGCCATGCTCAACTCTGCAACGACAATTGTAGATCCAGAAAATCAAATTAGCCTAGACCAACAACACCTCCAACCTGCTCCCATGAACTTGCTTGCATCCTTCAATATCCCTCCAATCTGCATTCCCACCATCCAGTCATCAATCCCTTTGCCCAATGCAAGTGCCACTCTACATCAAGACAAAAAATGTGTATGCTAGTGGTCATTCAGAGGAAGGACGAATGGCTTAATCTCTACATGGAAAAAGACCTGGAAAGAAAGAGACACACTTGAAAGTTGAAACGGAGGTAGCAAGTAGCAAATCATTATGAAATGGAATTATGTGGAAGATTTTGAGAAGGAAGAAGTCCACATAACCCCATCAACTATGTCAAACCGGCTACTTAACCCTCTCAACTATAAAACCGGGCACTTAATCCCCTAATCTTTTCAAAACCGGGCAAATCACCCCCTCAGGCCAAATCAAGTCCAGCGTGGCATCACCCAAAGTTGAGGGGGTGAGACAAGGTGGCATCTGCAGTGTGAGGGGGTGATTTGCCCGGTTTTGAAAAGATTAGGGGATTAAGTGCCCGGTTTTATAGTTGAGGGGGTTGAGTAGCCGGTTTGACATAGTTGAGGGGGAAACGGAGGTACTCACTCTAAATTTCTGTCGTTGTTTTAGGCAGTGTCTGGGTCCAAAGTGAGATGAAATGGAACGGTTCTAGTCCTATATGAATGAAATATAATGAAACGGTTCTATTTATTTTTTATTCTAGAACCAACCACTTAAACCTCCTACTCCCTCCATCACAAAAAAAGTGACATGATTTTGTATAGATTTTTATACAAATTCACATAACTTATTTTAGACGGAGAAAGTATTTTTTGAAAAATAAAATTGTTAATAATATTTAAGGAATATTCTTTTTTAAAAGAATCATATGGTTTCATTCTAGATTTCTCTATTCTGAGAACCAAACACAGCGACCATCTCAATTTTACCAACTGGTACTGCCCTCTGTCCTCTCCACACCTCTCGCCGCCGCCCTTCCATCCAGCCACCTCGATCCGCCGCCCGCCCTCCCTCGAAACCTCTGTCCCCGCCGCGGGCTGCACAGTCCGGGTGGGGGCCGCGTATGGGCGACCATCACGCTGGGCTGGGGGATTCCGCGCTGCCGCCGTAGCGTCGCCGCGTCAAAGGCTGCGGTTGCTCCAGGTTCCCTGTTGTGCAGGTGAGTACCTAGCTAGGTCTTGTAACCTGATTTTTTTTTCCTTCTCACATCGTAGATCGACTGAGTTGCCGCTGCTCAATCGTGGTTTAGTTCTTAGGCTTAGAAATCAGATTGCTTCGGTCAGGATTGACTCATAGGAAAGGCCGGTGTTCCAACTGACTTTGCAATAAAAGCATCGCAACTTTGCAAGGATGCTTCCTTAACCGTGCAGGCTTTGCATTGGGCTGTAGGTGCTGTGCTCTCGGGTTGTACATCGACTGTTAATATTCAGGTTAATCTGTATTTCACTAATCTCTCTTTATTCTAAAACTGACTCCTAATGCAGCAGCCTAATTAAGCCACATATTTAATTCAGATAGTTGAGGTGAAGGCTGCTAGCGTCGTTTGTAATTTTCTGAAAATGTGTTCTCTTATCAAGTTCCAAGTATGCTCCAAAATCTGAAATAGTTATTCTACAACTATCCAGATAAATCATATGTAAATTAGGTGGTCAAAGTTCATGTTTTTTCCTGAATATTTTCTATCACATGTTTTTAACTGGTCTGTATTTCCATTGATGCTAAAAAGTGGAAATCAATGTTTATTTTTTTTAATGCTGGTAAGGGTTAGTTTATAGAGAATAATATTTTTCAATTGATTTTCTGAAGAGTATTAGTGAAATTTCAGAATAAAAGTATATCTGGAAAGTTGTCATACTAAAATCTTTCATATACTAATTTCCATTTGTATGATTGTATCACACATTAATGTTCACAAAAATATTTCAAAGACATACAGAACTTAACCAAAATAACTTGTATTCGTTTCATCCACACATCTTTGTTGCCAATCATCAATGGCAAATACAATTATTAAGATTTTGCATGTCAATTGTTGAGCTCTACGTTCTTTGCACTAAAGTTCCGGCATAAACTATTATGAACGAGCAATTAGTGCCCATCCCAATCAAGAGCGACACTTATGCTGAGGAACCGAATCAGATGGTGAAGCACTATTATGAACTGACAAATATAGCAGCCCACGTGGGCACTAGATAGCGAATAAGATCAGGGATTGGACCGTACGATGTGCAAATGGCTGATGGCTTTGGCATTGGTCGGCGGTGGACGACCAGTGGATTAGCAGCAGTGGCAGGTTCAAAAGTCGTTACCGTCAAAACTACCCTTACAAAAACTAGTTTTCGAGTAAATATGTCCACAATACCCTAGAAAATCAACTGACAGGCTTTACTTATACTGCACACCCTCCATTCCGTTAAAAAACCACCTCATAGTGAGAGGTACAACTTCGCTCAATATACTGGCCGGAATTTCTCAATTCAAAACATGCATCCCATGCACAAATAGTAAAGAGTAGGATACAAAATAGTTGTAAAAGTCAAACTCTATATGTTGGAATTTCTTTTCTGCATTAGCCACCCTTTTCACCGTGGGCCAGATAAGATAGATGCTTGACTTGGAACCGAATATGGGTATGGATTATCTGGAACAGAAATGGTTTAATTTGCATTGAGAAAACTTTGAACTATGCAAACTTCAACGCTTACCGTACCTTCCAAAATCTTGATCACAGTTGACAGGGAAGGCCTATGAATGCTATTATTCTGCAAGCACCAGACTGCAAGCTTCATAATTTGAATCACTTCCTCCTCGTGTGAGACCATATCATCACTTTTCGTATCGATCAGATCAATCCATTGATTGTGTTGAGCCTTTTCCCGTAATAAATTAATGAGCTGAAGGTTCTCCTTAGGCTGAGAACGGTCAATGCTTTTTCCTTCCACTTATTATTTCCAAGATAACCACTCCAAAGCTGCACACGTCAACTTTTTCATTGATTTGCGACGTTAACCATTCAGGTGCCAGATACCCTGGTGTTCCTCTCATCATCCCACTACAGATACCTGTATATTAACTTAGGTAGTCCAAAATCAGCAACTTCGGCATTGAAGTGCTCATCTAAGAGAATATTTTGTGGCTTAATGTCCAGATGAGCAATTTTTCGTCTGCAATCCTCATGAAGATAGCATAGAACCTTGGCAATGTCTAGAATGATCCTACACCGAGTGGACCAGTCAAGAGGGGCATTGTTATGGCAGTTATAGATCTACCTATCAAGTGACCCTCTAGACATACATTCATATACCAGAAGCCTCTGAGATTTCTCTGCACAGAAGCCAGTAAGCTTGACAAGATTTATGTGTTCAATGCTTCCTATAGTTTCAACCTCTGCCAAGAATTTTTTCTTTTCTTGTCTAGCACCTTCCAAATGTTTTACCGCAACTCTCTCTGTATCCAATTTGCTTCAGGTTGTATTGATTGCAATGAGAATACCTTTGTCACCCAGAAACATTCACCGTTGGAGTCGTCCTGGCCATACCTGAACACAACTTCCCTGCAGGAGCAATTGTGTAAGCAAGCTTGCGTACAATCATTTCTGTTTAAATTCACAACGGTACGTGTGGCTTTCGTCAAAATAAGAAACATCAATAAGAGTAAAGAGATGATGGTGTTGCATGTCCTGACAAGAAATTGGAATCAGTGGCATGCAACAAAGATTTGCCTTCCGGTCGTCTACCGGCTTGAGGTAGTATGAATCGGTATTACTTTGAAAAAGACATGTGCACTGCCCATTTGTGCATATCCCATAGTCCCCACACATCGTTGGGTAAGCACTAAGCACAATCACGAGAGATCTGCATTGCATCAGACAAAGTCCATTGTTTTATGTTACCAGACCATTGATGCAGCCTTAGGTGCCCATCGGACTCTAATCACATGGACTGGCTGGACAGTGCCGGTGGCAGCAAGATATCTCTAGGTTCACTAGACTGCATAATGATGCTGAATCTTCCATTCTTGAAGGCAACCTTTGTTGGATCATTTCGTGTCTTGTAATTTTGCATCGGTGCATATGAAAAGTATAGTTGTGGTGGTGTGGATTCAACATAATAATATAATCCATCTGGGAGTACCGTGATATAGTACAACTGACTCTGAGTCGAATTTGTTGAAGATGTAATAGCTATTAGCCTCATACCTTGCGGAAGTGATTGCACGGGGGCCAATGAATCAGTCGGATGATCAAATGACTGCCACACAGTTGCATTCCTCTGATCAAATAGCACCAGGTTGCCGAACTTCGTGATCTCCATGCCAATCATGGATTTGTCTGAAGTGCCACTAGACCAGACCATCCTCCCATGATCCCATTGGCATCACGGAGGATGAGGTTGCCATTCCTAGTAAGCTCAAGGGTGGTGTTCTCCCTGACAGGGCCAGCCCGGTTGGCCAACCAGATAACCTGCGGTCCAGTTGCCATGTCGTAGAACCAGCCGCCACTGTCAGTGCTTACAATGAAGACAGAAAAGAGGAAGACATCACAGAGGGAGGCACAGAAGAACCCTTCAGCAAAGGACTACCCATCAAAAGAAAAAGGCCGTGCCCTTGGTGAACGGAGGACGATGGCACGGACGGTTGTACCGTCCATGTAGCTCAAGCCGTTTGGGAGGGAGGTTTTTTATTGATCAACAGTGTTGGGAGGTTGACAATGGGATAGACGCCATAGTTGGATCCCTGCATGGCCAGCAACGATGCTGCAGCTGCAAGCACGATGAAGAAGAAATTGGCAGAACCCAAGGTGCGGTGCCTGCACGAATAAGAATGCTGCGAGAAGAATCACTTGATGATTTAGGTCTTGGAATATTCGGTAAGCTAGGTAGGAAAAAACTGTAGGTGTTGCAGTCAGGAAGGCTTGCAGATCAAGGAGACCTGCAGATACGGAGCGGATGCATGTGATAGCCAGAAAGGTGGCCTCACCACAGCGGAAGCTACCTGGATCCAAAGACTCGAAGCCTTGGTCTTCGTCTTTTGAGTCTCTCCGCATGATTTTATGAGCTTTAGGCGCTTGGACTGTCCAAACGAGTCCCAAAATGTCATTTATTGGCAGTTCAAAGTCATTGTCATCACAAATTGCTCGTCCCATGCTTTTCAGCATCTTACTGTCAAGAAGAGCAGTTATTGACTTGTCAGTCGGGACTGGGGCTGTGTACTTGGACCAAATGGGAGGATCTTGTAATCTTGACTTGCCCGTTGTGTGGCTTTAATCAATGTGAAGCCAATCACTGAGCCTGTTAATTACTGTAGAAAGGAGCAGGTGCTGATGGCAAGAGAAGTATTTTCAGAGTGGTTACAGTTAAATAACAAGCTTCCTGATTAAGCATGTAATGACATCCTCCTTGCTATTTCTGTTATTCTTTGCATGTTGGAAAATATTCTAGTTTGGGATCTCAAACTGTGCGCAGGATTTATTTATTTTATTTCTCTGAAAAATATCTTTGAAGTTCACAGTGATTTTTTTTTGGAAACAGGCAGATAGAAATGGAGTACGGCTAGGTGTCATGTGAATGAATTCCATGGGAGATTACCTTTTCTCACCCTGTCCTGGTGGGCTGCCTGCTCTGCTCCACACCACCACGAAGCGCCGCATTGATGGGACTCAGGGTGGACGTTCGAGCTGGGCTCGGTGAGCTGGCCCGAGCCCGTGGCGAGCCGAGCCAGTTCGCCCCGAGCCTGATTTTTTTAGACCAAGCCTAGCCCACGAAAACGGCTCGTCACATCTTCAGGCCGAGCCGAGCTGAGCTCGGTCCAGCTCGGCGAGCTGGCCATTTTGGCCCACTGGCGGCCCACGCTCAGTTTTCAATGCCCATAGATGCCTCGAGCCCAGTCCAGTCCCATTTGCCTAGGTCAAAATTAACTGCTTCTCAGTTCCTACGAACCCTGACTCTCCTAGGCAGCCGCTGCCGCACAGCTCGCGGCGAGCTCGGACCGAGCCAGACCGGCATCCACCCTGGCACGGGACTTCTGCCGGCGGTCCGAATTGAACCCCCGACGGCGGTCGGTGCCTGCGCCCCCACAAATCCACCTTCCCCTCTCGCGATTCCAGGTAAGTCTTATTTTGCCCCAATTTCGTTTCTTGCACGGAACCCTAGCTTGACTTTTCTTCTTAAACTCCTACCTTTCCTTGTTCCAGCAGCAGAGGAGGGGAATGATACCATAAGTGTAAGATTTTGATTTCTCTTCCTTATTCAAAGATCGGCCAACAATGGATTTCCTGCCCTCGCCGGCCGCGGCCGCGGCCCTCGTGTCCAAGGTGCTCGACGACGACAACCTCCTCCGCGTCGGCCTCCCCACCACACTCGCCCGCGCCGCGCTCGTCTGCAAGCGCTGGTTCCACAACGCTGCCAACCGGGCCTTCCTCCGCCAATTCCGCCAGCGCCACCCGCCCCGCCTCCTCGGCTTGTACGTCAATGGCGTGTTCTTTACCGATACACCCGAGTCGGCCAAGGTTCTTCCTCGCTTCGTGCCGTTGCTGACCCAGACCCAAGAGCCGGAGCTCGCCTCCGTCCTCCGCCGCATGGCAACCTTAAGCTTGGACACCATCAACAGAATAATGATTGAGCAATGCCGGAACGACAGTGTCTTCATCTCCAGATTCCAGAACCACAAATACACATATGAAGTGCACAACCCGCTGTTCCCTGACAGAGGCGTGGTGGTCCTCCCAGCACCAACACGTGCCATGACAGACGACAGCCATAAACCTACATTCTCTTGCTTCCTTTCCACAGGAGGCGACGGCTGCTTATCGTACATGTGGATGGCAATGGAGATCAATGTCATTGTTGGAAGATCTACCGCGAAGGTACACATGTTGTGAGATGGTGTCTGGGTCATGCTTACCAAAGCCATGACACAACTCCCCCATCCGCTATGGAGGCCAAAACCTCTACTCATCAATTATAGGATCTACATGGCTGGGGGCACCTGTAACGACATTCTTGTGTTGGATTTGGCGAGCTCCAGTTTCTTCACTATTCAGCTCCCAGAAGGGGTGGAGTGGTCTTCTGGATATAAATATGGGATGGGATTTCACAGTAGAGATGCTGTATTCTCACGGGCAGATGATTCCGGAGTTTACCTCATCGATTTGAAGGAACTTCAGTTTCGCATCTGGCTCCACAAGGATGATAACTGGTTGCTGGTGGATACCATATGTTTGCGTCAGATGTGTGCTGCTTTCCAGATGTCTGATGTCATGGTTGAAGATGAGCATACTACTGCTGTGAGTATAACCCAGGTGGGAGACAATGCTGAGTTTGTGTTCTTGCAGATGGGTCCATACACTCTCTATTTGGATATCAGGCGCAGGGTGCTGCGTAAAGTGTATGATGAGATGACAGAGAAGGATCGATACGTTGGTCACATCCATCCTTGCATGATGATTTGGCCTCCCGCATTCTCAGTGCTCAAGGATGATTCTACAAGGTTTGTATTTGGTCTTTGGGTTATTACTGCTCTTGTTTAGATTATCATTTTTTCCAAAAGAAATGTGAACTGTTTAAATTTCCTTTGGTTTGTTGCTTTGTTTTGGCATGTGCTTTATGCTTAGTAGTGGCTGACAATTCTGTTTTGATCAATACACCATTGTGATCAATTAGTTGTGAACAGTATCAGCATTTCTGTACTGACAATGCTTCATTACTTTTCCCAGTGGTGCGTAATGATACATTGTTTGGTATAACTGTAATGGTGTAGGCATATGATTGATTCCTTAGGACACTTTAAGACGACCACTTCAGCAACAATATTTCTGCCACATGTCGAGTGATAATTTATAAACACTACAGATTATTTGTGTTTCGTCATAATAGAAGTTGTTTATTTGAGTTATTATCAAGGAGAAACTTGCAGGATATGGGTGTAGCATGGGACTACTGTATGATAAGGGCATCCCCTGCGCATGGTGTGTGGTCATTGGTTTGTGAGTGGAGAAGGAAAATGGAGATATGCATAAGAAAAATTACATAGGGGTCAGCAATTGAATGTGTTAGAGTTTATCTCTTTCATCTTTGTTTCTCCTATGGTCATATATGTTGCATTATATGAACTCGTTCTGCCTTTGAACTCTTTACCTCAAACTATCATGTCTCAGATCGTTAATACTTGTTATTCTCAGAATGTTGTTGTATAATGGAACCAACTTCTATGGTTCCGTATGCTGAAGCATGCCATTTTGCACACAGATTTCAATTGTAGATCCTTATGTTTCACACTGCCACACTTGGCTTTATGCAACTTTTCCGATTTGGATATATTTTGATGGTGATTTTCCTCCTATATACTCTGTATATGACAAGTGTATAATCTGATCTAACAATATGTCTAAACTAATAGTTTGTTAGCCGTAAGGGGAGAAGGGTGTGGTGTTTGACTGGATCAGGGCATGCAAATGTTTTGTACTGTATTCGGATAGACTATGTCATGTAAACTGGAGCAGATGATTAGGATAAGGCCAACCTTGCTGTTTGTACTGGATAAGATATCTTATGTTCTGGTCGAGATCTTTCCTTCCATGTTGTCCGACTCTTTGTATCAGACTTGTTTGCTGTTTCTTCTTCGGCTAAAAATGACATCAAGCTCTCTCTGAAGTCAGAACACCTTTTGACTGATAACTCGTTAACCGTGTTTTTTCCAAATCTTTGTTGTTCCTGCCATCTGATATTCTGGGACTTCTGAAATTGACCGACTTGAAATGTAAGGGATCTTGATGAGCGTGTGAATCAGAAACCTCCTTATCACACATTTCCTTCTTTATATATACATTTGCTGTGGCAGCTACCTAAGTCGCAAAATCCATCTCTTAGATTAGCTGATGTATCCACATTTCTTCAGTAAGTAACAAGTGGATATGAGAGGTTGTCACAAGCAGCCGATGGCGGTGCCGCAAGTTGTTATGTTGTTGCCTCTTTATTTGTGGAACTTCATTCGGCGTGTACGCTCTTTTCTATACTGGTCAACTTGGCAGAAAATTATACTGAGAATTTATATGACTTCTGTTTTTAACTCTGGCCGAGCGTCATACCATGAAAATGGCACATGTGTATAGTTTTGGGTTATTAAGTAGATACTGAAACTTAAGTTTATTTAGTGAGAGTTTATGTTGCAAGTTGTTTTGAGGAAGTAATAAAAAGATCCCTTTTTGTTGCAATCTGGCTTTGCCGTGATCTACTAGAGGTAGTAGTACCGGTCCTAGTGTCAACAAAATCCCACTTTGGTATACTTGGCCAAGAATAAGATCTACAATGATTATTGTTGTGAGCCTTGATAATAGTTGCGAGGTGACACATAAGTTTAAAAATGATGAAAATATACAAGTCAATATGTGCGTTTGCACAAACTAGTAAATGAAAATGCACCGGGTTGCTTACAAAGTACAACAGTCAGCCTCGCATGTTGGAGTCAACTCCGGCCGATTTGAATATTTAGTTGAGTAACTAGGTTTTTTAATCCTTGAGATGAAGTAAGCTTCTTCTTTTTCTTTATAAGGTAAAGAGCTTCTGCTTATTTTAGTGGTAAGGAAAGTGCATTCAAGCAAGGCGACGTTAATTTTTCTTTTTTAGTTACAATCTGAAACCCAAGTGCACAAATGCTGCATTCTGAGAGGACAAAGAGTGCTTCGGGCCGAATAACAATTTTTTGGTTAGGATCTGGAACCCAGGTGCACAAATGCTTACACTGAGACAAAGAATGCTTCGGGGCCAGAATAACATACTCCCTACTCCAATTTTAGTTAGAATCGGGAACTCTAAGTGCACAAATGCTACCTCTGAGAGGACAGAGTGCTTCGAGGAGAGAATATCTACTGCGGAGTTGATCGCCGTATGCAGCAAAAATGCGAGAACAGGGAATCCAAACGAAAACTTTGGAGTCAAGATAGCGAAAGAAAGTAGAGTTGCAGTGGCTAATGCTATAGGAGTACGAACAAAGGGAAATTTAGGTTGAAATGACCATGCTCTAACTCAGCGGCAACAAGGGGAAAATCTGCTTCGGACAAAAGAACCGGAGAAACCTATACTGTGCAAAAAAGAAAGAAGACCTAAACTTATGACATGACTAGAGGCGGAGGCTACGCTGCTACTCCCTCCGTTTCATGTTAAGTGACTCAAATTTGTCCAACTATGGATGTAACAGACGTCTAGATACATGTAATAGAATGTCATTTTTATATGGGACAGAGAGAGTATATAATAGGAAGTAGCAGAACAAAAACCAATTGCGAACAAATCAAGGGAACAAGAACATGAGAGAACAGATAATAAGTTGCAATCTAAGAACTCGCATCCCAGAGAAGTTAAACAAGGGCACAAGCATCAGAGCACACAGGTTTTAACCGAACCGAAATAGGAGTACAGTATTTAAACGACAGACATGAACATTGCTTGCATTCCAAGAGTCTCAGCAATAAGAGCAATGCACATAGACAAAACTTAAGAAACACTAAAACTGCAGCCAGACATCTCAATCCACAACACAGGACAAATCATTTCTTCTTGGCAGCCGCCTTGGTGACCTTGGCGCCAGTTGGGTCCTTCTTCTCCACGCCCTTGATGACACCAACAGCAACTGTTTGTCTCATGTCACGGACAGCAAAACGACCAAGGGGAGGGTACATAGCGAAGGTCTCCACAACCATGGGCTTGGTGGGAATCATCTTCACAATACCAGCATCACCGTTCTTCAAGAACTTGGGCTCCTTCTCCAGCTCCTTACCAGATCGCCTGTCGATCTTGGTCACCAGCTCAGCAAACTTGACTGCAATGTGGGAGGTGTGGCAGTCCAGCACTGGGGCGTAGCCGTTGCCAATCTGACCAGGGTGGTTCATGATGATGACCTGGGAGGTGAAGTTGGCAGCCTCCTTGGCAGGGTCATCCTTGGAGTTGGATGCCACAAACCCACGCTTGAGATCCTTCACAGCAACATTCTTGACGTTGAAGCCAACATTGTCACCCGGAAGCGCCTCCTGGAGAGCCTCATGGTGCATCTCAACAGACTTGACCTCAGTAGTCAGACCAGTAGGACCGAAGGTAACAATCATACCAGGCTTGATGACACCAGTCTCAACACGGCCAACAGGCACAGTTCCAATGCCACCGATCTTGTACACGTCCTGGAGGGGAAGACGCAGGGGCTTGTCCGAGGGCCTCTTGGGCTCATTGATCTGGTCAAGAGCCTCAAGCAAGGTGGGGCCCTTGTACCAGTCAAGGTTGGTGGACCTCTCAATCATGTTGTCACCCTCAAAACCAGAGATGGGGACGAAGGGGACCTTGTCAGGGTTGTAGCCGACCTTCTTGAGGTACGAAGAGACTTCCTTAACAATTTCATCATAACGGGCCTTCGAGTACTTGGGAGTGGTGGCATCCATCTGGAACAGATAATAAGAGATTCTCCATTAGTTAAATGCAACATGTAAACTTAATAGCTAATGAAAAGCTGCAGTTAAATATGATAAATAGCTTATATATATAGTAAACATTTGATAGTGGGGTACTAAAAAGTATTGAGCGAACAAGCATTTGCATTCCAAAATTTAGATACAATCATACCAAGTCAGCAACATATAGAATGTAAACAGAGCAAACAAGCAATTATATTTCCAATGGAAGATATGATAATACCAAGTTAGCAACAGATACAATGCAAACAGTCTGTACAAAGAATAGAGCAAAGCGATGATGAAATCAATAGAATTTCAAAAGATATATAATCCATGTCAGCAACATATAGAATGTAAACAGAGCAAACAAGCAATTACAATTCCAATGGAAGATATGACAATACCAAGCTAGCAACAGTTATACAATGCAAACAGTATGAAAAAACTATAGAGCAAAGCTATGATGAAATCAATAGCATTTCAAAAGTAAGATATATAATCCAAGTCAGCAACATATACAATGTGAACAGAGCAAACAAGCAAAGATATGATCATAACAAGTTAGCAACATTTATACAATGTAACCAGTATGTACAAACTACAGCAGAAAGCGATGATGAAATCAAGTCAGCAACACATACAATGTAAAACCGTGATGTACTATCTACACAGTGACGTGATGATCTGACATCACCCAAGACTGAGCACAGTAAATGGTGTTCAGTTTAAAAGGACACTACAGTACTAATTCACTTAACATTTACAAAGCCATTCTGAAGGTATATATCAAGGCGATAGCACAGCATCACATTGGATCTGAATGTTAATCAAAGAATCTTACACAGCAACACACAGATGCATAGAGAATTGGACTTGCAAGTATACCTTGTTGCAGCAGCAGATCATCTGCTTCACTCCAAGAGTGAAAGCCAGGAGGGCATGCTCACGGGTCTGGCCATCCTTGGAGATACCAGCCTCAAAACCACCAGTTGTGGAGTCAATGATGAGCACGGCACAGTCAGCCTGGGAGGTACCAGTAATCATGTTCTTGATGAAGTCCCGGTGTCCAGGTGCGTCGATGACCGTGCAGTAGTACTTGGTGGTCTCGAACTTCCACAGGGCAATATCAATGGTGATACCTCTCTCACGCTCGGCCTTGAGCTTGTCAAGCACCCACGCATACTTGAACGACCTCTTGTTCATCTCAGCAGCCTCCTTCTCGAACCTCTCGATCACACGCTTGTCAATACCTCCAAGCTTGTAGATCAGGTGGCCAGTGGTGGTCGACTTGCCAGAGTCGACATGGCCAATGACCACGATGTTGATGTGAGTCTTCTCCTTACCCATGGCTGAAACTGCAAAATCGAGCAACAGGGATTAGAAACAATAGACCGACAGCATCACGCGATTTTGATTACATCCGATCGAGTACAACTAGCAGGCACCAGTTAGATCAAGGTAACAATATCAGAAACACTACGACATGGAAAAGCTAATTCTACACCATAACTAGCTGTAAACAAAAGTAACAAGGGTCTATTCTAAGATAGGCATATCAGTACACAATTTAGTAAATGATGTCAATTCTAAGCGACAACCACAAATCCATCACAAATAGACCGACAGCATCACAAATTCAACGCAATTTTGATTACCACAATATACAACTAGGTGGGCAGACAGATGGAGAAACAGCCATCGAATAAAATTAGCAGGCACCGGTTAGATCCAAGCAAGAAATATTAGCAACATTACAGCATGGAAAAGCTAAATCTACACCACAACTAGCTGTAAACAAAAAGTAATAAGAGCCTATTCTACAGATAGGCCGCATATCAGTACACAATTCAGTAAACGATGTCAATTCTACACGACAACCACAAACCCATCGACCAATAGATTCAACTAAAACAGGACGAGTAATCTGCAACGAACCGCGCTTCCAGCTGCTGCGCCTACAAAATAACAGAGAGCCCCTCGCGACAAAGTAAACATAAACCCGAGGGAATCCTACAGATCGATCGATGCTGCGTACGTACGAGCTCAGAGAGCCTCCACCGTATCGCACGCAAAATTAACACGAATCGGCGCAGAAAAACAGAGGCACGCGCGTAGATCTAGAGCTGAACAACACGAACAAGCAGCAGATCTAGAGCTATTAGAGCCATGAACAACGCATCTGAGAGGGGGGGATAGATGGATTCGGGATGCGCACCTCGAAGGGAGAAGGAGACGGAGGTGGCGGCGGCGGCGAGGGGGAGAGGGAAGGGAATGGAGAGGCAGGGCAGGGAAGGGGGTTTTAAATGAGATAGGTTTCGGGGGGCGCAAGTTTACGCGTCGAACGTGGACCCTACAGGTTTTTGTACAGGGAAGTTGGATTAGGAAGTACTAGTATAGTAATTTTCCAATACAGTATTCTTCTTCTCCTTTTTAGCGAAAATAATAATGACCCAAACAGTTATCACCATCTCTCCTCCACTCGGGATCGTGCAGTAGCGTATCGATTTAACCGTGCTTCTTTAGTGATCTGATGGTATTGTGCCATGTCATTCCGTCTTGTGGGGACGATTGGTCTCATTATGTTGATCGATCAAGGTTCCGTGAAAAACAAAAAAAGTTAGAGCTTGTATTCGGTTTAGAGGGTTTTCATAAAAAAATACAAAGGATAGAGGATTTCACACGAAAATTCATTGTATAGGAAACGAGCAAATGGTTCACTAGAAATCCCATTGATTTCCTGAAAAAATAAACACTAGGCCCAACCTCCTTTTCTAGGTTGGACAATTCTTAAAAACCGCAAGTGCCACCTTATGAGAATCCCAAGTTTTTCTCTTTTTATATGCTTTACTTTACTCAAACCGAATAAACACCTAATAATAAACTAGCATTTTGCTCGTGCCCTGCCACAACATGCTTCGCTCCACTATCGCATGAGTGGGAATTTCCTATTGGCACAGAAGCTAATTTTTTATGACAAATGGGACCCGTTGATCAGAAGTTTGATAATTTCGGAAAAGAAAGGCTTGGGGGTTTGTGGGCTGGTTTGGCTCAGGCCCAAAGAATGGAGGGAGTGGCCAAAGGCTTAAGGCAGGGTTTTGGAGAGGTAGTGGGCCTTGAAGGATAGCCCAAGTAGGAAGGCACAAGAACAGAAGGCCAGCGGGGCGCGGAGACGAGGGACCGGTGTCCGAACCTCTCGCCCAGATCGTGGTAATCGGTAGCTCGAAATTGAAGACTCGGGGAGCGGATTGGACTTGGCGTGCCTTAATCGCATGGATCTGGGCCGTGGCATAGACGCAAACGAAAGGCCCACAAGGGCTGACCGAGCCATGACGAGCCAGCGGGCTGGACCGAGCTGGACTTATGGGCTCGTTCCTATTCGCTGATGGGCTAAGGCCGAGCCGCAGTCCCTTCATAATCATTTCATAATCATTTTGATCCTAGTTCATGCATGGGGATTGGGGAGTTTTTTTTTGAGCCGATGGGGATTGGGGAGTTGGGATAGAGAGAACGTGTGATCTTTGAGATAGTCCGTGAGCGCAGCTTGAAGGCGATGTTGGCCACCAGCATCCATGACCTCGAGGTTCTCACCAGGATGAACTTGCCGAAGTATATCGTATCCCACCGACCATGCCGCCGTCGATCTCGAGCGACGACGACCAGCAACAGCATCAGTGTCGGTACAAGTCGGGTTATTTGGTGGTGCATGCCCCACCCAATGATTTTTAAACGAGATTTATAACGAGCTGACATTAGCTCGTTGGTCTTGACGCGCAACGTGCTTGGCGTCGTCGATTTGCAGGTTGACGGTTCATCTTTTGACTTGCATGTATATATGTGAGATGCATGCATCTAGCCATGTGTGGTCGCTTGGAAACCCAAAAGGGCGGTGTCACGCTAGAAAGAGAAACATATATAGCGTGTTTGCCTCACCCAATATTAGTAACGCAGTTCCAGTTCTTTGTCCCATCCGATAGTGTAAACCTAGTCCGCCACTGAGCAGCATCAATCCAGCCTTTGCCGGCTTCCACAACTACAATATCTCATTTGGATGACTCCCTTGTATATGCCACAAATTACAATGGAGTATCTGGTGGCATATAATTCATGGACTGTAACAAGCACCAAGCCCAAGTATTTGCTATTTGCATCGTCTTTGAATGCAATTCGATCGGGTGGGAGAGGGGGCTGCCAAGACCTTACAGCAGCATGTCATCCAGCACTAAGATTACCCCAATATATCTTTAACGAAACCAACAAAACAGCAGACATCACAGGTAACTATTGCCAGAAAACTTGTTTCTTCCAAACCTTCTGATTGCACCTACAGGGCTCAACTATCAGCAGAAGCCACATGCTTGCAAGAGCAGCATCAGCCCTTAGCCTGTTGCGCTACTGGCTTCGTTTCTGAGGATGAGCCCAGAAGGCAATCAGAAATACGCGAAGACCTTTTGTCCTCGGGGAAGACAGCTATTTGCCCTCTCTACGATCAAGAGCTCGAAACCATCGACCATTTTCTTATGCAATATGCATTTTTGCGAGATCGATTTGGCACGATATGCTTAGCGGATGGGACCGGGCGCTCTAGACTCCGAGCCCCCCGATCTACTCCTTCAGGGCCCGTTCGGTTCCACCCATTCCCGGAGGGATTGAAAAGAATTTGAACTAAAATCCCAACAATTCCTGTCAATCCCCACCGGGATTCTCTCAACCGAATTAGGCCTCAATGGTGGACAAGCCTCTTTCATTCTTGTCTGGCTCGAGCAAGTGCGGGCCAATCCTGTTAGTGCTTCTTGAGATTTGGTTAGAACGTAATGCCCGGATCATTCTGAGGTATTTGTCGTTACTGCTTCCCACCCATGTCCTCAGCTTATCCATCTCGGAGATACATTCTCGGTCCAACAAAGAATGTCTCAACTTTAACTAAATTTGAATGCATCTATACTATACACTAAGTAATGTTTAGATACATCCAAATTTTAACAAATTTGAAACATCTTTTGTTGGACGGAGAGAGTATATAGTTTTTTAGGCTGTTTTTCTTGTGCCTAACGTTATCTTGCCAAAAATTTGGTTATCAAAATATTATTGGTCAAGAGTTTATTTGCCCATGAGCTTGTCAACTTTACACAAAAAATGAATTTGAGTTGGCATGTCAAAAAGTTTGGCAGCCAGCATCCACGGATTAATTTGCTTGCTTGATCGCGACGTCTCGCTTATTCTGGCTCCATTAATTCCGGCAACTTCTGGACAAAGCTACCACGGTCCGGCCGGGCGGGTTTCGTGGACACGGTGTAGAACACCTGGGGCTGGGCGCCGGACGTTTGAGATCAGAGGGACGGATATACGAAATTGACATCAAGATTTTAATTTTCGAAAAAAACTGACGACCGCGATGGAAGGCTTGGTCGACCAAATCAAGGTGATGGTGATCGATCCTATCGATGTTGGCTTCTCCATGTATTCGATCGGGCGGCACCGTCTCTTAATTAACCTTGCTTTGTCTGTCAGCTGTCAGAATCATGGTCACTTGTTCAACACTGACGCTGCCGCTGATGTGTATATATATCAAACACTTTTTTAAGTCTTAACAAAATCAAGGTAATTGTTTACGTGAATCAATGATGTAGTTTTGTTTGTCGTCGATCGTACGTGCCTACCATTCGGCAAAAGAATATAAGAGCATCTTCAGCAGGAGTCCCTAAAAAAAGCCCCTAAACAGCCTTTAGGGGCTCCCCTCAAATTCTAGGGTCCCAAAAAAATCAACCAACTTCAGCAGTAGCCTCTATTTTCCAGCCCCTTTTTTCTTTAGGACACGTGAGACCTACTTGTCATTGACAGACGTTTTTCTTTCTTCTTTTCTTTTTTTGATTCCTTCTTCTCCACTGAAATTCTCCACCTCAATGAGGCTTCTCTCTCCCAACCATGGCTGCCACCTGCTACTAGGCAAGGTGGGCGCAGGGCAGCCAGGGCGTGGGGGCTGCGGAGCACGGGGCCGCGGACGCGGGTGCAAGGCGGCGTGTGGCGACGGGGCGCGGGCTGGTGCGGCTGGTCGCGAGGCGGCGCAGGGCATGGGGCGACGCGGGGCGGCTGGTCACGGGACGGCGGGGGGCGGCGGGACGGCAGAGGGCGTGGGGCGGCAGGTCGCGGGACGGCGGAGGGCGGCAGGTCGCGGGGTGGCGGCGGAACGGCGGCACGCGGGAGCGAGGAGGGAGGCATGGCAGCGGATGGGAGATGAGGCGAACCGGTGGCGGCTCGGGGTTGGATCAGCGACGCACGAAGGCCTCGGGGGCGGCAGAAGAAAGAAGAGGCGCGCAAGGAAGATGGGATTGTGCGTGGAGATGCTGACGTGGCATGGATAGGGGCTGCCTTGGGGAGCCCCTGGGAATGGGGGCTTGAGGGGGCATTCTAAGGCCTTTCTATTTTAAGGGCTTGAATAGGAGTCCTGTTGAAGACATTTTTTTGGTCTTAGCCTCTAAAAACAGGATAGAGGCCCTGCTGAAGATGCTCTAAGGCAACACAGTCAGACGACTGCGCTCGTACTTGTATTATATGCAAAAAAAACAATTTGGCTGTTGTCATGTATGATGTCTCGTCTTGGTGTCGTCTTTGCTGTACAATACCCTAAGAAATGCGTACGTCGTCCACTTGGTGAATGAATATTTCATGTACGCTAGTAGTTGCCATATCGCTAGGTGCACCTAATCACATTACTAATTAACTACTAACTGTCCCAGAATAACATTTGTAGAGTACTACGTAATTGTTTTTTATTCAACCACGGTGTTGGCCTTAGACCAGCCTGAATCAGTCAGTTACCAACCATGAGCAGCCCTAGAATTAAGGGGTTCGTATGTTTGAATAACCTTGATCTCTTTGTCTAACAGAAACTTCTAGTGTCCATGGGTCACGATCTAGATCTGAAAATTTCTATGTACGAGCGTTGAAAACAACCTCTCATGGCGACTAGAAATTGTTTAATTAACCTGGTATACAGGAGGAAATTAGGCGACTAGGTCCAGCAAGGAACATGCGCGCATGGGTACCTACGTCAGACAGGAACCACCGGTAAGATTCCACGTAGAACAAACAACATTGCTTGTTAGATGCCGTCTAGCTACGTAGCACAAAGGAAATTAAAAGAAAAGAAAAAGGTGCCTATCGCGTCAAGTTAATTCCAACCCCGGCTGGGCTATCTAGCTGGTGTCCCTCTGATTATATATGTTCAAATTAGCCTGCCTCAAGCTTCTCCTAATGGCTGTCTGAACAACCACCTCAACCAGCGCCATAAAGTTGAACGACGTACCATGCATCTAGCGCTAGCGGAAGGGGTCACCGTCTAGGGGGCCATGGAGTTCACGGTGATGCTGGCGATGAGGGCCATGGGCTCCCTCATCCCCAAGCTGGAGAAGTTCAAGGACCCGGACAAGCTGCGGGAGAATGAAGTGAAGAATGATGTGGAGTTCCTCTCCACGCAGATGAAGACGATACAGGCTGCCCTACGCAAGGTGTCAGAGGATCAACGGGACGATGCGGAGTTCGTCCGTATGCGTGAGGCGAAGAAGGTTACCGAGATTCTGTTGGCAGGTATGGCCACACCGGAGCTCAAGGTACTCTCCGTTGTTGGGCTTGGAGGACTGGGCAAGACAACTCTTGTCAAAGTGGTCTATGACACCCTCCGATCGCAGTTCGATTCCAAGGCCTTTGTCTCCTTGTCCCCAAATCCTGACATGAAGAGAGTTTTCAAGGAGATGCTCCATCAACTTGACAACAAGGAGTATGTTGATTTGCTGGCTGAAAGAGAACTCATCTGCAAAATCAGAGAATTGCTTCAGGACAAGAGGTAATAAATGTACTGACCACACCAATCCTACTACACATTTAAGCATGCTAGTAATCTGACCATGCCTTGCAACGGAATCAAAAATATAAAAAAGTTTCTTGCAATGGATATCTCATCTCGAGTTTTAACAATAGAATAAATCGATACATGTTTCTTGTTGCATCTCTTTGATACAAATATGGTGACGTCCTACGCCTCCCCTTCAACCTGGATCCGGATTCGGTGAAGCTGTAGAGTGAAGTCACCATGAGACTTAGCCACCCCCATCAGCCATCAAATCCAAATCCAACGGCCTGCATGAAACCAATGCAAAAATAGGATAAAAAATAGAGTACAAATATAGAAATACCGAATAACATGCAGACGGAGTCTCATACACAAAACGAGCCTAGATGCCAAGCAAGCAATTTGTCAAACACCTAGGGCTCATTCGGTTTGAAGAATTCTTAAAGGATTTTTACATGGTTTCAATCGTCAAGCTTTTTTCCTATGTATAGCATTCGTTTCATAGGAATAGAGATGTTAGATTCATATGGATTGTATCCAGATTGATCTAATTCCTAAGAATTCTAATAACTAGGTAAGGCCTTATTTAAAAATCCAAAGGATTGAAGTGTGCATGCATTCCAATCATTCACTTTTCCTTTTCCTATGATTTCCAAATCCTGCCACTTCGGGCCTGTCGACCGTTGCAAGACCCCGCTCGGTCCGGCCATGGCGGAGAAAGACTCGGGCACCGTCACTGCAAGAGGAAACAGAGGGGAGCTAGAGCAATGGCCGGCTGGGGAAGGGTCTCTAGACGGAGTGGTTGCCCTGCCGCTTGCGTTTGGCGCCTGCGCCTGCTGGTTTGGGGACCGCTATGCTTTGGCTGTGATTGGGGCCGCACAACGAAGCAGTCTATCATTGGTGCTTCGGCTGGCTCCATGCTGAAGTCAGGCGGCTGGGCGAGGTCGGACGGCGTGGGGCAAAGTAGATGGCGCAGAAGCAAAAAAAACCGAGCGAAGATTTCCCTCCCATCAACCGGATTGTTGTGTTTGCGGATGCGTGCAAAACCGAACTCCCACCCGGCTATATTGGGATTTTTGGGCTAGCATATTCGGATCCCCGAAATAATTTTTTTCTGGATCGGGCCGATTACCCGGGATGTTGGGTCATTTTAAACCGATCAAATACGTACAGTAGCGGTTATTTTGTGGATCGGGCCGATACATGAGATCTTCTAGAGATGCTCTCGGTAGGAATGAGGGGTTGATGATGATGCACCCATGCATGTTTACATGCACTTGACGGCAGCGACCCTATGTTGTGTCTCCGATGCTTTTATTGCAAATATGGTCATCTTTTGGGGTGACGCAGTAAAATGTTTTATATGTCTTGCTTTTCTAACTTTATGTTGCATTATTATAGTCTTGATGTTGAGGGTTTTTATGTTTAAATATTGTAGTGTTCGTAAGCTGATTTTGCAACTTGATATATCTTCTCTAGTGTTGCGTGAGATTACTTTTTTGTGTAGCAGTGGCACTGTTGTACATTGATGTTGCACTTAAATAGTTAAGGTGTTTTTAATGGGCAAATCCTTTAATATGTTGCATCAGATTATATTGGTTGCCACAATTATGCTTCAAGATGTTGTGTGTTGCAATGTTGCCTATTGTTACGACTGTTATTTTTAGAGTTTTTCCACTGACTTACTGGAGCGGGAGGATGCATCGGCTGAGATCGAGGGCACAGGGCACACAAGTAGATCAATAAGCAGTGGAAGAGGTCTATATAGATATTTTCAGATTAATTCCCACCTGGTTGATATGTTTCTTGTTTTCTATATAATTATGTACTACTATACTATCAACAGTTTTGCTAATTGAAGGCTCTTGCATTGTCATGCACATAGGTATCTGATTGTGATTGATGATATATGGGATCTAGAATCATGGGGAAGAATGAGATGTGCCTTGTTGGATAGTAATTGTGGAAGCAGAATAATCACGACTACCCGCATTACTGATGTCGCTACAACGGCCGATAAAAGTTACGAACTAGGACCACTTTCTCCGGATGAATCTAGGATGTTATTCAATACAAGATTTTCCAGTGGTACAGGCACACACCCTTGTCCTATCTTGGATGAGGCAACAAAAAAGCTTTTGCAGAAATGCGGTGGCATACCTTTAGCTATAATCACAATAGCTACTTTATTGGCTAGTAAACCAAAGGAGGATTGGTCTACGGTGTACGACTCTATTAGCTTTGCGTACGGTGATAACAAAGATGTCAAGGACACGGCAAGGATATTTTCATTCAATCACTTCTCTCTTCCCATCACTCTGAAGACTTGCCTTCTGTACTTGGCGACATCCCACAAGAAGAAAAGAATTGAGAGGGGCAGCTTTGTTAGAAAATGGATCGCTGAAGGATTCGTGTCCGAAGATGGGTCGTACAGTCGTGAGGAAGTGGCAAATCGGTACTTTCGCGAGCTTGTCAACATGAGTATGATTCAGCCGGTGGGGCATGATGACAGTCTTGGGGAGGTGACCTACGAAGTTAAGTATGGAATGTTCGACGATCTTAGGCTAGTATCTGAGCGAGAACATTTTGTTACCTTCCTGCCAGCTGGCAATCGTATTTCAAATACCTCTCTGACGGCTCCTGTCCGTCTGTCTATCCAATTCTCTGACTCAGAGGGTTCTATTGGCAGTGGCACGAAAGAAATGGATCTATCCCATGTTCGATCTGTAACTATGTTTGGTTCTGCTCCTGCAGACTTGGTTCCATTTAAGCATTTGGGGTATCTTAGAGTGTTGGATCTAGATGGCTGCAAGGATTTGGACAACTCTGCTGTGGATGATATCTGCCGTATGATCCAGCTCAAGTACCTGAGTCTGAAGCAGACGCAGGTCACTGAGCTCCCTTCACAGATAGGGAAACTGCTTCACCTGGAGACCCTGGACGTAAGGCAGACAAGGGTGAAAGAGCTGCCCCAGGAAGTTGTTAAGCTCCCTAAACTAACACACCTTCTTTTTGGTCAAACTAGTTCACTTGGAGGTGTGAAGTTGCCGGCTGGGAGTAACCAGTTGAAATCAGTAATGGTTCTCGGTGCCGTCGATTCGCGAGAATGCTCGGCAAGTGTCATGGAGGAGATCAGCGAGCTGAAACAAGTAAGGGAGGTTGCACTCGTGCTGCATGATGGGCCTGCCGACAAGGAGCGGAATGATAAGCTACTGTCTTCCATAGGCAAGTGTGCCAATCTGCGGCTCCTGGAAATTTATGGTGATTCCAGCCCCAGCGACAAGCTTCCAGCATCCCCCAATCTTCCTCTACTGGACGAGCTCAAGGTGGTCGGGACATTTCTGGAAGTTCCCAGGTGGATAGCACAGCTCAGAGCTATTGAGAAGCTACAGATGAAAGTATCCAAACTAGAGCCAAATGATCTGATCATACTTGGAGGTCTGCCAGGCCTCACAAGCCTTGCACTTGCACTGGTTGGTATCCCAAGGAAACCAGTGGCCATTACTAGCGGTGCCGGTTTCCCGTGCCTTGAGAAATTCAATTTCGACTGCAGGGCGCCGTGGGTAACCTTTCAGGAGGGAGCTATGCCATGTCTGAAGCACCTCCAGCTAACGCTCTATGTTTACCCAGCAGATAAAAGCCCCTCAGGCATCATGCACCTTCAGGGTCTCAACAAGATTACCCTCTGCTACTCGTCACGCTACACAAGCGCTGAGGGCGTAGCTAACACAGTTGCTGTCATCAGAGAAGAAGCTTCTCGCCATGGTAATCTTATCGAGCTTTCCATCAATGGCAACTATGAGAATTATTTCCTCTCCATACCCAAGGCCAAGGTTGACACCGGGACAGCTGCAACTGAAGTCAACACAAGAGTTAGCAAAGTGATTACTGGATCCGAAATCGAAGAGGAGTGGTAGCTTCTGCGTGACTCCGTAGGTATGTCGCATAATAGGTATTGGGTAGTGTTATATTTCAAGACTTTCATCCAGTTAACGTGTGCAGTATATACCCAATTGACACTTGCATTCCATTTCTTATGCTGCTAGGTATTGATCGAATGCTAGTTTGCGGCATTCATTCCGAGTCCGGATGCGGAGATTTTGTTTCCTGGACAATTCATCAATACAACTTGTCATCATCGTTGGTTGCGGGTGTATTGACGAAAAACTTGTCCTCATTCTCTATATCTGTATTGTATTCCTGTATCTGCTTTTATGCTATTTTCATCTATTTTCAATTTTGGGAGAATTAGCTAGTATAGTGTTTCACACAAGTGCACGAAAATGTTTTGTAATCACGACTAAAATTTGATCTCACATCGGTATGTATTATCCCTGCCATTTTGTTGGCAGAACATCATATTACAATCAGATATTATGTTTGTACGTGATATTACAGGAGTCCCTAAACCTAAGTATGCTTCGTGACCTTGAGCTCAATTGGTTGTTTGTGCATGCAAACAAAGTAGGGATGCTTAGACGGTTGGTTGTTAATAGATACTCCCTCCGATCCATAATAAGTGTCTCAAATGTAGTACAATGTAAGTACTCCCTCTGTTCCTAAATACTTGTTGTTTGCACTAAAGCCATGACAAGTATTTAGGAACGGAGGGAGTACAAAATTGTACTAAATCTGAGACAATTATTATGGATCAGAGGGAGTAGTATATAACAGACTCTTACATCAGTGTGCGGATTAATTGATCGAGTTCACTACATCAAAAAATATGAAAGTACATCGATCCAGTTGCTCATCATTTGCATTATATAAGACCAGTAAGGGGCAGGGCTAATTGGTCGGCGACCACCAAAATCAGAAGGAGGGGACGAATTCCCGACAGCCCAAAAAATGGGTTGTCGGAATAAGTTTTTTTTTTTTGCTTCTTTTGTCCAGCTTTTAATTTTCTTTTCTCCTTTTACTTTTAATTTTTTTTAGCGTTTGCTTTTCCAACATTTAATTCTTACTTTTCGATTTAGAGCTTCTAATTTTTACTTTCTATTTTACCTTTTATTTTTGCAGAAAAGTTAAAAAAAAGGGGGAAAACTCACCGCCGATGAGGATGGAGGCCGCCGGCACGATCCGCGGCGGGGCCGCCGGATCCGCCCATCAACGGCGGCATGGTCCCCAGCGGCATCGGATCTCGTCGAGCCGCCGCCGGATCCCGGCGCCCTCGCTCGGATCATGTCGATGGCGGCGGTGACGGAGGAAGGAGAGGCGGCGGCGACGGGAGAGGAGGAGGAGGAGGATTCCGCGGCGCTCGACGAAGGAAGAAGGGGAGGAGGCAGCTGCGTGGGAACCGGAAGCGGCGGCGGCGGATGGGGACGGAGGAGGAAGAGGAGGGGCGCCGGTTCGGGAAGGGAGCGAGTGGGGAGGGAGTAGACCAGGCAGTTGTTTCGTCCACCCGTGGTGGAGGAACAATACTAACAGCATAGGTGGCCATCGGGCCGGGCCCCGGAAGCCCGCCCCGGCCCGGCATAGAGTTAATCGCCTCTTCCTCAGAAATAAAAATGTTTTGGCCTTGGCACTCAACCTGATACCTCCTTTGAAGTAACCATATATTATTTCATTAGACAATCCACTTGCAGAGATTACACATATGGTTACAGTATGACACAAACATGTTTATTAAGCAACTTCGCACAAAGTAATCCACAAAAAGTAAAATTGCAATTCCAGCTTTAGAGAAACTTGTGTCTCGTCAAAACTTTGTCCACCATCGTCCTCCGCCGCCACCATGGTGGCGCCCAAAAAAGAGGTAAACAGCCGTCAAACCCACATCAGGGAGAGCATCATCGCGTACAAGGATGTTTTCTGAGCCGATGAACAGGACCGCCGCAAGCAACGAGACCGAAACTTTGTGGCACGTCGACCGAGGATCTTCCCCGTGGTCACCAGAACTTGACGCCATCAACTTCATCCAACGCAGTTGAAGAAGAGGAACACCGTCGCCTACCATCATCCACTCGCCCAATTGCAAGGAAGCAAACACAACAATAGCAGACGACATGATCGCCACCCGTGAGAGTGCCGACCGACAACCACTAGACACGAATCTCACCAAATCCAGAGATCGGCGAGATGACTGGGCCACCTGCCCCTCGACGCCACTGGTTGAAGTGACGCCAAAATGGAGGAAAAGCATAAGCAAATTATTCCGATGCGGTGCCGTCTCCTCCATGGAAGCAACGCCCGAAAAAAAAACACAAGGCCAACCCTTATTTGTTCTGCAAAGTTCTAGAAAAGACCTTGTTGAGCCATTTTCATTTGCTGCCATACAAAAAAAAGCTGTCGGGCTGGTTCCTTCAAGGGGCCTCTTTAAGGTCCGTCGGGCTTACCAGGCCGGCTCGAGCCGTGCCTGGAGCCGCGCCTGGGCGAGAGATTGTCTTAAGGTGCCAGCCCGGCCCGGCACATTTAATACCGGGCTTCATCGAGCCGTGCCCGGGCCAGACCCGATTAACATGTGCTGGCCCGGCCCGGCCTGATGGCCACCTATACTAATAGCCGTCTGTAATAACAGAAATCAAATCACACGGTGAAAGCCATCTACCAATTGGTCAGGCTCACCAAAAGCCTGTCAGCGGACGATCATCGAGGCCCCTGGTCCACCAACCCACGCATATAAATTTAGAAAGAGTGAATCGGTTTTGTTATTGATAATTCTGCCTGGTTTTTGTTAGAGATCAATCGACATGTTAACCAGTCATCAGGGGCGGAGCTACGTGTTGCGTGCCCGGTGCACATGCAGTATGGTCCAAAAAAAATTAGTGCTAATTATACCTAGATTTTGATGGTGCTCCACGGATTAGCAGCATGAGTGCACCGGGCAAAGAGATTTTTGGTTGAAATTGCATATTATTTCATATGAATGTCAAAGTTGTGCTCCTGGGTATTTTTTTTCCCTAGCTCCGCCCCCTGCCAGCCATCAGATCTTGATCCAACCATAGCAAGTGAAAAATGAGAGAATAGAGATGACCCTCAGATCTTAATACAACAGCTCTCAAACGTCGACTGATATCTAAGACTCATTTCTTAAAAAATAGACTACTTGAAAATAGCCAAACGAACACATCAGTGGCTAGGACAGTCTGGCATGAGCTTGAACTTCTGAAAATTATTGAGGAAGCTTGTTTATTTGATCGCTCGGGCTCATCGATCATGGAGTTTCTTCCATGCCACCCATCTCGTTTTAGGTACAGATGGACAACATCAGAGAAAGGCTAGCCACTGCTGCCTAGTTTCTGCGGTGGAATAAGGCGGTGTTGTGTCCAAGGCGAGGTGATTGGAACACCGAAGCGATCCGCCTTCTCTATCAATGCTCTCGTTGCCAACTTTGTTGGCGCTCCCTCCCGAGAAGAACAATCGCCAGGCATGGCTGGACCAAACCTCCATCTGACTGTGTGAAGTTAAGATGTGGATGCCTCCTTTGATGCGGACAATCTCTGCGGAACAGCAGGTGAAAGATCGAGTACGTCACAGAGGGAGGGTGAATGGGAGGGTGAATGTAACCAGTTTTAAGATTCTTCAAAATATTAAGACTGAAGACTGACAACAGTCACAACAGCAGAGATTTTAACTTAGCAAATTTTAGAGTTGCAGCGGAAAGAAGAATGTAAAACTAGAGTATAGCAGCAGCAACAGAAGTAAGAACAGCAATAACATATTTACTTCAACCGGTGCAAGAATACAGGAGTGAGGAACGATATCACCAGAACACGAAGACACGATGATTTGTTTTCCAAAGTTCAGATTGTTGGCACAATCCTACGTCTCCGTTGAGGAGGTTGAGTCACACAAGACTCGCGGACACACAAGTCCACCCAATCTTTCTGAGCTAAGACCGAAGTTTCGCCTAGTTACTCGTGGTAGATCCTGAGGTGATCTTCAGACCTTCACAGACTGGTTGATAGCGAATCACAAGCTTTGATTGCTCTTCAACACTGACTCCTAGCCGTCTAGGTGATGTCAGTCACCAAGAGTAATAAGCTTCAAGTGCTCAGCTAGAGAATGGATCCCATTCTTCACGCTCAGTTCAGCTCTAAGGGTTTTCTTCAAGTGTATTTCAAAACTGTTTCCTTTGGGGTCACCGTCGAATCCGTTCAGGGTGGGTCGACTTATATAGCCTCGGCTTCGTAGATCTAGCCGTTCCGACCCGTTGGATAAAGTGAGCACTGAGACCCCAACTCACACTTTATCCCGTTGTCTCACAGCGGAAAGATTACGTGATCAAATCACAACGCGACAAAGATTTTCAAACACATTTGAAATCAGAGTGAAGACTTCACGCGGAAGTTTCTGTGAAGTTTGAAATGCTTCATTCTTCATTCCGATGAAAAACACTCACACACACAAAAATGGTTTTTGCCTAAGTGAACATGAAGAAAAGGTTTCACCTAAACCAGCTTCACATTTCAAACCCTCCTTAATAGTACGGCATGCCTATACTCAAATGAAGAAAAAAGCTACGGAAAGACTATTAAGAAAGCTACGCTTCAATGTTCTTCTCCGTTCTTCACTGAGTTCTTCATACTTCAAGCCTGTAGCTGTACTTCAATTTTTAGGGGTCGTCGATGCTGGCTAAACCAATTCTTCTGAGGAACTAAAACTTGAAACACTCCGTGTAACTCATTAGTTCATCAACCATGTTGTCATCATTCATCAAAACTCATACATGGGCAAAGTTTCCCTTTCTGCCGGCGATGTGATCCGCGACCTTTCTGGGGGGTTTATCTTTGCTATCACATTCAAGCTGTAGGTGGTGCAAGATGTGCTCTCAGCCGAAGCCCACGCTCTCCACATCGTCTAGGGCTAGAAGCTCTCCGTATTGCCCTCTCCTCGGACAACATGGACGTCGTCCAAGCTATAATGAAGATGGACAAAACTACTCTACCACAACAGCTATTTTTGATGATTGCTCCAGTTTAGCATCAGATTTTGTGAACATCTTTTTTAGCCACTGCCCAAGGGAGGCCAATTCGGTGGCGCATCAGCTTGCAGCCCCCACCCACCCACCAGCGTAGTACCTCTCTTGATTAAAGATGTAACTATGATTATTAATGAATAAAGAGGTTCTTGCTGTAAAAAAAAACGAACGCATTTGTGACTAGTTTCAATATTCCATACCATTTTTCGTAAATTATTAAAAATAGTTTTTTTTGCGCTGGTTGCTTAGGAGAGCCGAGAAAGCCATCATGGCTAACATCGTCAATTAGCAAAGGAGTGCGAAAACTTGGAAGATTGTCCAACCAAACATTCGGTGGATCAACCCGGCCTAAACTAAGATCATGCGCAACTTGATTTGCCGCTTCAGCAATCATGCATGGCATCATGACAATGAGGATGAAGCGATTCCTCGCACCCACAAACAAGCCTGTAGCATCCCTGATAACAGCACCAGTCGCACCTTCCTCAAACAAAATAAGCATCCACATTGAGTTTTTGCATACCATCACCAGGTCTTTGCCAACCACGGCGCTGCATACCACTTGGTTTCGAAGTTCGAACAGGAACGAGCATAGCCAGCGCTCGGATCGATAAAGCAGTCTTGGCAGGCGACTGGATCGGCTCTCCATGCATCAGTTGTCTCCTTTCCCACCAAAAATACCAGCATGCAACGGCCGAGAGCTTCCCAAATGTCACCGGTGTCATATGTCTCAGTAGCATGAACACCAGCTAGAAGATCTTCCAAAACAGCAGAGCCTGCACGGTCCAACATCAGACTTTGAGCAATGAGATCGGCAACTCCCAGTGCATTCCAGACGTACAGCCTGCGCTCTTGAGCTAGAAAAAAGTGCATGGCGGAGATCTGGTGGAGGGCGCTCACGTGAAATTGCGAGAGAACAGAGAGAGTTTTATGACAGCTATAGGTGCCGTCATGATCTAGAGGATGTATCAGATGAAAATTTTCATTCAGTGAAAACCTGAAAACTCTCAATCCTAACCATTAGATCTCAAATGAACGAATCAGATGAAAGTGGAATGTCTAATCGCTTAAATGGTTTTTTATGAAGAAAAAAAACTTGGACCTCTAATTATGAGGAGGTTTTCATAATAAAATGCGTTAAGTGCCTTTAATCCAGTCCATGATCTAATGGTTAGGACGGATTTTTTTTTTAACTTTTCACTGAATGTAAGTTTTCATCCAATCCGGGATTTAGTACAACAAGCAGAGTAGCCTTACATAAGCAAGGTCGAGACATCCGATGCACTTATATTATTGTGTTCATTTTGTTTGGAAATAAACTGACTCCAACAAGAATATGGATACAAGCATGAACCAGGGAAACAGAAAATGTACACAAATATGTGTTTGCAAAATGAAAGTACAAAAATATAAATATGAAGGCATAATCCAAAGTGATAAATGGGATCAACTGAATGTGGATAACAACAACGTAATAGAGGAGCGATGTAAGGGAGAGTAGAGTACCGTAAACACACAAGATGATTGCCCTACCAGGGTATTATTGATTCAACCACCTCCCTGGATACTTTTGGCCTGTTCTCGTGCTTCACTGCCGTCTGCTTCCAAGCTTCCAGTCCAACGGCATCAACAGAATGGTGGAGTACCACTTCCTTGAGACGGTGGAGATGTTCGATGCCCTTGACGTTACGCCATCCTGCATATTCCGGCAGACAGAGCAGCCGCAGAGAGGTGAGATTGTTCATGGCTCCTTGTTTGATGTGTACTTCTGGAAGCATTGGAGCCTCTAAGCACAGCCGTTCAAGGCTTGGGAATCCACCACTTCGGACTTCAAAGATACCACCAATGAGTCCCTGGCGAACCTCAGACAGTTTCAGGTAAAGCAGGCAGCGTAGGTTTTGCAGGACAGATAATTCTTCACAGCTCAGACCAGTAAAGGAAAGTTGCAACTCTGAGAGAGTACTATCAACAGACGAAAGGAATTTAGGCAGCTGGAGTAGAGTCCCACGCAGTTTGATGGAGCTGATCCTACAGGGACCTTGTAGAGAATGGAGGAAATTCGTAGGATAACTGTCGGAATCGATTGATATAGACTCGAGAGCATTATTGCTACCAGCAAAGAGCTTCTGAATGGAAGAAACATCATATTCTATCGCACTGGTGGAGCACGGGTATCTTTTGCACCATATCTTAACCTTCCTTAAGGAGCTCATGTGAAGCACTATGGACTCAAGACCACCATTCTTCTCCATGACAAATCCTGATAATGTCTGCAATCTACTTTCTTCTGACAAGAACTTCTGAAGCTTACTCTTTTCCATCTCATATCTGAGCTCTTCAGGTAGCTCAAAACGGCCAAAAAGATGAACTAATCGTGGCAGCATCATAGCCTCCATTGGCAAATTATTCACCTTCGTCCCTCGAATATCCAGCGTCTCTAGATGGCGTAATCTTCTTATTCTCTTGGGGATTTTGCGAACATCGCTACCCCTTAGGCTTAGATACTTGAGAATCAGCAATTGGCACACTGCGTCCAGAACAATGTCGTCAAGGCCCTTGCAGCGTTCCAAATCCAAGACGCGAAGCAGCTTGGACCTCTGGAAATCGAAGGCCTCACTGTTGTTGATCGTTAACGACCTAATGAAAGATAATCCAATTCCAGTGGCAATACTTCCGCTTCCTGTGGTGCCGCCATCGCCTTGAACAGATAGCCGGCGGATAGGATGGGGATTTGTGTAGCTGACAGGCTCATCCTTCCGAATCAGAGTGGCAAAATTTTTAGAGATTGCTTTGTTCACGACGAACTCGAGCATTGCACCATTAACTCGACACCTCTTGACTTTGGAATTGTTGCCAATCAGCACTGGCTCTATGATACTCCGGTTGATCAACTCACTGAAGCGGGCAGCAGCAACTTCTTCCGCAGTGTGTTCGGCATTTCCAGCAACCAATCCTTCAGCTATCCATCTTCTGATAACACTCTTCCTGTTAATTTGATGACCATGTGGAAATATGCTCAGAGAAAGCAAGCATGTCCTGTGACCATTGTCAGGCAGGCTGTTGAAGCATTGGACAAACACTCTATTCATTTGCCCAAAGGCTTCCTGGTAGTTAGTACCAAACCTTTGAATCCTCCCCCCCTGGTGATGCTCACGCACGTAATTAGCCACGCTAACCAGTGCTAGAGGCAAACCATCACATTTTTTGAAGATGCTTGCTGAACCATCAACCAGGGCAGGTGCAGGTTCAGTATCAAAACCATAAACTTTCCTCCAGAATAACTTCCTTGAATCAGCATCGCCAAGACCTTGCATTGCGTAAATATAACTGTGGGAGCTGAAGAAGCCAGCGGCGGTGGCCACAACAGACTGAACACTCGTGGTCACTATTATTCTGCTGTCAGGAGGGAAGGCACGTGATATATCGTACCATATTTCTCCTCGCTCAGCCTGATCAATGACGACCAAACACCTTGAGTACAAAATATGAAACAAACTTGTCAGAGGAACATAAAAACTCAGCTGTGGACATTTTGCCACTTTATGTAAAGTTATACAAACTAACATTATGGACCTAAATAATTTACATTCTTTTTGAGGAGATAATTTGACTAGCAAAATGAATCATATTAATTAAGAAATGGACACGCATTTTTAGCCCAACCCAAACTGCCCTGCCATAGAGCAGACATGCATTTGTTGCACCCGACTACACTTTCAGTCTTGCTTCATATAAAAAGGTTCACCCAGAAGTAATGTGTCTTAAACAAACATGGTTTGTAGTAACTTTAGTTAACCTGACAACTGGTACTAACGAAGTGCGGTGGGAGGAGGTTACCTTCTATCCTGTAGGATACACGTTAACCCGTAAATACTGCGGGTAGTCTTGTTCTCCGGATCTAGTTGTTGGAAGATCTCATCTAGAAGGTCCCCCGAATTTCTGCACTCTGACGCCACAACCCAAGCACGGCCATCAAATTCTTGGCAGACACGGTGGTCGTTGTAGACTACTGCTGCAAGGGTAGACTTTCCTGAGCCACGACACCCCACGATGGAGATCATCCATGGCTGCCTGTCATCAGCATGAATAAGCAGCTGTAGAAGCTCATCTCTGGGATTTTCGATGCCAATCAGATCATCCTGCCGAACATAACAACGAGGAGAAGTTCCAGGGAAGGACCTGGGCATAGCAGTAGAACCAGTGTCTATGATCTTGCTCGATATATCTGCATGACGCCAGTTCTGTATGCTCATGATCCTACCTTTCAGATGCTTCATGTGGCTCATGTGGGGAATGATGTGTACTGACAGTCTGGTCCTCAGCAGGCTGTAAATGCATATGTAGTCCTCAATATCATAAACCAACTCCTGCAGTTGTGGGACCCATTCCTCTTCCAGGTCATCCTCCTTGTTTCCCTCAATTATGGAAGACATCTGCCGCATTTCTCGCTTGATGAATTCGAGGTCGTCACCAAGATTGAGTGGAAGCTTCATGATCAGGTATGTAACTCCTCGCAGAGGCTCTGCGTAAATACAGTTAAAAAATGTAACTCCTCGCAGAGTCTTCGTGAGATGGACATTCATTTGCCTCCATCTCTTCTTCCCCCCTGCCAGAAACAATTATATCAGCAAAAATGGCAGGTCTCAGAAGTACAATGTTTAACTACTCCATCTTTCTGGAAATGAAATTCATGTTTGACTTTCATGGTCTCGACTAAACTAAATTATTCTTCCATGGCCAATCCATATACCATTGCACCTATTGGCTGTCAAGTGTAATCATGTGCCTTATAGTTATGGACGGAGGGAGTATTTTTGTGTAGGTGTGTCTATTCATGAGTTGAATGGAATTTTCATAAATTTTAAGTCTTTGTTTAAGGTTGTTGGATCAACATATAAGTATAACCATCATACTCCCCAACCTTATTCCATACTACGCACTAAAAATTGCAATAACATACTTAGCTTAAAAGTATCATAATTTAAGTGTCCCTACAGAGTATTACTGCAATTTTTACTTGATAAGTTGTACAGGGGTGACAACTGCAAGGGCAAAAGAACTTTTGTAGTTAACTTGTTGGTTTAGTGCAAATGACCAATCAGTCAACTCGCTATCCAAAACATGGACTGATCTAATCGCGTGCAGATGTTGAACTGATAGGCTCACGATATATATTTCAACTTCATAAAATTAAGATCACTCACTAGTTGCTCTAATATTGATGTAAATAGCATAATATCACGCACCTACGTTAGTCTCAAAAACTGGAAGTGATTAAATTTTATGTACGCCCGCAGTTGTCAGTAACAGAATGCAAGAACTACACAACATTATATAGTAAGTCTTGTAATTAGTTGTGAAACAGAACTATTTCGATTATTGAAGGCAAAAACTGCCAAAAATTAATATCACACCAACTTCTCTGTTCGAAATTGTTTAGCTGCAAGCCTGCAACCAACGGTTAGAACAAATGGGGTTGGCAGAGTTGAATTCTAAATGTTACCTAGTATTTGTGGATACGAAGAGAGTTCCTCTCTTGGCAAAGAGACCCTGGTAATAACATAAAAGAACCTATTAGTAGCTCTCATGCTGCTTACAAAAAAGTATAATGATTGGGTGCATACAGTAGAGAAATTGAAGTATATGTAAAATGGAACAGAGGGGCCATGTGAAAAAAGAATTGTTTGAAGGAGATTCCGTACCTCATATGAACTCGTTTATGTTTGTCGCCCTGAATAATTCGATCCACCAATTGCACATTGAAGATAGGCCTGCTTGGGTGCTTCCTGAAGATGTCCATCAGTGCAGATTTGCTGTCAGATTCATCAGCACCAATGCATCCGATTTTCGCAGAGATCTCTTTAAGACCCGTTAAGTGTTCGAAGCCAGCACGTACGGGATCATATTTTTCCAATTTGTCAGCATTGAATCTTAGCTTGAGTCTCTGCACATTGGACATTGTTCCTTCCGAGAAGGCCATGCATAGTGCAGTGCACGTGAACTTGAAATACCAGAGAACCTTGAACCCCTTGTCAAAGACAATTTGTTCTGCAGGGGTGATCCCGACATACAGCGAGAAAGCAGTAAGAGCAGGCAGTCGTTTCAGGATATCCATATCCTCCTTGGATAGCTCCCTAACTGCAATCTTTAGGACGCAGAGGCTATTGAGTTGTCCTAACCACTTGGGGAGGCTGGGAAAGATGCAAGCCTGGGGAAAAACTTCGATCCTCTGAAGATGGACCGGGGAAGGGGACACTCTGCTCAAGCCATCACACAAAATGCTCATGCTTGAAGAGCCACTAGCATCATCCAGGATCAGAGATTGGAGGTTCTGGCACTTACCCAGAATTGAACCAAGATGCTTCATGTTGCGAACCACACGGTGAAGCGACCCAGCACAACAGGTCAGATGAAGATCTTGCAGATTGGTCGGATTATCAAGGTCCAACACATTGTCGCTTGGAAGGCGAAGGTGCAGTAAACTCTTCGCACAATCAATATCTGATGGAACAGCAGACAATCTTGCATCTACCTCCAGTGTCTCCAGATGTCGGAGCCCTCGAATCTTGGCTGGAAGTTTGACGGTGATATTACATTCAATCTTCAGATACCTCAGTAGCAATAGCTCATCAATTTGAGTGAGGTCAAAGCTCGTTTTGTCATGATCAGCCCAAATATGAAGAATAAGAACACGAAGAAACCTATACTCCACAATGGAAGGCACAAGTTTCAAGAATCCGCAGAATAAGAGTGATCGAACTTGGGATGTTATGATATTCTCCGGTATCTCTGCAGTTTTTGACCCTCCGAACTGCACAGACAGTCGACGAACCTTGTCAGCGAGTCCTGGAGTTGTTTGAAGATTGTCCACAATAATAATGAAATTCTCTTCCATGGATTTGTACCTAATAAAATCAAGTACCAAGTGGTGAACTGTACATGACAACACCTCGTCATGACAATTGGTATCTACGGGTTGGATCATTCCTCTACTTACAAGCTCATCGAAATAAACCCCTGCAGTCTGCTCTTTGTCTTGCCTTTCCCCAATGAAACCTTCAGCTACCCATTGCTTCACCAATTCATCCTTCCTGATAGTGTAGCCCTCTGGGTACATACTAAGATATAGAAAACATGTCTTCAAATGAGGAGAAAGATTAGCGTACGTAAGTTTTATAATTTGTTTCATCCCTTCTGAAGTAGGATTTGTCTCCAAAGCAGATGATAAAGAATATTGCATATGCTTCCATTGATCCGGTAAGAGGCAAAACGATAACAGGCTGGCTATATTGACAATTGCTAATGGTAAACCACCACATTCACTGATAATCTCATATGAAACTTCTATGAGATCTGCAGGACAACAATCTTCAGAGCCGAAAACTCTAGTGAAGAACAATTCTGCTGATTGATCGTCATTAAGAGGATTCATCTCATATCTATACGTTAGGTGATAGCTGCAGCTTGCCAATGCTACATCCTTAACTTGTGTGGTTGTTATTACTCTGCTGCAATCACCATCAGGAAAAGCACGGTTAATAATATCCCATACTGATGTAGTCCATATATCGTCAACTACGATGAAGAATCTGCAAAATGTTCTCAGGTTAGGGTAAGGAAAATGAAGGAAATAATTACTTGAAAACTAAAAACTGCACCTGAATGAATCTGTGTAAAAACAAGTTCAGTACTTACAAATGTTTTATTAGAACATTTGAAATTGGTTTTATGCCTACAGCAGAAAAAATGATCTTTTCTCCATAAAACTATGCAAGCACACACAAAAACTTGAATACTTAGACTTGTAATTGCTTCACGATTTTGAGACACCTTTCAGCATTTTTTTAGTTTAATGGTTCTAGTAAATACTCCATACTATTCATTTTCCTGAGATAGTAGGTCTGTTTGGTGGCAACCCTGAGCAACAGGCCTGAGATTATTCCATGCCTGAGAGTAACCTGACTGGCATGGTTGCCCTCCTGATTCCACAAAGTGTTTGGTTTATTATTTGCCTGTGATTACATTCATCACTTGTTATACGTGTAATGATATCACCATTTCATCAGTATTAGTGTCACGCATACTAAACCAGTATTTTCTTGAGTTTACCGCAAGAACCAGAAGCATTGCATAACTTATAAAATGTTAGAGTAATACAATAAAAAAACATGTAAAAGTTCTAACAATTTTATTATTTACTACTGAAGTAGCATTGTTTATTTCTATCAAAGATACTCCCTAACAGATTCGTATCTCATGGAAAGCAAAAAAGAGGGGAGAGAACAAAATAAGGGCATAAGGTTTTATATTTCTACCGACGATTGTAGGACAAGAAGGAGTTGGAGTTTAGCAGTCTGAACAAGAAGAGAAATGATGAAATCGGGGGCGAAACTTGCAATCAATGTGCTTGACCAGGACACGAACAAAGCAACCCTGCAAAAATTCGATAGGTCGAAGTGTAGCGACCACCGGGTCTGCACATCGTAGTAATTCCAGGCAAGGAGTCACCATCTCCATGGATTGATTTCTTGGTTTTTCTCATCCGTGAAAAACCCTAAAAGTGAGAGGGAAAGGGGGGGTAAACTGACGGAAAGAGGACGAAAGCGAGAGGGGAAGCTGCGATTTCACTTGCGGCCTGGTGCCTGGTGGTATAGGTGGCCATCGAGGGGCGGGCTTTTTTGAAAAGCCCGGAAGCTCGGCGGGCTTGGCCCGTTAGCGCCTGGCCCAGCACACATTAAATCGGGCCGGGCCTGCTCGAAGCTCCGCCTGTGCCGCGCTTGGGCCTCAATCCCAGGCCCGTCGGGCCGGCCCGGCACGGCCCGTTTAGCAATTTTCTTTTTTTTAATATACAAATCGGTGGTGGGAATAAAAACTGGCGCAAGGGGGAGTCGAACCCGAGATCTCCATCAGTCAGCCTCTGTGTTTGGTTGTACAACAGACTGTTTTTAACCATATACTATGGCTGGGCGGATAGAAAAAAGCCTGTTGGGCCTTGGTGACTTCGGGCCTTTTTAAAGGCCCGTCGGACTTAGCGTGCCAGGCTGGCCTGAGCCGTGCCTTGTGCCGCATCTGTGCCTGCAGATCACCTTTTGGGCCCCTCTAAAACCGGGCTCCACCGGGCCAGGCCCGAACAAATAGTGCTGGGCTGGGCCGGCCCGATAGCCACCTATACCTGGTGGAGTGGGGTTTGCCCGAGAAAATAGAAAAAGGATGGGGAGGTGGCTCCCCGGTCCACATGTCAGTGACTTTGCTGCTTTATGTTGGGGACTTGTTTTTTTAGCAAAATTCCGAGCTAGCAAATCCTTGACAGCTCTTATGTCATCCGTCATGAAATTCAATTTTTGATAGAATTTCATTTGGTTGGATTTGAATTCTGGATATAAAGATCATATTTGTCTACCACCTGAATTTGTAGAGTGAGAGACAACCGCAAAAAATGATGAATTTTGAAGAGTAATTGGGTGTGATTTAATGAAATTTGAGACTGGATTTCTGTGGCCAATTCTGTATCTATCATACAAGATGGTTTCTGAAATTCAAAATGAATTTTAGACCAAAATAATCGGTGCAAAACGAGCTGTAATAATCAAGAAGTGGGACATAAATGGTCTCGTCTGTAGTAATCAAGAAGCTATAATATATAAACGAGCTGATGCGCAACCATGCCATCGTGATCTGATGCGATGGCGAAAGCCACGGCCGGCGTGGCACGGCAGTATCCGCCTCTACTGCGTCGTTGACGGCGGTGCTTCTTCGGCGCGGCTGATAGCAAACGACAGCCGCGGGGGGTGGGGGGGTGGGGGTGGTACTTCAGGGTGGACGCCGAGCCAGCTCGGCTGGCTCGGTCCCAGCTCGCGCGAGCTCGCCGGCCGAAAATTTGCCGAGCCATTTTTGCCAGCTCGGCTCGGTCTGGCACCCAACTCGGGCTCGCTCGGTCCGGTGCCGCCATGAACGCCATGGCGAGGAGGAGGAGGGCGACCAAGCTACGGCGTGGAGGACGATGGCACGCAGCGGCAGCGGCGATCAGAAGCAGTTGCACGTAGTAGCGGCGTTGCCTGCGAGCAGAAGCGGGTGCGGCCTCCAGCGAGGAGAAGGTGCGGCGAGCGGCGGATGCCACCAGCAACCATGGGACATGGCGCGGAGCAGCAGCTAGGCTGGAGGCGGCGTCGGGCTCGGGGAAGACATAATCGATCTGCTCAGGATATTGCGGAGGCAGGCGCGTGACTCGCCGGCGGCGGCCTCAGGGAGACGACGAGACGGGAGAGGAGGAGACGAGTCAGGTGGAGAGACGAGGCTCAGGCCTTAAGCGGCGCGGACGGACGGGAGAGAAGGAATGGGAACAATTGGAGAGCCTTCGATCGGGTTGCTACAGTGTTTGGGCGGGCTCGCGAGCGGGACGGAGCCGAGCCTGGCTTGGCCCGAAGGCCAAACGAGCCTGTTTAGAGGCTCGGCTCGGGCTGAATTAGAGGTGAGCTCGGGCCGAGCTGGCCCAGCTCGCGATGGGCTCGGTCCAGCTCGTCGAGCTGGGCTCGTTTGTCCACTCGGAGATGTACTAGAGTTCTGGTATCAATTTCTCTGAAGATGGGAACATGATGTGATGGAATTGTTTGAGACAATTTATTCATTGACGGGTCCTATTTGAATGCAAATTTGACATCATCTCCATTGCAAGAAAATTAAAATTTAGCATCACCGCCAAACCTATGAATGCCCTAAACAGACTAGCATTGATTTTCAATACCGCACAAAGTACAAATTATTTTCTACAATTTTTTGCACGCTACTGTTAAATTTTACATGGTTTACATGCACTTCAACCGAGGAAAATCCTACACAAATTGTTGTCCTTATTTTTTCCAATGTTCTTTCTCAGTGAAGAATCGAAAACAACCCCTAAAATACAGTATGAAGGTTTAAAGTGAAGTAAATACCTCTTGTCTTGCAGATGTTCCCTGATACTAGCAGTAAGGATCTGCGCATCAGGGAAGCCACGGACCTGGGGTGCCTTGATTTGCGAGAGGATGCTGGTGAGCAGCCTCCTTATATCCGGATTCCGGGACACCCGTAGGAAAGCCCGGCACTGGAAATCCCCTCCAAACTCATCAAACAAGGCCCTAGCAGCCGTCGTCTTGCCAACACCTGCAAGCCCAAAGATGGACACCACCTTGAGTTGTTTCTGGCTCTCGTCATCGAAAGCGAGCAGCTTGACGAGATCATCCATTCGCCGGCACCAGCGACGACGGCCGCCAGTCATGTCCGTTGGGACACCGGCGGCCTCCCCTGCAGAGCCAGCAGCTGTGGTGATCTTAGGATTGGGAGCAAGAAGGAAATTCTCCTGTCTTTTACTCGCGTCCTTCACACGGGCCATTATTTCAGAGATATCACTCGCGATGTGCAAAGGAGGACTAGTCAGCTTGGTGCAGATGCAAAGGAGGATCCGAGCGGCGATGCCGGCACCGGAGTAATGCAACGTGGTAACCTCGTCGAAGTGGTCCTCGGCGTCGTAGCAGAGTTCTCGAACCTCCTTCATCCACCACTTGGCCGTGAAGCTCAAGCTGGCGTCCTCAGCCTCCGACAGACCTTTGAGAGAGACGAACAGTCCCTCCATGAGGCCTTGTTCCACGAGCTGCTGGATCTCGGTGTCAATATCGGCCATTGGGCGGCCCTGCTGCTCGCGGGCCGCGGGCCCGTAGAGGCGCCGGATCAGGGGGCCCATGGGGCCCAACGGGGCAGTGACTGGAACATCCATGGCCAGCTTAAGCCAGGCAGGGGCATGATCCATCGCCACACAAGTTGAACTTGAACCCTCCATCATCATCATCCCGCCTCTGCTAGCACAACACAACATGTCATTTCTATGTCAAACTGTGTATCTGTATGTGTAACCCATGGAAGGCGCAGGAAATTTAAATAAGATGTGAAGATCAGAGGAAACCGTACCCGAGGTAATCACAAATCTGACGAGCTAGAGCACGATGCTCGATCGGGTGATGTCCAAGGGACAAGAATGGTGTGGAACGAACACAGCTCAACAACGACTCTGGGCATCCGCCAATATATTCCGTTGTATAGGGGAAAGCACCAAGGTCGTGCTGCTCCCGCTACCCTATGGACGGTAGCACAAATTAAAAATACTACGTGCTAGTACAATACAACTCATCTGTCACCAAAATTGTTTGTTTGAATGGTGAATTCCAGACCGGCCTGGTTTTGTTTTCTTCCCCGGTCACACCGAAAAATGGATATTCTGACCGATTCCCAACCAGAATTTTGAATCTATCTCTAATAATAAAAGCAGGAAGGTTTCCTTCATCATCGTCCACCGTGCATCAATTTCCGTGCATGTTTTGATTTTTCGTGTCTCCTTACACTCCATCGAACCTTTCTTTTCATATTCCCACAGCGTTGCCTTCCGGGCCGTCGCCGCCGACTCAACTGCCCGCGCAACACCTCTCTGCGGTGACCGCTCTCGATACGCGTTGGCGCCGAATTAGATTATCGTGCAAGAGACGAGTAAAGGGGTCCAGGGCTGATCGGCGCTATCCACCGCCGCACAGTTCCTTGTGCACTGCACCACCGCGTGTTCTGACGTCAGCCACGGCCGGCAGGCGGCGTGGACTGGGTGCCATGTCCGTGACCGCGGCTGCTAGCATCGTTCCCGAAATCATTTTGATTGAATATCCAATTATATTGTTATGTTTTGTATAAACATGAGTTTTCGTGTGCACATGTTTAAGACCACTGTGCTACGGCTACTATTCATATATAGAATCGAAACAACTTGCCTGATGACTCCCATGTCGACGTGTCCTTCTGTTGGATGACCCTAGCTGCATGCTAGATGGTGAAACCCTCTCACGATTCACGAAGGCGACATGGACTCTTCTCCTGGCGTCGGTGATTTTTCATGTGGTGGGAGTCAGTTTTGACATGACACGTGCCCGCCCATCTCGAATCGGCTTGCGCATTTGAATCTTATCTGTCCTTTCGCTAAGGCTGTCTGATTCTTACCGTAGAGCTGACACTGCTGCGCTTCACATCATGTTCCCAGGAACATGCCCTCCTTATAAAGTTTTTCCCTCTTGCTTAATGGAAATTGGAAAAGGCAGAACCAGGTTCGTAAAAAAAACAAGGTAATCATGCTTATTTTCACAATAAATTTATTTGGATATAATTTATCAGAGAATTTATCTATTTTCAGAAAATAATCGATAGGATGTTGTCATGTTGCCCATACCACCAGCTCAGTGTACTCCGCGGCCTTCATGGACAAAGGCGATGACCCCCTCTCACATGCTGGGTGGAAGAATTACGCGACGAATAACTGCCGCATCTTCGCTTGGCTCGCGCTGCGAGACCGGCTCTTCACCAAACGAATCAACGATCGCAGATTCCGTCGTGGTATTGCAAACTCGGCCGCATGCCCCCTTCTGTGATCAGCCGGAGACCACTGTGCATATGCTCATTCAATGCCACTCTGTCCAGCCGGTTTGGACCGGTCTTCAAGCTATTCATCCTCAGCCTTCCACCTGTTACTCGGTTGCCGATCTATGGAAGAATCCAGGAACGGATAAAGTGCGATCCACAGTCATTTATCTCTATTCTATGGAACCTCTGGAAAAGAAGAAACGCCATGGTTTTCAGGCATGAGGATGAAGATATCCACGTGGCGGTTCAGCGCTGTTCTAACGAACTCCTTCTTTGGGCGTCTCGATGCCCCTCGCAACCTCGCAAAGATATTCTGACGGACTGGGCCATCATGTTGTCCCATCTAGCATCGGGATTGTAATTTTGGTTTAATTTTGTATATTCTTCCTCCTAATTGCTTGTAAAAATTTCTACTGCTTCATTTAATAGATTTGTGGTGCAGGCTGGTTTTTGCTCACCGTAGTTTTCTTAAAAAAGGATGTTGTAAATTTTGGAAATTAGAGTAAACAATAGCCAAAGTCTGGAATTCTTTTTCGAGTAGAGAAAATCTACAACGGGAACAAATACAAATTAAGTTCCGACCAGGCCGCAATCTGCACAAGCGGGAAGATTCAAAGGTGCATGCATTTGTTCATCAAAGGTCATCGCCCGGTCAAGATTCAAAGAGTTGGTCACACACCGCGTGCACTGGTTACGGCACTTGTAAAATAGTACGACTGCACGTCTTCGTGAGAACGTAACCCGCATATCTGAAAGCACGAATTTGCGCTTACGTCTCTCATTAGATACTCCGTATTTTTTAATTAGTCATTTAATTTTATGTGTGCGTACGTAGCTACCCTGTATTGTACTGTATATATGTATTCCCTGCAAGCCTTGCCGGCGGAAAATAAAAAAGAATCACAACGCGGTGGTTAGTTATAGAGGATGTACGTATCTAATCTTGTATATACATACATATACAATAAGAGAAACACGTTCACGACTCAAGAGGGAGACCCAGTCAGTCGTCGTGTATTGGAGCTGCATTAGGTGCGCGCATGTATACCGTATACTCCGCTTCAATCTCTCCGTCCAAACTGGGTGCCAATTAATCATCTGAAGATCTCCAGCTAGCTCGAGCTAGGGAACAATCCCGATTCCTGAGAGAGTTCGATGGAGTTTGGCGTGGCCCTGTTCGGCGCGTTAGTGACCAACGCCCTGCCGAAGCTGCTGGCGATGATGGAGAAGAACAAGGGACACCCTTCGCCGCTCAGGGAAAACGTTCGGTCCATCCACGAGAACCTCGGGCTGATCCAGGCTGCCATTCGAACTATTAACGTTTCCTCGATCGGCAGAAATGTCACTGAGCTGCAGGCGGTCGGGATCGCGCAGCTGGGACGCCTGGCCGCCGACATCGAAGACTGCATAGATTGCTTCCACATTGGGAAGATGAGCCCCAAAGACTTCTCCCGGAAGATCGAGCAGCTCAAGGGGAGAACAAAGGAGAAGCACGAGGAGTTACAGAGGTCCATCAAGACGGCGAATGAGATCACCGCTGGGCCAGCGACCTCCTCTGCAACTCATCCGGCTGTCGGTGCTGCTGCTTCTGCTGCTGTTCCCCGGCAGCTTCAGGTGCTTCTCGGCAACACCACCGGCTCTATGCCTTCTAATCTCAACTGCTTGCTGTATTTCTGCATGTTCCCTTGTGATCACCATGTCGAGAGGAACTCTCTGATACGGCGGTGGCTGGCCGAAGGGCTCGTGATCGCCGAACGAGACGATCGCAGCAGTCTCCAGGATGTCGCGGCGCGGTACCTGGAGACCCTCATCACCAACAAGATCATCCTGCCGATTAAAGAGAGCAACAACGGGAAGGTGAAGCGGTCCGAGACCCCCGAAGAGATTCTCGAGTACATTTCCCGGCAGTCCAGGTCCACGAATTTCATGACCTTCTATGGCGACAGGGAAGAAGGGATGGGGTATATCCGAAGGCTTTCTGTCCGTCCCAACAGTGCTGCTGGGAATGGGGTGCT